>NW_023494807.1:10181074-10608574 GCF_904425465.1 Colossoma macropomum | reverse complement strand
TGTTATCATTATTGTGATAAATGACTGTATTCGTAGCGTTCACAGCTGTTTTAAATGTTGCAGTTGTGTTTTTGCTGGTGCGTTTTGTCCGTTCCAACCTGCTTAACCTCAGAAAAAAATTTGCCATACAAGTCTTGTACAATGTCTTCCAGTATAAATGTGACATTTGTCATGTTGCCCACCCTTATAGTCTGCCTGTAAACACTTAAAGAAGCAAACGCACCCTTCATTTTTGATTGTATCAAGCTTTAAATAATACAGTGACAGATTACTGTTCTGTTTAACTTTCTATTGGGCTGAACCTGAACCTAAAATCAAAGCAGCTGAATTAGTTTCTCTTTTAAAGGGCCCATATTGTGGAAAAATGAGTGAAGTAATGTCTAAACATCATTAAAGTTTTAAAACGTAGACTGCAGCCGAGGTAGCGCGGGTCCTCGGTAGGACTGTCCTATAAAGACTCCTCCTTAGTGGCCTATTGGTCACACAAATGGAGCAGTCCTAACGAGGCTGTGTGGTGATGTCACCAGAGCGTTACACAGATTTTACACTTTATAGTGTAACGAAGACGAATGAACAGCTTACATTTTTAAACAAGCTCTGCGCCGATCGTAGACTGCATTTCTAGGCTCTATATGAAGGGTCCCTCACTTTGGAACGGTCTGCTATGACGTAGTGGCCGAGACATGCAGCCTAGACTTTGGAACGCAGCTCATATATAAAAACTAGGCAGCAAAACCAGCCTGTTTTGAAGTAATTGTTTTTGTGATGTCACATTTACATATAAAAAACAAGCATCTCCTATTTTTGTGATTTTTAGTTTTCTACATAATTTGAACAGCAGCTGTGTTCAAATTTCATGATAATCAGACCAGTAGGAGTGTTTCAGCCTGAACTGCTCTTTTAATGAGGCACAGTAGGGCAACCAGTCAGAACAGAGCTCATTTACATATATCAGTCTTAAAGGCAGAGTAACAAAAACAGCCTCTTGAATTCAAAGGGATACAGAGAGATGGGAAAATGGTCATGTAGAAATGAATTATCACCGGTACATAAAACTGCAAACGTTATGAGTAGACTCAGGGCAGGGGTCACAACCCAAATGTTAAGAAGAGCCATTTAGTCCTTTCAACAAAAATCAAACCACCTTGGGAGTCACAACATTTTATGTCCATTTCACCATCTTGGCTGTAAATATGTCTCTGTATGTGCTGATGTACTAATATAGGCTAAAAATATAATAGAAACAAAAACACAGACTTACTTTGCTCTGTTTTAAGCTTTAGCTGAGCTATAGCTGCTATTCTCGCATACAAATTTGAATGAGAAGCTGGCGAATGAGAATCTGACTTTAGCCTTGCGACTTTTTAGTGTTTGACAGTTTCTCGTTGCAGATTAAACGTATCAGAAAACCAGATGGAGTAACTATTAATGCTAGTAAGTCCATTTGTCTCCAAATTATCGATGTTTGTCTTAAATCTTTCTCTTTGTCTTTTCGTTAGCTACTAGCTAGGCGAGATTGTTGTCTGTGTTGCTATGGTGACCAGCAGCCTGATCTTCAGGGTTAAAGTGTGAATTAGCAGTTCTACATTAACTCCAGCGTTTAAGACCATTAACGTTAATTTTATTTATTTTTACCTACAAATCTAATTCTACTCTGGAGCCGCAACAGGGCAGTAAAACAGCTGCATGCGATATGTTTGGAAATATAGGATATGGGCCCTTTAATTTCAAACTGCTTTTTATAGTGCACTAGCAAAGTCACTGAAAGCTGCTGCTCTCTCAGTCAGTCATCTTACTGACCTATGATAAATCTGCTTTTGTTCAGTTACTCAACAGAGCAGGTTCTCTAAAAAAAACTCCTCGAACTGCAAAATGATGACATCGCAGGGTCTCAACCTGAGGTTGCAACACAAAAAAAGTTTAAAAAAAGGTTAATAAAAGTTCAGCGGCTGCTGTTTCTCCACAGGCTGCTGTCCAGCGCTCCAGTGACTCTGCTTATGAATCTAGTTTTGTGGTCGTACAAGTGTCATCAATGAGGAGCTCCTTACCTCCTTCACTGGTGCTGATTGTCACCCACGACGTCCAATCAGAGACGCCCTCGCTGCTCCGGCAGGCCACTCTCACATCGTACTGGCTGAAGGGCTCCAGGTCAGAGACCAGGTGGGTGGCAGGTGGGACATTAACGTTCTGGTTGTGGATCACGTGATCTGGATTCAAGTCCTCTCCTGATGGTCTGACCTGAAGACAGATAATATGACCATTAATAACAGTTGAATATTTCATCACTGACATATCAACGTTTATTACCAGCACAAATGCCAGCTGTGCTTTACACTGTGAATTATTACATGATGAACAGACCAATAAAAACAGAATGATGCTAAAGATGGAACAATACCACTTTTAATGTATCGATACTGATACTGAAACCTTTAGTATCAGTATACAATATTTTATTCTTTTTAAAATGACTTTCTTTTTACATTTTTAATCAAAGCTCTTCACTGTAGATCATCTTAGATCTTATATTTACAGCTGTTTTCAAAAGTTTTGGCATCCCTGGTTGAATTACATGTTTTGATGATTTTCTAAGAGCAAGTAAGTTAACACATCCTGGAAAATTCTGCGATATGTTAATATTCTTGCAAACAAATGTCATATTTCAGTTCACTGTAGAGTGAGTGTTCACTTATTTTCGCTTCAACAAAACATGCAGTTTGACAGGGGGTGTTATATCTTATATCTTGTTATATCTCACTTGTTATTTATGTTGTTAAATTACTAAATAATTACCAAACTCTATCGATGGGTATCGACATCAGGCAGATATCAGCAGATATCAGCTGTAACACTTTCTTTTACAGAACCCCCAAGTTATAGGTATTCATCAGGTAAGTATGTGGAACAAACTCCAAAGTACTAGATAATTATTTTGGGTAACATGATGGTAAGTTCCAGGTAGTCTACCTAGCTTATCAAACAGGTTCTATATAATATACTGTGTATGGATAGAAAATAAACTCCAAGTACTGTGTAATTATTCTGGGCTTAGTACCAAAACAGTCTAACTAAATTTCTCTGAAATGACTACCAGGTTCTAGCTATTAAGCAGATAAAGGAGACGGGAGAATATCTAATAAATGGACACATTATTTGGAGCAACAAAGTGGTAAATACAGCAAAACAACACTAAGTTTAACTTTAATGTCATACGCTTAGAAACACCTCTGAATAGCAGGTAAAAAGGTAATTCAGCAAGAGTCTAACAGTACGTATGTGTCTACTATCTAGAACTCAAACAGAACCTTTATTTAAATGTTTCCAATTTGTTTCCTTACCTAAGCATTTGACATCAAAGTTAAAGTTAGTTAGATTGTACATATTTACCACCTTGTTTTTCCAAATAATAATCCAAAAATGAGATATTTTACTTTGTCTGTTATTTCATCTATTTAATAGTCAGAACCTTTTAGGTATTTCAGTGGAATTTAGACAGACTGTTCTAGTATTCCCCAATTTTACCAAAAAATGGTTACACCGCACTTTGGAGTCTGTACCACACTCTTAACCAGGTAATATCTAGAACCTGCCATGTGTTTCAATGTAATTCAGTTGAACTGTCTTGGAACTTACCAACATGTTACTCAAAATGATTATCAAGCACTTTGGAGTTTGTACCTCACACTTCACTGGTTAATATCTAGAACTTAAGGGACTGTAAAAGAAGCGGTACTGCATTTTCTGACCATCGATAATGATTTGACATTTTTAAATTATGTAGAATATAATTTTTTCACATTACCATACATTCTAAAAGTTTTTCTTTTTTATTTTTTTTTGACAACAACAACAACAGAACTTTCTTAAACACAAATTCCTGACTGTGCTGGAAGTGGCCGGTTGGAAGTACAATAAAAGCTGATCATGATATTATTCTTGTTGTTAGCAGTGCAGTCTGGCAAATTGTTGCCAACTGGGCCTTTCCTCAGAAGCCGCAAGACAACCTGATTACTGCAACACTTTTGGCCATTTGCTTTCATTTTAACACAAACAAGAAGTAATCCCTTCCACTTCCCCTTTTCCCTTTTTCTCTCTTCTCTATGGCCCCACGGCAAAAGTGAGGGTGTTTAGACACTTATCTGATCATTGTTTTTGCCATCTATGCTCAGTACAGACGAACGCACAGCCCTCGAGGCGTTGCCCTGCTGTTCTTGGCTACTTTTTAAGCGCCCACACTGTACTCCTATTGACTGAGGTCATTAGCATTCGGCTGCAGTGCGAGACACACTCTGGGCCCAGCAGGACACATGAAAACCATTCACATCAGCAGAAAGCAGCAGGGAGAAAGGAACGTGCTGGCTTTGCAAAGCCTGTGCAATAAACAGCATCAAAACACCGAACGCCAGCCCAGAAGTTTCCCTCGCTCAGCTCCTAAACCACATGAAAAGGTCGTACCGTCTCTAAAATTGTTCTCGGCTGTGTAGTGGATTCAATAACGAGAGCTACTGCAGAAAAAATAAGAAATTGTCCCTCTTACGCACCCACACTCTCTCTTTTCCGTCTTTTTCCATATAAATGAATGTTGTGGGAAAAGGCACAAGGAGGACTAAAGCAATCCCAGCTTACTTTCTGCTTATTATAACCACTTTGCAACAGAAATGGCATACTTTATGAAATATGGCATGGAATGAGTAGTTCATGACAGAGCAGTAATAAATGTACATCTGGCTTTGACTATTTGAGAATGCTCTTCATTGATATCAGCCAGGTTCACAGCAAATCCAATGATACTCAACAGAGATGCTTCATCAGACTTGACATAATTGGGCCAGGTAAACCACTACAACTGACAAATTAACCTCAGAGTGCCAGTCTATCACCACCAATAGTGGTGTCCCTCAGGGCTATATGCTGAATCCCCTCTCATACCTCCCTTTCACCCACAACAGTGGTGTCCCCAACAGTGGTGTTTTCTCAGGGCTATGTGCTAGGTCCCACCTTGTACTCCATCTTCACCCACAACAGTGGTGTACCCTCAGGGCTATGTAGTGGGTCCCCTCTTATACTCCTGCTTTACCCACTGTTGATGTGTGGCTGATATCCAGTCAGGATCAATCAGTTTACAGGAAAGAGTTAACTTGCTTGCTGGCTGGTACACAGATATTAGTTTAAAAGTCCTTAAATACTGCAAAATCCAAAGAACTTCACAAGAAGCTGCAAAAGGGAAAAGACTTCAATCATTGTGAAACCTCAATGAGGTTTTCAGGCTTGTGTCTGGGTCTGTGTTGTCTGCTGCTGTTTATTTGTTGTCCATGTCTAAAATAACACTGCAACCTGCCAGCCACTTGTTCAAGCAATCGCCTGAACATTTTGCGGCATTCCTAGTGAAACCTGAGAGAACGATAACCGCAAGTGGAGCTCTAGAGGCTGTGGATGAAGTCGGGTGGGTGGGGGTATGATTTGGCGAGTGCGGTGGTATGTGAATGGGGATGAGTCAGAGTTCTGGGTTAAAGAGAAGTTGTTCTCCCTGAAGTACAGGAAAGACAGGGGAACAGTAAGTGCGCAGAAGACTGTGGATCCACACGAGCGGCAGGACGAGTCACTTGTGAGTCACAGCGCAGCGACTGTGAGTCAGCTCAGTAAACAAGGCTGCTTAAATGACAAGCACTGCTGGATTGTTATTCACAAGGGCTGCTCATTCCTCTGCCCTCACTCACTCCTTCACTGATTATACTGTCCCTAAAAAGGCTTCCAGTCTCTTCCCTCACTCCTTTACTGCTGCGCTCACCTGTTCAGTGCACTGCTCATCTCTTAAATGATGTGCACTAAATTTCCCTGATTCAAATCTCAATGAAGCACTTCTGCATTGCACTGTTTATTTCTTTTTATCAGTCTTTCTTCCTTTCTTTCTTCTCATATAACTACCTTCTCTCCACCACTTCGCACCACTGCATCCTCCTAATAGAGCTCAGCGTCTCTCCATGTCCTCACACTGTCCAGTACTGCTGCACTCCTGCTTTCTTTTCCTTCTTTCTTTTTATTGCCTTCTTTCTATTTCTCTTTCATACACCTGTTCAATATACTTGTTTATACTTTTCCAAAGCTTTTTTCTTTCTATTTACTTAATTCCTTCTTTGCTTCCTTTTCTTTCTTTCTTTCTTTCTTTCTTCTTGTGTAATTACCTTATTTCTGCGTTTTTCTCTCTCATATACATTTTAACTTGTCTATCCAAATACCAACTTTATAATGTTCTTTCTTTCTTTTTTCTCTTTCTTTCTTTCTTTTTTTCTTACAGGCTTTCCTTTATTTCTTCTTGCACAGCAGTCTTTTTTTTCTCTCTCATTCACCAGTTCAATGCACATTTTTATCTTATCTTTTTATCTTTATTTCCATTTTCTTTCTTTTTTTCCTTCTTTCTTTCTTTCTGTCTGTCTTTTTTCTTTCTTACATGTAATTTCCTTTCTTTCTTTTTGCATAACTGCCTTCTTTTTCTTTACTACCCAATTGTTAAGTGCACTTTTTTACCTTTATTTCCATTTTCTCATCTTTCTTTCTTTCTTTCCGTCCTTCCTCTCTTCCTTCATGTATTTTCCTTTCTTTCTTCTTCCAAAACTGCCTTCTTTTTCTCTATCACACATTTGTTCAGTGCACTTTTCTACCCTTCTTTCTACCTACTTTCCTCCCTTTTTCTTGTTCTTTCTTATTTCTTTCTTTTTTCTTTCTTTCTTTCTTTCTTTTCTTTCTAATGTATAATTTATTTGTCTTTGGCAGACTCTTACATCCAAAGCAGCCGTGAGCGAGGCAGAAACAATCTGAGTGCACAGTTTTGACTGTTTTTAACTGTACAAACTTACAGACTCACAGCAGACTAACACACGCTCCTCTCTACACAAAGGTACCGCAGCATTTCACGTTTTCAGGTTTGGACCGTAAAGATTTGCAGCCCCCCCTTCCTGTCCCGACCCGCTGAGCCCCCTTCTCTCCCCATTTCCTCCTTTAGTGCGGCTCAACGGTGGGGGAGTCGTGGGGCACGAGAGGGGGCGCTTTTATTAGAACCAGACGCTCTGGGGTGGAGCTCAACTACGAAAGAATACAGACCCTCACTCTCGCTGCTGCAGCAGGGCCTCAGAGGGAGCGAGACCACTCTCAGATACCTGATCCCCTAAAACATCACCACTTTTACTTTGTTACAAACTGGTCACACAAGAACTTCTAGTGTGGAGCTACTCAACTGTTTGTGATTTGCACACCCACAGACGCACAATTGAGGCCAAATGTTAACAAACACGAAGACTAAAGACTTTCAAACACAGTTTTTCACAACTCCACACATTTCAAGAGACCATATATTTCCCATGTTAAGTCTATTAGGGCATTTACTACAACAGATTTTCAGTGGATCAGACATTTACATACTCTTTGATAGTATTTAGTGGCAGCATCCCACAAACTTCTCACAACACTCTGCTGGAATTTTAACTCACTCCTCCTAACAGAACTGCTGTAGCTCAGTCACGTTTTCAGCTCAGTCCACAGATTTCCTATGGGACTCAGGTCAGAGCTTTTTGAAGGCCACTCCGGTACTTTTACTTTGTTATCTTTAAGCCATTTCTTCATAACTTTGAAGGAATCTGTGTCCTGACTGAAAGACCCAACTGAGACCAAGTTTTAACTCTCTGGTTAATGTCCTGAGGTGTTGCTTCAGGACTTCTAGATAATCCTCATCCCTCATGATGCTTTCTATTTTCTGAACTTTTCCAACAAAACACCCTGACAACATGATGCTGCCACCACCATGCTTCACAGTTGGGATGGTGTTCTTTGGATTAAAAGAACTCCTTTTTATATAGTTCAATTTTTTGTTTTATGTGACCAGAGAACACTGTTCCAAATGGTCTTGGTTGTCACCTGCAAATTTCAGCCTGGCTTTTTAATGCCAGTCTTGCAGTCAGGCTTCAGGCTTTCAGGCCATTGAGATGTAGGACTCTCTAAATGGTGGATGTAGATATTTTGGTACCTGATGCCTTCAACCCCTTCACTTGTCTCTGTTGGTGTTTTGGGGTTCAGTTCGTTCAGCACTGGGAGTTAATTTGAGTCTTTTGCCTGAATGATGCAGTGTCTGTGTGGTCCCAAGATTTTTATATTTGCATACAATTATTTATGCAGATGCTCATGGTACCTTCTGGAAGTTGCCCCTAAGAAGGAACTGGCTTCAACTCTACTCTTGGCTGAGTTGCTTAAGTTTTTTCCATAGTATCAAGTGCAAAAAGTGACTCTAAGCGTAGGTCCTTAAATAAAGCCACATGTGCACTACTCACTACTATCTATGACAAATTGTCGAGCAAAAGCATCGACAAGTCATTACAGTCAATTTTTTGAATACTTCAGACTGTTTAGAGACAGTCAACTTGGTGTAGACAAACTTTTGACCCAGTTGAATTCTAATATAGTAAATTAAAGCTGAAATCTGACCATTGTTTAAAAATTACATCTGATACGGACAAAGTAGATGCCCTAACTAGTAGAATGCTACACCTGAACCAAAATGTTGTCTCTTAATTATACACGACTCATTGTGTTAAATAGCCAGTCTTACTTTTGATGCTGCACTTGATTCATGTTATTTAAATAGCTGACTGGTTGAATAGTTGATTCTTCATTTAAGAATTTAAAGTGCCAGTTTTGCTTACAGATCTTGAGCATATTGCGACTTTGGAGAATGGAAAGCTCCAGAAATGTGCTATTGTGTTTCATTTGTTCATTTAACCCATAAAGTGGGAGTTTCAGTAAAAAAAAATTAAAAATTGGCCAAAATTCATAACTGGTGCTTTGTTAACTTCTAGCTAGCCTATATTTAGCCTAGTAAAAGCAAGCAGGACTCCTACCTGAACTGTACAGAGAGTGATGGGGTAAATTCCTGCAAAGCCTGGAGTCCAGGACAGACGGATGCTGGAGTTTGTGACCTCTGCAGGCTTAACGTCCTGCGGCTGAGCAGGGAGGACTGCAGAGAAAGAGAGAGAAAGAAAAAATGCTGCATTGAGTTCTTCTTGATCAAATGTGCACATTATTTCCACATGATTTCAACACAAATACTACCAAAGGTTCTCTACATGTCCAAAAGTTTCCAGATGGACCTTCTAATGAGTGAAGTCATCTACTTTAAGGTCACCTATTGCTGACAGCTTGTATAGAAAAGCACTGACCAACAGATTTGGACACTTTGGAGCTGCACATGATCCTAAGGTCACCATATCCAATGCCAAGTGTAGGCTAGAGGGGTATGAAGCTCCCCAGCTTTGGGCTGTGGAGCAGTGAAACTGTGTTCTCTGGAGTGATGGAGCTTCATCCAGTATCTTTGGGATGAGGTGGAGTGATCCAGAACTGACCATCCAACATCAGTACCTGACCTCACTAATGCTTAATCAAATCCTCACAGCAATGTTCAACATCTAGTGTTGCTACAGCTGTTACTGTAGCACAAACTCACTATTAACACCCTTCATTTAAAGAAACGCTGGCGTCTACAGACTTTCAGACATACAGCGCTACGTGCTGTCCAGTCATGGTAAGTCGTGGTCCTACAGTGGTCCCTTTCCAGTGATAGTGGTAGAGGTGAGTTGATAAACTGCGCAGTAACAGATAAGCTACAGTCTGTAACTGTGAACCTACAAGGTGCACCTACATGGTGGGTGTTTCTGATAAAATGGCCAATGAGCCAAACCGCCAGTTGAGTGTCTGAAGGTTACGTAACACAGAGACTACTGGTCTGAACTGAGGGAAATTTAAAGAAACCACTAAAGAGAGAAGAGGACGTGAAAGCAGGTCAGATGCTGAGCTCAGCGTAATCGCTGTCACCTCACAACACGCACTCACCGGTTACAACTCCAGAGCCGGATGATGCCACACCTTTGCGGTTATGAGCCTCGCAGGAGAACGAGCTGGTTTTGTTCAGTCCTGGAAAAGAAGAAAGGAAGAGAGAACTTCAAGAGTGTCATCAAAAAAGTGAAGAACACACTCAGCAAATGCTTCTGGTGTGTGAGCAGATTAGGAAGGGGAAAAAGAAACGACTCTTAAATCACAATTCTCTCTCAAAAGATTCTGAATTGACTCACAAAACATCCTAATCAGATTTTTGGGTAACACTTTATTTGGATAGTCCTTATAGATACTTAATTTACTTTCAAGTTATACTCAAGTTTGTTAACAATTTGAACATCTGTAGAAAATCTATAGCGGACTATCCAAATAAAGTGAGACCAGATTTGCTGAGCAGACAAGTTTCTCTACAAGAGGAACCTATTAGCTTAGCAGCATATTACATTTGTGTGCTCATATATAGAGAAGAAACCCACACCAGCAGGAGCTCACGAACAGCGCTTTCAAAACCAGACCTGGAATAGTTTTCAGGACAATGTTGTGTTACTCAGTATTGTATTATTTAGTGTGTAATAAAATTTGGCCTGTGAGGACGTTTGATTTGACAGAAAGTGAATCTAACCCCACCCTCTCAAAAAACAACAAATATCTTTTTATACTAGAAGCCAGAAGCTCCCAACCTTTCGCAACTCGTGGACTAAACAACAAGACGAAGCCCATTTATTTCAGATGCAAGCAAACAGTACACAATGATCAGTGTAGCCTACCAAATTTCACTTGACTGTATAATAAAGCATACATAAACATAATAAACAGCAAAAAATCCTACTGTTTTCTCTTTGTAGCCATTTAACCATGACGCACGAATTCCATACAGATATTTTACATTTACTTGCACTAAAGGCATAAACGTATCTATTTAGCTAGGGCGGTTACATTGGTCACTCATTTTGCCAGACCAATTACTGAGCTTGACCCAAATATTTAGTTATTTTTGATGTTTTATTTTTTTTCAAATAAGCAAAATAACCAAAAAAAATAAAAATAACTAAAGAATTACAAAAAATGAAAAAGAAAAAAAAGAATCTTACTAATGCACGCATGTTTGCAGTCACAAACTGGTTGTGTATATAACATACAATACCAAAGCCATAGTGAACTTTAAAATTCAAACATTCAAACCAAAATTGTATTCAAAATGATTATTTTTGTTGAATGTATGTAACTGAAAACCACACATTTAGGATACAGAAATGAAACGTTTACATTGAAACTGAACGTGATTGTGAGGTGTGTATAGATTCCCATCCCTACCCCCTACAGTGGATGTGTTACGGTGTTGATATGTGTGAGTTATGAGAGGGTGCTGTGGGCTGATTCAGTGTTTGAGGGGAACAGAAGCAGCACTCCCTCAACTGTGAAGAATGTTAGGGTTAAAAAATGAGCTGAGTGGCAACAGTTACTTCTGCTTTTTCTGTGGGGGGCCAACACACACACACACATACACACACACACACACACACACACTCACAGAACCTCACACACATTCACGCTGCATTCTTCACACAATGTGAGGAGCTGCCGGTCTGAAGCAGCACTATGGCCTTATTGTGTAAGGGCCGAACGTGGGGTCAGGGTCAGGGTCACGCGATTTGATGGACACAGGATGGTCAGTGACTTGTGCTCTCAAAAGTACGTCTTGTGCACTTTCACACCACAATTGCTTTTGTTTCCTTCTCTAAAAACAAAATTCCTTCTTCATATTTTAGTTTCATAAACAGGAACACTGTGAACGCATTTGTTTCTCAGAGCTTCCGCTGTTTACAGTCATAAACAGCGTCAATGCCTGAGAGTGCACCTCTGAAAAACGCCTCTCGTCAGCTTACACACTTAAACATGGCATTTTCTGCAAACGTTACTGCATAATTTCTATTCATTTACCAAGTTTAACATAAAAATGTGCCATAACTGTTGTGCAGGCCACACTTTTTGATGTATTTTTCCCTCCAGTATGCTAAATTTAGTAAATAAACAGTAAATGTGCATTAAAATGTGTAGTAGTGTCTCTCTATACAGAATGTGTTCACTTATTTGCACTTCAACACGGACCAGGGGCGCCAAAACTTCTGAAACAACTGTATTCTAATAGAAAGGTTAAAGTCAGTGGAGCTACTTTGATTAGAAGTTGCAGTTATTGCCAGATAAAATAAGCCTGTCATAATACTACTACTACTACTACTTCTATTGCTAATAATAATAATAATAATAAAAGCAATAAAAGATGGCTCTGTCAATGTAAATAAATCTGTATTAATGCCACAAAGCAACAACTCAGCAAGAACAATGCGTTTGCCAGTTTTACTCATATATCTTATATATCGCTGTTGTCAGAACAAAATCTCCAAAGTGGTAACTTTACAGGAGAAGGAAAAAACATACTTTACTTTTAATGTAAGTCAAAGGAACCAGACTTTTTTCCAAGCCACTGTGGGTTGTTTCTTTTAGTCCATTCATCATGAAATTTACAGACAATATAAAGGGCTACAGGCATTTTCAAATTATGTTCAAAACTGAAAAAAAATGGACAATTACAAGTTTTATAGCAGTTATCAAAAATGATAGGAAAAACTCACTAACAAGTCTTTATTATTCCTGACTGTATTCATATATAATCCTGGTACCACTTTAGAATAAGGTTACCCTTATAAAGCGTTTATGAACAGTTTGAAATTAGTTCATTAAAGGTTATTAATTGGGTCATTAACACCTATAAAATTATAAATAGTTATAACACATTGATAAATGAGGCAAAGGTGACCTGTTGTATCTGCTGGATATGAATACGCGATAAAGCATATGACAGGTTTACTGCTGGCTGAAGGAAAAGACCAGCAAAATCTGAAGTTTAACCGTACAAGTAAATGTGTTCTCACTATTTGACAAGCAACAAGTCACTGTTGCTCTTTTTTAAGTGTTGTAACTGCTCATTACCAATTTTAAAGTGTTTATGAACCAATTAATAAGCATTAACAGTAAAATAATAATAAACTCATGTTAAACCATTCAGAAAGTCTTTATTAAGGTGGTCTCATTCTACTGTAATCTTTATTATTATGTTTGAAGATTAACAATATTAGGTCTTGGGTTCAACGGTTTAACCTTCATAGCAACTTTCAAATTGCTGTTTAATTTTTCCCCACAGTAAGATACTGTATTATGATTAGGCCTGAAACGCAGACCTGAACCTGTAGGTGCAGAATGTAAATTAAATGTAAATGCGATTATGCATGTAATTATATATTTACATTTACAAAGTAACCACCCTAAAAACCTCTAGACTACTAAAGGTTAATCTGAAGGACAACAAAAGTCCAACAACAGATTTTTACTTAGTAAGAAACTAGTTTAAATGAGGCACCTAAGCCACTTAAAGCAGTTAAGAGACTCATTTAAAGGGGAATTCCATCAATATTTCCAAAATTTCTGCATAACTTATGAGTTAAGATGTAAACAGAGTCATTCAGAGTGGTTTGGTGTGAAACGCTCTGTTCTAGAGAAACTTACCAAGTCAGAATTGTTCACAGTGGTGGTGATAGGAACCAGACGTCCACCTCTAAAAGCTCCTTCACAGAAAGTTACTACATGAAATGGATATGAATTCACCGCCTGATAACTGAGACACTGTTTTATGATCGTTTTGGACTATAATGTATTCTTAAAAGTTCAGAGAAATGCATGCAAGGTGTAGTGAGGCAGAACAGTCCCCAAAGAAAACTTATTTTTGCAGATTTATCATTATTAATTACTATAGTAAATAAAATGTCTATATTTGTGTTGTAGTCATGGCGACCCCTGGTTCCTATCACCACCACTGTAAAGACATCTCTTTCTCTGAATCCCAAAAGGGCTCTGAATGTTTACATCTCACACACTGAATTATACAGAAATTTAGAAAAATGGGTGGAATTGCCCTTGGAGCTTGTGTCTGAGCACCTGTTTTCAGATGGTTTTGGAGCTGTTATTGAGCAGACTGGGGCTTTATTATAGATTGGCGAGTTCTATGGTCGGAGCCTGTGGTCTGTACGAGGAGTCATCGGACAGGTTTTTGTGGGGCGGCTGGTATGAGTGGGCTCATTCCAAGCCTGTGAGTGTGCCCACTGATGGTCAACCGTCCATGATGATTCAGAGCCACTGGCCCCTCTCTCTCTCTCTCTCTCTCTCTCTCTCTCTCTCTCTCTCTCTCTCTCTTTCTCTCTCCGCCTTTGTGACTCACTCCTCCAAGCTGCAGGTCCGTACAGCTGGAACTACAACAGAGGCCATATCTGTCAGTCCGGCATGGCAAGTGTTCAAAGGCCTTTCTCTTCTCTCTTTCTTCCTCTCCGAGCCTTCCTCCCATCTCACTCGCCCTCCCCACCGCTGCTCTTTCACCAGCCACCAAAGGGCAGCTTCTTATTGGACGGGTCCCATCTGGCCCACAGCCAGACACAAGAAAGAAGGTGCGGTGGATGTGTGAAAACTTGTTTTTGTGCTTTTTCAGGATACAAAGGATCTGATTTTGTAGGAAAACCAGACAAAACTGGAGCGGAGTTTTGATGACTGAGGTTATAGTTATAGTCAGGAAACGTCTCATTAAACACTGATATATATTTAAGACACATATGGGGCATATTATTACTACACTCTTTAAAAATATGGTTCTTCAAGGGTTCTTTAGTGCAGATAACAGTTTTATTTAGAGCCATGAATTCTATATAAACCATTTTATGCTTAGATGGTTCTTTGCATGGTGAAACGGTTCTTCAGATTGATGGAGAACATGTTGTTTACGCTCTTAAAAAAGATGGTGCTTCAAGGGTTCTTTAGTAAAGAAAATGGTTCTATATAAAACCATGAGCACTCAAAGAAGCCTTTTGCAAGATTAAAGAGGTTTTTTGCATCATGAACAGACTGACTTTTTCAGACTGATGGAGGATGTGCTGTGCACGGTTAGATCCTTGCTGAAAATGGTTCTTTATAGCATCCAAAAGGGTTCTTCTATTGTTTGACACCACAGAACCGTCTAGAGCACATTCATGCATCAATCTGAAGAACCCTTTCATGATACAAAGAACCATCCTTGAGTGTTCATTGTTCTAAAAAGAACAAGAATTTTCTTTTCTAAGGAACCCCTGAAGACCCATCTTTTTTAAAGAATGTGTGGTTCTGTATAGAACCTTTGTATACAAGCTTGACAGTGTAACAATCACAGAATCTTTTTTGGTGCTATACAGAACCATATACAACACATTCTCCATAATCTGAAGCATAGCATATAATAGTTCTAGACAGAACTCATGGTTCTAAATAGAAACACTGCCTTTACTATAGAACCCCCTGAAAAAACATCTGTATGAAGATAGCATATAATACACACAGGGTGTTTTATTATTACATAAAGATACTTATATATGATATAAATGGGACACATTATTGTTATTACATATACAAACTTAGATATATGATAATAAAAGACATAAGTATGGCCCCACGTCCTAACATGGTATAAAAACAAACCTCTCTGTGTGTGTGAGTGGAGTATTTGCTGATTGACAGCTACCTGCTACGCTCTTTGATCTAAACCGCTTTGCAGACCTTCTTGTTGCTTTAACAGACACCAAAATGTCCCATATATCAAACTTAAAAAGGCCTTCAAACCCCCCCCACGTGCAGAACCGTCTCCATCACACCATCTACGGGTTCTGCGCATGAAAGCAACACTGTTTAAGACTAAATTTCAGTCGAGTTTCGGTTTCCTCTACATTTAAAACGACAGCACTTTGACTTTCAGCGCATTTGTGTTCACTCGTAAGAAAAGTTGGTCATTCAAGGGTTCTTTAGTAAAGGGAATGGTTGTATTTAGAACCATGAGTTTCATCTAGAACCATTTCACACTTAAATGGTTCTTTGCATGTCAAATAGCTCTTCAGATTGATGGAGAATGTGTCGTATACACTTTTTACAAAGATGGTGCTTTAAGGGTTCTTTAGTAAAGAAAATGATTATGGAACCATGAACATTTAAAGATCCCTTTGCATGATCAAAGGGTTCTTCAGATTGATGGAGAGTGTGCTGTACATGATTCTATATAGAACCTTTTGTGAAAATGCTTCTATATAGCATTCAAAAGCGTTCTTCTATTGTTACGGTGTCAAGCCCTTTTGGGTGCTATGTAGAACCGTCTATAACACATTCATGCACTTTTTTCATCAATCTGACCAACGCTTTCATTATGCAAAAGGTTCTTTGAGTATTCATGCTTCTATATAGAACTATTACCAAAGAACCCTTAAAGAACAAACTTTTTAAGAGTGCACGTTTCTATATAGAACCTTTGTAAAAATGATTCTATATAGAACCAAAAAGCATTCTTCTATTAAATAGAAGCTTGACAGTGTTACAATAGCAGAACCTTTTTGGTGCTATTTGGAACCATATCCAATACATTCTCCATCAATCTGAAGAACCATTTCATTCATTCATTTCAGCATGGAATCGTTCGAAATAGAGGTGCTATATACAACCCATTGTCCATCAATCTGAAGAACCATTTCCCCATGCTAAGAACCATTTAAACATGCAAATGGTTCTTTGAGTGTTCATGATTCCATACAGACCCACTGTCTTCACTAAGGAACCCTTGAATGACCATCTTTTTTTAAGAGTGCAGCATTTTAAACTGGAAACTCAACATTAGATTGAATGGTATTTTGACCTGCACTCTGACGCCTGACCAACCTGGTTGCTATGAAAGCACACGACCGTGGGCGGAGCCTGGACAGGTCAATTATCTTACCACTTGTCTTTGTTTGGATAAGATCTGCATTGTTGTGTGGTTTCGGTGCCTGTATACAGTGAGTGTCAATGAAAAAAACACCCCTTACACACTTTCGTCACAGTCAGGAGGGCAAATATGACCTGAACCTGTTATGTATAGAAATTAAATTCAATGTAAATGTCACTTATTACTCAACTAAGCATGTAATTACATCTTAATAATAAAGTCACAGGCCATTCACATATAAAATATGTAGCCCTAATTCATTTTTTAATATATGTTGGGTTCATATACTTAAATTAGGGTTGCTGAACGAATAAATAGTACATATGCAAAAGTTTTGGCGCCCCTGGTCAAATTCCATGTTGTTGACAATTATCTGAAAGTAGATAAGTGAACACATCCTCTACAGAGAACACACTCCTGCACATTGTAATGCACAATTACTGTTTATTTGCTAATAATTGTTAATTTAACATACCAGGGGAAAAAATAAAACATAACATGTGGCTTGTGCAAAAGGTCCAGTATACTAAATTATAACATATTTTTGCTGTTTTTCAGTTTTTGACATAATTTGAAAATACCTGCTGGCCTTTACATTGTATGTCAATTTCCATGATGAATAGACTAGAAGAAATGACCCAAAATGACTTGGAAAAAATTCTGGTTCCATTGACTTACATTAAAAGTAAAGCAGGTTTTTTCCATCTCCTGTGAAGGTACCATTTTGGAGATGCGAGGTTTTCTTCCGACAACAGCGATCTATTCCAATATATTGAACTCAGCAAATAAATAGAAAGTGTGCACTAAAATTCTCAGAAAACTGCCAGATTTCAGTTTGTAGAGGATGTGCTACTTATTTTCACTTGGAAAATCAACAAAAGCATGTTTGACTGAGGGTGTTCACACTTCTTCAAACACGTTCTTCTTCATGAAGATGTCTAAGAGTTGCGAAAGTTCAGAAGAGGGGAATGCACGCAGGATGAGTCAGTGTGGTTTTATTTCATTCACAAAGTGACCGGATTGGTCAACTCTCCATTAACACGCTCCATTTCAGCAGAATCGAAAATAAACACATGCGTTCGAAACCCGAAGTTCCTTTTACAGAAAATAGCCTGCTGTTGTTTTTGTCTCTGGGTGTTTAAACTGGTAGGAACACTTAGAAAAATCTATTAAAAAATCGAACCATTTTTTTGCGTATTATTTATTTTTAAAGGGCTCGTATCATGAAAAACCCAATTTTCTTTAAATAAAAAAAGTTGTGCGATGAGTTTATGTGATTCATAAACACTGTTAAAGCTTCAAAATGCATCCGTCCATACAGTGCGTATGATAAATTCACATTATTCTCCTACTCAGCCTGCAGCAGTTTAGCCCCGCCCACTCACACTAAAGTTATAAGCAGCGTTTCAGCTTGGACTGCTTTCTGAGTGAGGCACAGCAGTTTAGCCCCGCCCACTCGCACTAAAGTTATAAGCAGCGTTTCAGCTTGGACTGCTTTCTGAGTGAGGCGCAATATTGGGCAGCCAACCAGAACAGAGCTCATTTACATATTTCACACCAGTCTTAAAGGCACAGTAACAAAAACAGCTCGTTTAATTCTAAGAGATAAAGAGAGGTTGTGAAAGATGAATTATGACTGATTTTGATATATAATTTTCACACAACCATTAAAAGTGGACCTCAGGATAAAATGCAAACATACAAGAAAAACAGATAATATGGGCCAAATAAGACTCCTCTTAGGACACCCTGTATTAGGACCATTCAGTAACTACTATACATGATTCAGTAACTGTGATAAAGCTACTATGTAAGTTCTGCAGTTTTGAGAGTCTCAGTCTGGCTGAGTCTGTGCTGGTTGGCTCTAGTCTGCAGTCAGAGTCGACAGTTGGAGGGAGAGTCAAGTCGTGTGTGAGGGTTGCAGACTCGACCCGACTCTGAGTGTAATCTAGCATAAACTGGTCAACGACTCAATCTGAACGGATTGCTGCAACAGCCAATGAAAACTGAGAGCGCAAAAGAAGAAAATACAGCGAGTGAACAACGAAAAATGGTGACAAGAGTCTCTCATGTGGAGCAAAGCTTTTTAATGAGCTAAGTTTAAGGCACAATCGAGTTTATGTACATTTAAAACTCTAAAAATCCCAACTGATCACATTTTAAATCAGTGTCCCTCACTTAAACATGTTTACCTATCTTTACTGTTTCAGCGCAAAAGGGAAAGAAAACAGCAGCTCCACGTTTGTTTATTTGGGTCTCTTAGTAACGGGAGAATGCAAGAGTTTGTGAGAGTCTGCGCGAGTTCAGTGAGTTGCGTTCAGGTTAGCAACAGCTGTAAAGTCGAGTAGTGTGTGATCCCTAATCGTTTAGTGTCCCTAATATTTCGGTCACCCAAAAAAAAAAAAAACAGTGTAATAGTGGGAGATGCCCAGTCTTTTAAAATCTGTGCAGACTTTAAAAGTCGTGTAGTGAACCCAAGGCTTTAGGGCTTAACAGGATAAGCACTTTAAATAAATGCTGCAAATTAGCATGTTAGCTTTGACAGCCCTAGTTATTACACGTAATGATGATTGTTAAGTACCTGTGATGTTGAGGGTCGATGGAGACAGGGCCACAGGGTCGCTCAGCGTGTTGAGAGGGGCTCCATCCTGAAGCCAGATGACCCATACGGGCTCAGGGGGGCCGTGGGCAACGCACTGCAGGCTCAGGCCTTTATTCGCCACTACAGGCATAGAGCGAGGCTCCACTGAGAAATGAGGGAGACCTGAAAGGGAGAGTGAAAGAAATCAATTAAGTCAACCTGAGGCACAGCTGGGTGGGCGGGGGGGTTCAGTCTGAGCCCCCTGAAATATTTTATGTCAGTTTCAAATGGATAAATACCACAAAAACAATTCTTTGTGCGGTAATAATGTTATAATTAGGTTCATAAAAGGTCAACAAAGTCATCATTAAGATTCCTCCATGTTTAGCTGCCCACATATGACCCTTGATGATGAGCTACCTACACCAGCGATTTTTACATTCCGCAAGTTCTATGAACCAGAGATCCAGTCTGTCAAAAATCTGGTTTTATAAGGTAAGATGTCTTTTTATTGCTATTACTTGCATGTTATTACTAATCATTCCAATGCGGATTAATATAACAGTGTCATGTTGCCATTACTGTTAATTGTTATGACATTACAATGTTACATGCCATGACAGCTAACTAGGGTGATACAAGCTGTCATGACATCAAACATTATGGCGCCTGTCAAGGCAGCTATTACTGTTATGACACTGAACAAAATCTGTCATGACAACACATGAAATCTGTTATGACATGTTTACGGCATGGTTATGTCATGGTTATAAAATGCTCAGACAAAGTGTGCTGGGTCTATTAACGTTCTCAATAATCACAAGATTTACAGTTCACACAGTATTAAAAAGGAATTCCACCAAATTTTAGAAATTGATGCATAATTAAACAGAGTCGTTCAGAGTGGTTCGGTGTGAAACGCTCTGTTCTAGACAAACTTACTGAGTCAGAATTGTTCACAGTGGAGGTGATAGGAACCAGACGTCCACCTCTAAAAGCTCCCTCACAGAAAGTCATTACATGAAATGCTTATGAATTCACTGCCTGATGTCTGAGACACTGTTTTATGATAATTTTGGGATATAAATATTGGTCTAAAACACTTTTCCTAACACCATCCACAGTGGAGGAATACATGTAGTGTGTTGTGAGGCAAAATAGTCCCTGAAGAAAACTTATTATATCTGATTCTCCACTAGCCATCAGTAGCATTGCATATAAAACTCAGAACACACATGTAGGTTCACTGGTGGTTTTGGATAGTAAATAAAATGTCACAAATATATATTTGTGTTGTAGTCATGGTGACCCCTGGTTCCTATCACCACCACTATAAAGACATCTGAGTCTCAACAAGGAACCATTTCACACCAAACCACTCAGAATCACCCTAAATCCCAGTGAATTATGCACAAACTTGGAAAAATCTGTGGAATTCCCCTTTAAGTGCTGGCTGTGACACTGATGTCAACCTGCTAGATACCGTAAACCATGTACAGAATGTACACAGCTGACCTGCTTTAATAAATATCCCAAATATTAATGAGTATGCATTGAGTATGATGATTAGCTATGTAATTAATCATGTAATTGTGCCATTCCATTTGAACAGCATACACAGGATTATATTTGGACTTTTAAGGCTTAAATGTGGAGCCTATGAGATGAGATGAGTCAGCTTGGTCTGTTAGACGGACCGGAGGATGAATGGCGTCTGAATTCCATCGCCATCTGTGGCTTAAACCCGATGCCAATAAGAAACTACAAAGAAACAAAGAAGAATTACCCTCTAATTGGATGTGCCCTTCAACGGACTCCAACTCATCTTCCTCCGTGACCACTGCACAGCGGTAGGCGCCCATGTCCGACAGCTGGACCTCTTCAATCCTGCACACAAAGAAGGGGATTAGCCCAATTCGGGAGATTCATAGCTCAGAATTAGGATTACAGTTAGATTAAGCAGTCAGCCACATTAGAGAAAGAGTCAAAAGCCATTTTAAAACCATGCTCGGCCGCGTGAGCCAATATGAGAACATGCATGCGGAATTGAGGTGACTGGACCCATAAACGGGGTCATCCGCAGTAAAAGAAGACAAACCGACAGATGACCAGGCAGACAGGTGGCATACCGGAGCGTGCTGATGACCAGCCAGGTGTCCTCGCTGTAGGGCACCTGCACCTGGTTGGTGTCGGCGAACTCCAGCGGCTGACCCTCTCTGAGCCACAGGATGTCCGGCGGGCCCTCGTCGCCTCCATTGCCCTGCAGGATGCACTGGACGTCAACCGGCTTCCCTAGCGACGAGGTCACATTCCCTGGACTCTGAATGAAGCGCAACCCTGAGGAGGCATTCAGAATCTGTCAGCTTCACAGAGGAACTCGAGTTGTTTAGTTCATTGTCACGATTTCAGATACAAAACTTACAACGTATGATGGAAATTTGTCTTTGATGTGCCGCATCACATATATCCCACATACATAGACAACATTCATCCCCTTAAGTAAAACAAGCTGAGCACAATAAGATGATTTAACTTTAAAAGTGCATATCGCTGTTGTCGGAAGAAAACCTCGTATCTCCAAAATGGTAACTTTACAGGAGAAGGAAAAAACATACTTTACTTTTAATGTGAGTCAATGGAACCAGAATTTTTTCCAAGCCATTTTGGGCTGTTTCTTTTGGTCCATTCCTCATGAAATTTACAAACAATGAAAAGAGCAACATGCATTTTCAAATTATGTCAAAAACTGAAAAATGACAAAAATGGAGATACAAGGTTTTCTTCTGTCAGCAGCGATATGCAACAGCTTATTAATAAATACACTTTAAAACTAAAATCAGTGATGTCCCACAAATCATGGCAGCATTTACATGCACAAAAAAAATACACATTAGTCCATGTATTCACTTACGGGGGTGGCTGTCTTTCAAAAATGCTGCACTATTTACTGACTAAGACATTAAGTTCACTATAATGAACAATGTTTTATCGAGATAACACTTATTATGTCATGATAATGATATAATTGAGAACTCGAAACAAAAATGAAAATATCTCCTTATTACAGAAAAATGGAGTAAAGAAACATGAGAATCCAAGGGCTTTTAGGGCTTCTGTACTGATAGCAATAACTAACAATTTCATTTTTGCGTTTTAAAACAAGCTCACATAACAAATACGAAGCGCAGTGAGCATAAGACGTTAAAACTCCTCGAGTAATTCACAGGATCATTGATTAGGTTTAGCCGTGACATAAATAAACCAGACGTGACAATCACTGTAAACATGTGCATCACTATATTTTAATGCATAAATGAACTGATAAGCTATTATGGGGAATTATCAGCAGTAATATCAATATCTGACATAAAATAATAATTCGATTTTCTCATTTATCAGCAAGCAATATATTGGCCACTGATACAAGCTTAAGTTTTAATGTATATACTGTATATTAAGGTCTGAGTGCTGAGGTCATTTCGTGGCTGATATCGATACCGAATTTGAGTGGCTAAATATTCAGATAACTGATAATATCGGCCGATAATAGAGGTGGATGATACTGCAAAAATGCAATATCACGATACTTTGGGAAGTTTTTATGATACACAATATGTCACAATATTTATTTTTTTCTGACATCTAAAAAAATTGGGAAAGACAAAATAGTGCCACTTTTAAAAATAATACCAAAAGCTATGAACATGAATGCTTTATATGATTTATATTCAATATTTCACATCCTATGCTACACTAAATCCAATAAAACAGGACTAATTATGCTCTTTTTTACAAACATGGTTGGAAAGTGTTTTTAGGAACTGTTCCACAATGTGGTCAGAAAACTGGCATATTGTGGTGTAATGATATATTTATATTGGTATTTTATATGTTAATTTTATACTTTAACAGTTTTGTCCACTGTAATTTGTAAAACCTGTTCTCAATGGCTATTTTTGTTAAACCCAAATAAACAGCAGGTTCCAGTCTTATACAAAAATATAAATACTGTAGCACTGGGGAGCGGAGCAACCCAGAATTCACAGGTTTGGTTTCTGTTTATTACCTCCTTCTATTTTTTTAATCATAATAGATTTTTTAAAGTGTTATAACATGTTATTCTTATGCTAAAGATGAGGTTTGGATACATTTTAAACATTATTTTAACCAAGATTTTCAATGCTTGTGAGTTCAAATCCCATAAAAGATGCTAATTGTCGGTGATACTTTAACAGATGCTGATAAAACCCACAGATTGGCCGTATTGGTCTATACCAGGGGCATATCAAATTCAATAAGGTCCAGTTAGAGAAAATTTCCTCAAGCATCATAATGTCTGACTTGCATCATGATTCAGTGCCATATACTGTTTACTGAAGTAGCCTAGTAGGTATATCAACATCTTATACAATCAACAACTGAATATCAAATCAAATAAAGTACAATTCAGTAATATTTAAACAACATTTATTGTCAGTATTCTGTTTTTAGAGCACGACATGTGAAATAACTTCCCTCTGACTCACTTTCTTCTCCGACTGCTGTTTCTCGCCTCATCCCTCCCTTGTGTTTGCATCACTCACTCGAGTCTCAGTGCTCATCGTAATGCACAGATCTGATTGGCTGAGTTGTGTCATGTGTGATATTTATACCGCATGCGATTGGTCTGTGAGTCTCCCGGGCCGCTAAAGCTAAAATAAAGGCTAGAAAAGTTATGCAGATTAAAATAGGACCACCCCGTCAAAATTAAGTAATTCTCCATAGTTTATCAGTTATAGGTCCAGGTCCTCATAGGACAGTGTCTGGGTCCGGACTCGGACTGCAGTACGCCTATTAGTGACCTCTGGTCTATACTATTGGCCGACTGATATATCAGTCAGGCTCTAATATGTAAATATACAGGTTGATAAGTGCTATCAGTGCTGAGATAAGAGGAACAAACAGCGTTATCTTATTATCACTGAGGCATGACAATCAGAGCAGTAAGCTTAGCGCAGCTTTAGCTCGTGTTTGTGCTGATGATCCACTTTCCAAAAACCATACTAACCACCTCAGCTCAGCACACAAGATCGGCAACCGTCAACAGCTGAGCTCAGGAAGATCATGAAGCCTCCCTTGATGCTACACAGGCCGCATGGTCTGCAATCTGCGCTCTGTCAAACGTTAGCAAGGCCACAAACACAGCCATAATGAATCACTTTCCACTGGACTCCTCCCTTGTCTTCTGTTTGGCTTTAGAACCGAAATGTTTCACATTCTTCTGGTGGCATGGGCTCGATAACAAGTCCTGCTCTAAGGTCTGGAAGATAGCAGAAGCTTGTTCAGCTGAGCGTAGCATTGGCAGCACATTGGTATTCCGCAGTGGTGGATTCAGTGGTTAGCAGCTTGAGCTAATCTTGAGCTGAACCCAAAGATATTTAACTCTGCGAAATGCACTGAGCCCAAAGTTAGCCTGCTGTCCCACAAACCCACCGTCAAAGTTCTTCACAACTGAGTTCCAGCAGAAATCTTTGGAGTTTCTCAAGCCTGTCAGCCAATCTGATCTTTGACATCACAGCACTGAACTCTGACCCCGACATAGATCATTCGGCCCCCTGGGCCACCGTATTGGGACATTAACTGCGGCACACTTAAACATTATTGACGTCAGCCTGTCAGAGGCTTTGTAGAAGCTCGACCACAAGTTAAGAGTGACAGACTCAAACCTGTACATTGAAATATATTGAATTTGCCTGATTCATATTTCTGCATCTATATATTATATCCAGATATAATTTATCTAGTGTATCTAGATACAAATTTGTATATAAGTTATATACAAGAAGTTAGTAACCTGGCGGCCTTAAAATTTTGACTTCACTGAACTTCAAATAAAAAGTTACAGTATATAAAACAGATTATTGTTCTTTTAACTTACAATTAGTTCAATAAACTCATAATTTGAAGGCAACCAGGTTACTAACATCTTGTATACAACCAGGTTACTTACTTTTTTTTAAGGTAAAACATTAAATCGTTTTTGAAGTGTGTAAAAATACAGTTGAATGCAAACGTTTGAGCACCTCGATCAAATTTCATGTTTTGTTGATTTTCTTACTGTTTATTCGCTGAACTCAACGTATTAGATAAAAAGTAAAATGGCCTGTTACAACACATTTTATATTTTATGTTTATTTTTTCTCAAAGTGTGTTCCCTGTAGAGACTTTGTTAACTTATTTTCACTTAGAAAATCGACAAAACTTGTAATTTGTTGTAATGTGTTCAAACTTTTACATTCAGCTATTTTGCCGAAGGTATGTAAACTGCTCAAAAAGTTATTTTTTCCGTTTTATATACAACTATAAATTATACAATGTGGATTTGAGGTATTTTTCTCTGTCTTATTTAATATTTTGAGAATTCTGTGACGTTGAAGTCGTTAAAATGATACATTTTTGCTCATATTTCTGTCTTAAGGTTTGCTCTCTGCTTTTTAAACATGATAAATGTGGATGTTAATTTTATTAGAGCTTCTCTGTTGATGTTCTACAGCTTTATTAATCATACATATTAATTTAACAGTATTTACCTGAGCAGTTGTTCAGAATGTACAGATTACAATCATTTTAAACACTGCAGCTACATTTGGTGTCTGAAAACAGCAATTCTGAACTTGTTGTACATTTTGTACTGCACTTATGTGCAAATTATGTACACATTTGAATCAAGTAACTTCATGCATTACTATTTTTAGTGCAGTGACATCGGAATCCTTCAAGAATGATTGTGCAAAGGGATACAAAAAGATCAATATGATACAAAGTGCAGTGTGTCCAAGCCACACTAAGGAGAAAAACACAGGGAAGCAGTGAGAGGATATAAGAGCATAAACAACCCCCAAGACGATACTTAAACTGAGGCCCACTAACCCTGCTGTCATAGCTGGGCAGCCTCTGCTTTGGTTTGGCCTCCGCGTGCTGAACAGATTTTAGCCTCCCTCACTTCTTCTGGCACCTCTCCTTTTATGTCTTTCTGATCTCGGAGGAATGGGCCAGGCCAGCTCTCAATATAAACAGTCTCACTTCGAAATGGGCTATTTTGGAATTCTGGGTAATATGGAAGTTGGAGATGGTGACCTAGACGTAGTGTCTCTTTTAGGTATTCTGACTAATTGTGATATATTAGTAACCGTGAAAGTTAAGGAACCGATATTTGGTTTTGAAAAAAGAGATGTAAACAGTGCGGTGTGCTAGCACCACTAGGCTAGTGCCAGTCTAAAAAAAAAAAATGAACAGTGAAATACATTTGAAACATGTTCTAATGTTCAAAAAATAGCCAAAGAGGAACCTTCTAGTCTCTAAATAACTGGCAAGCTTAACAGATGATGAGCTAATGATCTTCAGATGAGCTAAAGCTAGAGCTAACCGGAACAGTGTTATATTGTAACAGGACTTTTCTCCTCAATGTTTCAGAACAGTATTCCGTTGTTTCTAGTTCTAGCTAATGTCAGCTATCATAGTTAGCCTAGCTAGAGATCCAACCGCACTACAGTAGACTTTTTAATCATGTCCTTGGTAATAAAACTACAGCTCAATATATGGCACCTGTGCTTCATAGTAAGGAAGTAACATAGGTCTACAAGTACAAGCTAAACTGACGCACATTACAGACTGTTTTGTGATACTTTCTCAGTTATTTTTAGTTAGCACTAATAAAGTTAATGAGCTCAGGCTGACTTGATACTCAATGCTAAAGGAATGTCTTATAATCCTGGCGGAGTTTGTTTTGTTCTGTTTTCGTATTAAATTGAACCAAATGGAGTCTTAATTGTAAACATAGTAAAACTACTACTACTACTACTACTACTACTAATAATAATAATAATAATAATAATAATAATAATAATTAAAGCTCAATTTAAAATGCGCTTTTCTTAAACTCAAAGCTCTCCAAATGTACTAGATAAGGCATAATAGATAGTGATAGATAGAACAATATAGAACAAACTAAAAAAATGCTTAAATAAATATATTGCATTATACACACACACACAACACACACACACACACACACACACCTACACACACACACACACACACACACACACACACACACACACACACTAAATGCTGTACAGAAGAGGAACAATTACTTCACAACTGTATTTTAACTTCACAAATGTATTTTAAACTTTTCTTTCTTACTTTTCAATCTAAAGCACCCAGTAAATGGCACTAAATTGCATGGATATAATTAGTAAAGGGTGCAAAATAGACTTCAAAGGCTGCTATTTGGGCATTATATCATGAATTATGTATTAAATATATGGTTCAAAATATTGCTTACACTGGAAAACTACACAGTATACAATTACCACGAACTCAGGAAACAATCTGTCGAATCATCTACTCACATTAATATGAATAAGGACTTTATTTTAGCTGTTTTTGGGCTGTTTCTGCTGAATAGTTTCTGGTTTTTCACTGTTTTAATCAGCATAACTGGTTGTGTCTTGTTCCAGAGATAAAAACAGGCCTTTTAAATGATGTTTACTGTGACTGGCTGTTTCTTACTAAATAGTATAAGGACTGGAGGGACTACTGGGCTCATTACAGTTTAACCAAATTAGTATTTTGCAATGGATTACTGTTTTCGGCACAGTTGACCGATACTTATCCAAGCACATCCCCCGTTTGGACGTGACTGTGTAAATGAGTATATGGGGATGTACAAGTGTCACACCTCCGTAATCACTCCTCATCGCTCTTTTTCATTTGCTGTTACTTTATCTCAGCACCCTCATCATCCTCCCGTCTGCAAGACTGAAACATTTCAGCTGCCAAGGACAACATAGCGCACACGGAGAAAAACGACAGACCAGCTCCGCCCTCCCTCCCTCCCTCGCTGCCTTTATCTTTGCCCTCTTTCCTTTCACACATTTTCCTTCTTTCTTTCCCTCTCCTTTCATTCCTCACATCTCCTCCCTAGCCTCGCCTTTTCATGCCATTCTTCTGGATTGGACTCTGCGAGGGCCCTGTGCTCCCAACTCAATCCATCATCTCCCTGACCAGACCCTGACTCACAGTCCGGCACTTTCTCTCCCCTCGTCCCTCTTCTTCCGCCCCCACACAGTAGAGCCCTGCCCTCGTCCTACACTCGCTCACGCAGCATCAAAGAGGTCTCGCCTGCATTCCCGTCATCTACAGCGCCTGTTAAGATGCGTCAGGCTCACAGCAGCACCAGCATATCCGATTATCCCACTGACTCCTGCTAGAGCTATGAAAGGGCGAGTCACAACATCAGCACACGCTCTACACTGTAAACTCTGAAACTAGACTGTAAACACACAGTAGACCTTATACATTTAGTCAAATCGCATAAAAATGTCAGCCACACTTTTGTTATTCATCAGTTTCATCTTTGGCACATCTGTATGACCAAACTCACGTCTAGTTTGTGTAAATACGAATGTAAATTGCCTGATTTGTGTTTAAATAAGAAAAATGATTGTCAATAACATCAATAATAACAGCAATAACAGTAAAAACAGAAAGTATATATGATAATTCTAATAACTTCAATAGCAATTGCTCTACAAAAGTGGATGTGCTATTTTTTGTGTACACTAACAACCCTGCTGAAGCGTTTCTGTTGGTTCCTGATGGTTTCGTAATGTGTTGTGGCTTTTTTAATGGGTTGCTATCACAACGTAAAGGATCCTAGTGGTTTAACGGGTGACCAATGGCTGATTCTAAATGCATTTAATGGGATCTGAAGGTGTTTTACTGTAAACCAGTGCAAGCCATTAAGCCAATTCCTATTAAAAAGCAAAACCATTAGGTTTATAGGTTACATTTTCCATTTATAGACTTTTGCTTTACATTGCTGATACAGTAAATACCCTCCCTAAAATGCAAAATATAGCACAGTAGAAGGTCATATACTGCAATATTATAGCTCAAGCAGTCAGTGTTTTATGGAAATGACTGCACGACACAATCACATCTTTTTATCTGAAACAACAGCTGTAATTTTAACACCATAAAGCTATGTAGCCTTTGTGCTTGTGCGCTTCCTGCTTGACCCCAAACTCCACCTATAAGGACAACCATTGGTTCACAATCCAAAATTCTGCATGCATTCGGCTGTGCTATGTATAAATTGTATGTATTTGAAGGCAAACTGGGGCAAGTCAGTGCAAATATATAAGACTCGTGTTTGAGCGCTTGTTTTCACGCACTGAAGCTGATTTATCAGTTTCGCTTGTTTATTCGTTGTACGCCAGTTTTCTGAATCAGTTCATACGTCATTCAGGTCACTCAGACCTGTACTCGTTTGTAATGAATAAGGGTCACTCACTGTGTTGAATACAAGGTTTTAAGACTAAGGACCAATCCCATTTCTTCTTTTTACCCCTACCCCTTGTTTTTGGGTGTCACCCTATCCCCTTGGAACAGAGTTACAAGGGGTAGTGGTTGAAATCTTCCCCTACGAAATGGGGAAAACCTTGCTTCATTAACAGCTACTAGCGGTGCTCTGTAGGCGACCCGCCCATCTTCAGTGATAGCAGAGGAGGGTAAAGTTCAGCTCCTCACTGCTGGGCTTTAAATACATTTAGGGCATCATATGCTTTCAAAGAGGGACAGTTATTTATTATCGCCTACCCCTAATTCTTTGGTGATATGAAGCTGAAGTCAGATATTCTCCAGCTTCTTGTTTGAATTTTCCCGTTCCACCTTAAATGGAGCAGCAGTTACATTCTGGTGCTTCAGGTGTCAGAACTGCTGGACTATTTAAGGTGGAACGGGAAATTTAGCTGGCTAGCTACCGAGACATTAGCATACTTTTAGCAATTTTTTATGCTTGTTATGAAGAAAAAGGACCATAATACACTGAAACTACTACTAAGATAATACAGTGGTTATCGTGATTTTTTTACAGAGAAAATTCTCACATTTGTGGGTTTCTTTGGTCTCTTGTTCAGCCATCTTGCCAGTTTTTCTTTTTTTCTCATAACTCTCTGTTTGGAGTCTCTGAAAAACCTCCGTTTGGAGGGTAATGTAGCTCTAACACTTCACCCTACCCCTCTATCTCAACAAAAATTGGGACACGCTACCCCTAGACGTGAACGCAAAAAACAGAGGGCTAAGGGCTAAGTGGTAGGGGCGAGGGGTGAAATGGGATTGTGCCCAAACATAAGCAGTTATCATTCAAACTACAGCACAGTTATGAACCGAAATGAAAAGTCTTAGAAAATCGAAAACAGAAAAAAATTTAAAACTGTTCCCAAAACATAAACTTATTAATTAATTTAATTTACTTAATTATTAAAGAATGTAAACTCCAGTGCTGTGAAATTCGGTGCTCTCGAAGGACTGATCATCAAAAATCAATGAATTGTAAATCAATATGTCCTATTATTTTTATTAAGTCTTTTTGATATTTGTCTGTGATTTGTGAACATCTTCATAATTTCATTAATTCATGAACACTTTTCTTCTGCTTCTGTCGTTTTGCTGTATTTTGTTTATCAGTTTTGATACTGTTTGTCATGTTTTGAGATGTTATCAGGTGCAGTGGAGAGGTTCTTGGCCGTCTCGATGCTCCACGTGAACAGAGATCATAAATCTTGTGTGTAATGTTACACGTGGCGGATGTTTTCACTGCCGATTTGCTGCTCAAACCGTCTGCACTCATCTCTGCTGACTGGGGCAGGACAGCGAAGGAGACAAACTCTAGGAAACCCCACCCCATACTCTATTAAAACCCATCTTGTTGGATTTGTTTCTCAGACAAAACTAAGTACACTTGAATTTTAACCAGAAAGAACAAACAACCTGCCTGGATTTAGTGAAAAACATTACTTGTGAGAAATTAAGTCATCATAACTGGATTATTTCAGTACAATGTCAGGCCTTATAGTGTGAAGCAGTCTCTCTCTTTCAGCTCAAGAACAGCAAAAAATTTCCCCCTTAAATGTAGTCGATCAACCATGACATCAAACGGGACCCAAACAAATGAGGCGTTATTATTTATATAGCATATTACACAACAGACCCTGTTCCACAGCAGCTTTAGGAAGAAAACAGACCCTGAATGGCTGTTAGTGAGGGTGACAACAGCAGGAGAAACTCCTTAAGAGCATGAGGAGGAACAATGGCAAGATACCAAGACAGGAGAACCCATCCTCCTCTGACTAACAACAGCGAAATTCTTCTCTTCAGTATCTCAGATCTGCTCTTCTGCGAGTAGAGTGGATGTGATTTCAGGTTAAATGGGACATTTAACAGACTTTCCAATAAAAAGTACTTGCGCAACTGAAGCAGCCCACTTAGGCTACGTTCACATTACCAGGCTGAAGTGGCACAAATCAGATTTTTTCAAATCCGACCTGAGCCACTTTCATATGTGGTCCTAGATCGGATACGTATCCGATTCGTGGCCATGCGACCTTAATGTGACGCTCAGATCAGAATTCATGTGCTTTTTTCCCCACTGCGCGTGCGCCATCATTCAGCGTTACCATGGCAACAGCGCTGAACAGAAGTTAAAGCCTGTAAACGGTGGAAAAGCAGCTCATCTCACCTTTTTCACCTTTGTCTTGCTCTAATAATGAAGCTGAGAGCTGATCAGAGTAAATTATCTTCTCAGCGAAGCTCGTTCTGCTCGTTAGTTTGTTGCTGATGATGCATGTGATTCATTCACGTCACGTTACTGAGTAGGATGTGCTCATGAGGGTCATTTCAGGACGTTATTTGTTCACATTAATGACAGATTTGAGTCACTTACCTAAACGAGTGTAAACCCTCGTGTCAGAGAGATCAGATTTGAGCAAAAAATCGGATTTGAGCAACGAGGCTCGTAATGTGAATTTAGCTCTACAGTGATTTCCTATCACCCATTTAGAAAGAATACACTAGAACACATCAGCAGGAACTGGAATAAACTTGAGTTTTGAACATATCTCCTTTATGCTGTCATATATTCAAAAAGACTGATGACAAACACTGTTTCAAGGCGTACAGAACCAGCTCAACACTCACGGTCCAAAAGTATCCAGACCTACTTCTAAACTCAGCTACTCTATGGTCACCCATTGGTCACACAGTTCCACTGCTGCACAGGTCCCCAGCATTGGGCTGTGGAGCAATGGAACTGCGTTCTCTGGAGTGATGGAGCTCCATCCAGTACCTTTGGAATGAGGTGGAGTGATCCAGAACTGACCATCCAACATCAGTACCTGACCCCACTAATGGTCAATCAAATCCTCACAGCAATGTTCAACATCTAGTGCAAAGTCTTCCCAGAAGAGTAGAGGCTGTTACTGCAGCACAAACTCACTAATAACACCTTCTTTTTTAGAAGAAACACTGGAGTCTACAGACTTCTGGACACGTCTTCTTCAAGGGTTCTTTAGTAAGGAAATGGTTCTATATAGAACCATGAACACTCAAAGAACCCTTTGCATGATTAAAGGGTTCTTTGTGTCATGAAAGCGTTCTTCAGATTGATGGAGAATGTGCTGTAGACGGTTCTATATAGAACCTTTTTGGAAAAAGCGTTCTTCTACTGTTGCAATGTCAAGCTTGTAACAACACAAGAACCCTTTTAATGCATTATAGAACTTATTTTAAATGCAAAGAACCCTTTAATTATGCAAAGGGTTCTTTGAGTGTTCATGGCTCCATATAGAACCATTTTCTTTATTAAAGAACCCTTGAAGAGCCATCTTTTTAATGAGTGTATGGTGTTTTTTTCATGTCTTGCCACAACAAATGGTTTAATATATAGTACTTAAGTGCCTTTTGCACAGTACTGTACACTCTTAAATAAGATGGTTACGATGGTTCTTCAAGAGTTCTTTAGTAAATAAATGGTTCTATATAGAACCATGAACACTCAAAGAACCCTTTGCATGATTAAAGGGTTCTTTGAGTCATGTAAGGGTTCTTCAGACTGATGGAGAATGAGCTGTAGATGGTTCTATACAGAAAAAAAACGTTCTTCAGTTGTTAGTGTCAAGCTTGTAACAATAGAAGAACTTTTTTTGGTGCATTATAGAACCTTTTTCAAAATGCAAGGAACTCTTTAATCATGCAAAGGGTCCTTTGAGTGTTTGTGGTTCTATAAAGAACCATTTTCTTTACTAAAGAACCCTTGAAGAACCACCTTTTTGAGTATATGGTGTCTTTTCATCTTGCCAGGACAAATGGTTTTAAAAATAGTACTTAAGTGCCTTTTGCACAGTACTGTACCCTCTTAAATATGATGGTTCTCCAAGCGTCCTTTAGTATGGAAATGGTTCTATATAGAACCACAAACACCCAGTAACCCTTTGCATGATTAAAGTGTTCTTTGCATCATGAAAGGGTTCTTCAGATTGATGGAGAATGTGCTGTAGACGGTTCCATAAAGAACCTTTTTGTAAAAAGTGTTCCTCTATTGTTGCAACGTCAAGCTTGTAACAACACAAGAACCCTTCAGATGCATTATAGAACCTTTTTCAAAATGCAGGGAACCTTTAATCATGCAAAAGTTTCCTTGAGTGTTCATGGTTCTATATTGAAGGGTTCTTTGCGTCATGTGTTTGTGGTTCTATATAGAACCATTTTCTTCACTAACAAACCCTTGAAGAACCTCCTTTTTTTAAGTGTGTATATATTTGAATATATATGTCTGGCTCTTTATGATACTGTGCATATATAAGGTCATATATCGGATCCCTGGACTGGGGTCCTCACAGCTGCCGGACGTCAACAAACAGAAGTCTTACCTGACAAACTCTGACCGGCCGTGAGCGCGAGCGCGGGGGCCAGGAGGAGAACGAGCAGCGGGAGGTCGGAGAGCTTCATCCTTCTCGTCTTGCTGTGAGAACTTGGAGACTTTCTCGTTCGCTCGAGTCGCGCTGTGTTTCCCTGATGACTCAGCGTCACCGCATCGCTTCCACACCGACAAACAGCTGCAGAAGGAAAAGTTTGGGGACGAAGCTCGAGGAAGATGCGCGAGGCTGTCTTCTCAGGCGCGGAGTTCTCGTTTTTCAGGTTTCGAGAAGGAAAAAAAAAGCCAAACACAACTCGCTGGTTCTGCTTTACAGCTGAGGGAAACCCAGTATCTTCCAAAGGTCCACGAGAAGAACATCCAAGAAGTGTGAAAACAGCCTTCCAGCCTTCCAGCCTTCCAGCTGTGTCCTTTCTGAAGCTCGAGGCGCAGCAAGGCCAAAGTTTTCCAGCCAAAGTTGTAAATAAGAAGTTATTTCTGGAGCTGAGAAGCCCCTCAACCTCATCGACAAGGCCCCCTCTCCTTTCTCCTCCTCTCTCTCTCCCCCCCTTCAAACAGGACTCAAACAAATTCCTCTACACAACTTCTTTCCATTCTCTTAGTTCCCTCCTCCTCCCTCCCTCCCTCCCTCCCTCCCTCTTCCCTCCCTCTGAGTCTCCTTCTTTTTCTCATGGACGTGAAAAGGCAGGGGGGGCACTCATTACCCCGAGACAATCCCCTCTCAGCAGCTTCAATTACCAATTTATCACCCCAAACTCTACAAATAAATCACTTTTTGGTGCTTTTTGTGCAAAACCGAACCATTTCTGACACTTTTCTGCTTCTCTCTCATGGATAAAGGGGGGAAATGTTTACTTTTGTCTTCTAAATTTCTTCATTCAGATGTAAACATAAGAAATGGTTGGTGAGAATGGTGAGAAATGGTTCAGATGTCTTTACAGTGGTGGTGATGGGAACCAGGGGTCGCCATGACTACAACACAAATGTAGACATTTTATTTACTATCCAAAACCACCAGTGAACCTACACGAGTCTTCTGAGTTTATATGGAATGTCGACGATGATAAAATTATGTAAAATCTGAAAATAATAAGTTTTATTCAGGGACTATTTTTTTTCCACAGTCTACATGTATCCCTCTGCCGTGAAAGGGTTTAAAAAAAAATGTGTTTAAGGCCAAAACTTTTATCTCAAAAATACTCAGACATTATATTCATAACTATTTCATGTAATGCCTTTCTGTGAGGGAGCTTTTGGAGGTGGACGTCTGGTTCCTATCACCACCACTGTGAACAATTCTGACTCGGGTAAGTTGCTTTAGAACAGAGCGTTTCACACCAAACCACTCTGAATGACTCTGTTTACATTTTAACCATTTTATCAGGCAGAAATCTAGAAAAATTGTGTAATTCCCCTTTAAAGAATTCCCATCTGAGTAGGCTGAGTGTTTTAAAGTTATGGCCGAGAATTGATGATGACTGTTGACAGTGACCGTCTGCTCTTTTTCAGGTCAAAGTTTTCTGACATAAAGGATTTTATGGTGCAAGAACATGAAGTTTTGTCTGAAAAACAAAGGTTTGTGAGTCATCTGGACCCAAAGCACTTTTCCATCCCTGATGGGTCAGCACTGCAAAACACTCACTGGAAATACATTGCAATAAACAGCCTGAGTCAAAACTAAATCTCTCCACAACAGTTTAGACTTTGGTAAGTATGTTTAAGTGGCTTCTTATTTCTTTTGTGAGATTCCACCAAATCCTAGTCTACTTTTCCCTTCAGACCGACGCACATAAACAAAGAGACTGAAGAACAGACACAAACACAGACAGTAGCTTATTAAAACAACCTCACTCTGTTCTGCTGCCTTAAAGCCCATTTTATTTTGGCGTTCTCGTTGCTGTGTCTACAGATGGAGCGGGCAGGCGTGTTTAGACCGGTCTGATGAGGGGGATCTGGGGACAGAGAGCCATGAGAGCAGATACACAGATAGACTGACTGACAGACAGACTGACAGACAGACAAACAGACAGATAGACAGACTGATAGATAGATAGAGAGATAGATAGATAGATAGACAGGCGGACAGACAGACAGAGACACACAGACAAACAGATAGGACGCCTAGATAGATAGACAGACAGGTGGACGGACAGACGGAGACACAGACAGACAGATAGGACACCTAGATAGTAGACAGATGGATGGATGATGGATGGATGGATGGATAAATAGATGGACAATGAGTGGATAGATAGATAGATAGATAGATAGATAGATAGATAGATAGATAGATATTGATTGGGCAGATGAGTTAATGAGCCCTTCATGAATTATTGATTTCCTGGGTGGGGGATTCATCGTTGCCGTGGCAGCACAGTGAAGTGGGGCTGCTGTGGTGTCGGGTTGCGCCGCTGCCAGCCCTTTAAGAGAAGGTTTGCGGGGGGACGCACGGTGTTCCCAGGGTCTTTAATAGAGATGGAGCTTCGCCTGAGAAAGACCCCATTGTGTGTCCTTTTCTCTTCAATAGAGCTCGACTGGAGCAATCAGACTCACACATCACACAGATACATACAGCGAGAGAGACAGAGAGAGAGAGAGAGAGAGAGAGAGAAACAGGAGAGAGAGAGAAACAGGAGAGAGAGAGAGAGAGAGAGAGAGAGAGAGAGAGAGAGAGAGAGAAACGGGAGAGAGAGACTGGAGAGAGAGAAACGAGAGAGAGAGAGAGATAGAGGGAGAGGGAGAGAGAGAGGGGGGTAGACAGGTGAGAGAGAGAAACAGGAGAGAGAGAGAGAAAGAGATGAAAAAGTGAGATAAAAAGGAGAGGGGGGAAGGACAGCTAGAGAGAGAGCGAGAAAGGAGAGGGAAAGAGAGCAAGGGGGTCCTCAGAGACAGAGAAGCACAAAAACTCAAAATTAGAAGAATGGAGCTCTTTTTTCTTGGTAGACAGAGCACAGCAGTAGAGGGCGGGGTTAATTAAAAGAGAGAGTGAGAGAAAGAGAGAGAGAGAGAGAGAGAGAGGGAGAGAGAGAGAGAGAGAGGGAAGGGTGGATTAAGTTCATTCCATTTCTGCTCTAAACTGGATAAACAGGCAACAGTTGATGGATCACGCCACAGGTAACACCTCAGAGGCTTCCTTTGAAAAATGCCAGAAATGTAACTAGAAACCAAAGAGAACCTGTGCAGGTAGAACAGGGGCTCAGCCTGGATCAGTCACACACATCCCAAACATCACGGCAGCTTTTCATTTGCTCATTTTAAACTTCTACTCTCTAACCACCTCCACTCTGCCTGCACCTGATTTTTTACTATTATTGTCTTATTTCATTATTTAATTGTTTTATTTATTATTACTCATATTCTTATTTCAATTATTTTATTATTATTTTAGTCATTTTGATTAATTTTTAGTTTACTTTTTAATCTTATCCTTCTTTTGTTTTATTTTGATTTGATTCAATTTTATTAACTTTTATGTTTCAGCTACGTTTTAATTATTGTTTTATATTTTCTACTGTATTTTTTTATTAATGTTTCTTTTTTAAACTTAAATGATTTGAGTAATTTTTCATTAAATATACTTTTGTTATTTGATATGTTCTTAGACATTATCAATCCCTTTTCTTGTATCAATTCAGCAACACTGTAAATGAGGGTCACCCTCAATGTTCTCCCAGGTTAAAGAAAGGTTTATTGATTGACCGATTGGTTGATTGATTTCTTGCAAGTTTCCAGATTTATGTAACAGTCAGGTTCCACAAAGGTACCTTCACTGTCTTCACTGCGCTGCATCTTGAAGTTTTACACGGCAGCATGAGCAGCAAGATATGATTTACTCTTTATTTCTGAATTTCGTTTATTTTACACAGAGCATTTTACAAAAATAAACAGTTTGATGTGTCCCAGAATATTTAATTATTCGGTTTTTGAAAATGCAAAAACATCTAAAATAATTAGATATAAAAACAATAAACATCATCATTGTTTATTTTTTATTTTATTTTATTTAACACCTACACTTAAAAAATGGTTCTTTAGTAAAAGGACTGGTTCTATAGTGAACCACTATGCTTAAAAGGTTCTTTGCATGGTGAAATGTACTGTGTAACATTCTGTACATTTTAAAAATGGTTCTATATGGCACCAAAAAGGGTTCCTCTACAGTTTTAATGTCAAGCTTGTAATAGAAGAACCCCTTTTTTGGTGCTATAAAGAACCATACAAAACACATCAATCAATCTGAAGAACTCTGAAGAACTGAAGAATTGAAGAACTATTTCACCACGCAAGGAACGATTTAAGCACGAAACGGTCCTATGAAGCACTTAAGGTTCTAAACAGAACCATTGCCTTTACTAAAGAAAATTGAAAAAATTCTTTAAATGAATTTAAAACTGAGCTTTTTAATTATATCTATAATTTGCCTTTTGTGGTAAAAATGTCATTTTGCATGAGAAAATATTGGGACTCTTTGATGTACACCTGTTAAGTAACACACTACAAAACCTCTTTTGTTGATGTCCACTGAACTCTTCACTCCCAGCTGCCTAAATCTGTTTCACAGGGCGGTGACTGAGCTCTCCGGTGGGTGTGACCTTGTACCTACCATGAGAAACACCATCAGCAAACAGTGTCTGTAACACAGCCTTAAACACACAAACACTGCAGCAGGCCTGTACACAAGGGCCCTGAGAGGGCATGGGAAATACAACACTCTCCCCGCTCTGAGTGACCGACACCTAGTGGCCGAGACAGGAGCTACACTGCATGTCCAGAAGTTTGTAGACTCCAGAGTTTCGTCTGAAATGATGGGTGTTAATAGTGAGTTTGTCCCCCTTCGCTGCAGTAACAGCCTCTACTCTTCTGGGAAGGCTTTACACTAGATGTTGAACATTGCTGTGAGGATTTGATTGAGCATTAGTGAGGTCAGGTACTGATGTTGGATGGTCAGTCCTGGGTCACTCCAACTCATCCCAATGGTATCGGATGGAGCTTCATCACTCCAGAGAACACAGTTCCACTGCTCCACAGCCCAATTTAGCTTTATACTCCCCTCGCTCAGCATTGGGCATAGAGACCTTAGGCCCATGTGCAGCTGCTGCAGAGCGTCCCATTCCACTGGTCAGTGCTTTTCTAAGGATTTATGGTACATAAATATTTATGATTCATGATTTCATAGTGATTGAAGTAGCCATTAGAATGTATGTATTTCAGGACTCAGTATTCATGTAGCTAACTGTGGGTCTGTGAGAAAGGCATGTGCAGTTTGAAATATTAATATAAATTAATAGTTTGCTATCTTGTAATTTTTATGTATGTGAGGTAAAATGTCTGAAACTCTACAAAACATACGCTGTGTAAGAATGTAGTTTAGTTTAATTATGTGTCGAATGACCAGCTCGGCAGATTAGCTCAGACAGCTAACAGGCTAAAAGGCTCCTTCAACACAGAGAAAGGCTTGAATGTCTACATAATTAAATGGCTCCGATGTAAACAGAGTCGTTCAGAGTGGTTTGGTGTGAAATGAGTCAGAACTGTTCACAGTGGTGGTGATAGGAACCAGATGTCCACCTCTAAAAGCTCCCTCACAGAAAGTTATTACATGAAATGGTTATCAATTCACTGCCTGATGTCTGAGACACTGTTTTATGATAGTTCTGAGAAGATTATGGCCTTAAAATCCTTTCATGGTGGAGGGATACATAATATGCAGGGTGTTGTGAGGCAAAAAAATGGTTAGAATTCCCTTTTAAGTTCAAATGTTTACTAAACAATTCACTGAAGTTCAAATGTCCTTATTTAGTAGTATTGCTGATGTAAGTAGCATTAAATCCAGTGTGGAGAAGTGAATGTAACTTGTTCTAACATAATATATAAAATATATACTTAATATAAAAAATCAGACAAAACTAATGTTTTCAAAAGAAAAATAAATTACATTGGTTTAAAGTAAAAAAAGACATTTGGGACTTTTAACAGATCTTGGACTTTAGACTATAGTCTAAAGTCCAAGATCTGTTAAAAGTCCCAAATGTCTTTATATTTATATATATATATATATAAGAAGAAAAAAAGAAATACATATACACTGACTCTGAATATACACATATACACAATATTATACAATTTGTACAATTTCCAATGTACAGTTATACAGTAATAAGTTATGAAATAAAACTATGATTGTTTATTTATTAAAATACATGACTGAACGTTCCATTCTGTCACTACCAAATCATAACTCTACCCAAACTTTAGCAAATGTTTCAGCAGTGACTGTTTCAGTTGTGACAATTTTAGCTCATTTTTGTGCAAAACTCACCAGTAGCCAGTATATGACTAGCAAACACAGCTTTGAACAGCTGTTCACACATAAAATCATCATATTTTTGATTAAAACACAGAAAAGTTGTAAAATTACAGACAATCTGTTTGTGTTTCGGTAGTGACAGTTCTTAATGCTTCACACTGATTTTCAGACTTTGGGACACATTTACTTCACAACACTGGCGTCTAACTGCTTACCATAGCTGCGTTCCACAGTCTAGGCTGCAGCCGAGGTAGTGTGGGTCCTCGGTAGGACTGTCCTATAAAGACTCCTCCTTAGTAGCCTATTGGTCACACAAATGGAGCAATCCTAACGAGGCTGTGTGGTGACGTCACCAGAGCGGCGCGAAACTTGTGAGGGAACTGGTGAGAGAAACTGGAACCCGTTGCATTGAATTTGTTGCTGTGATAGCTAATACGCCAACAAGCTTATGTAGTACGATAACCTATATATACAAATACTTCTATATAAAATACGATATATGGACGATACATGATATATGGACCAATGCTTTAATTAATCAGTGATTTTACACTTTGTAAGGTAACAAAGATGAATTCAAGGCTCCAACGGCTTCATTTTCCATCATTTTTGTGGTGCTGTTTTTTTTTTCTTTGGTGTCGTTCGTGCGCAGAACTGTGGGTAACCGAAGGCGGATACATCTGATGCATCCTTCAAATCACTCAGAATGTGGGCTGCATTTCTAGGCTGTATATGAACGGTCCCTCACGTTGGAACGGCCTGCTATGACGTAGCAGCCGAGAAATGCAGCGTAGACTTTGGAATCCAACTCATGTGGCCATGAGGGACAGGGATGCAGTCTCACTTCCTGCTCTAAAATGCAGGGTCGTGGCTAAAATAAGTCTCCACCTATGGACTCAAACTGTTTCAGTAGGAACATGAAAATGCAGGAGAGCCTTTTTAAATAATTTTTTTTAATCTTTTTTTTTCCAAATCTTTCAACTTCACTTTACAAGAAATCAAAAATATCTTTTAAAAAAACAACAAAGATAAAAGTGTTATTTTAGGGTTTGGAACAGACACATCCCAATAGAAAGCAATAGAAAGCACACTATAAAGGATGATGTTGTATATACTTAACTTCTTACTATCTCTATTAGTTTGTTGGGTTTAAATAGATCAGAACATGCATATATATATATATATATATATTGAACGCCATGGTGCACCTTAAATTTGCTGAACTCTTTAATTAGAAGGAGTGTCTGGTCTCCTGAGTGAGTGTTGGATTGAAATTGGTTTTCATATGAACACTTTCATACCTGCTGTGTCCATCAGCCACTTTCCCAAAGCTCGCTGTACACATATGGCTTTGACAGGCAGAGAGGTTACATAACAGTACTGTGGGCAGGCGCCTAGGAGGCTGATTGACCAGTAATCCTCCACTTCCAGCCTCTATCTCTCCCTCTATCTCTCTCTCTCTCCGACACATGACATTGAAAACAATCAATATTATGGCAGGGCAGAGAAGGTATGCTCCTGCAGCCTCAGATTAGCACAGCCCGGTTGGGAAAGCTGTATGCGACAATCCCAAGCCTCGTAATCCCTACAGCCTTGAGAGGACACACATTCTCTGGGGCCACACATGGTCAGTACCTCAGGAATACTCTGTGTCCGTCTACTCTGAGAAACTCTGAGGTACTGTTTGGGTGGTGGATCATTCTCAGCATTGCAGTGATGCTGACGTGTGTTGTGCTGGTCTGAGTGGATCAGACACAGCAGTGCTGCTGGAGTTTTTAAACACCTCAGTGTCACTGCTGGACTGAGAATAGTCCACCAACCAAAAATATCCAGCCAACAGTGTCCTGTGACCACTGATGAAGGACTAGAGGATGACCAACACAAACTGTGCAGCAGTAGATGAGCTATCGTCTCTGACTTTACATCTACAAGGTGAACTGACAAGGTAGGAGTGTCTAATAGAGTGGACAGTGAGTGGACACAGTGTTTAAAAACTCCAGCAGCACTGCTGTGTCTGATCCACTCAGACCAGCACAACACACACTAACACACCACCACCACGTCAGTGTTACTGCAGTGCTGAGAATGATCCACCACTCAAATAGTACCTGCTCTGTGAGGGTCCATGGGGGTCCTGATCACTGAAGAACAGGGTAAAAGGGGGCTAACAAATAGAAACAGATGGACTACAGTCTGTAACTGTAGAACTACAAAGTGCACCTATATAGTAAGTGGAGCTGATAAAATGGACAATGAGCGTAGAAACCAGGAGCGTAGTCATAATATTATGCCTGATCGGTGTGTAATGGAAATACGTGAAAAAAATGTTAATTATTTAAGCAGTTGGTAAATTGTTGCCATATGGCAACAGTGCACAATCGTGGAAAGTAACATAAAATCGAATTTTTCTCTAAAAACATCCTTTTATTGAAAAGAAGACAAATCCAACGTATACTTTGTGAAATTTAAAACACAGATAAATTAATATAATTTTGGTTGTTATTTGGAATGTATGGCAATACTAACATCATGATAAGTGATATGATAAGTCACATACACCTGTAATAAGACATGGGGACATCATTCTCTTGATCAAAAAACAAATGCATTTCCTTTTTAATATTAATTAATCATTCTCATTCAATATCATTAATTCCATTTAGTCATCATCAACATTTTTTTCATTGACTAGAAATGAACACAAAAGTGGACCAACATATAAATTGGGTGGGATTTCCCAATTCCTTCTGCTAAAACTATGATTTCCAGTGTTGTCATTTACAATCTACATAATGTGTTACAGTTACAGAATATCTGAAATTACAAAATGCAAATGGTGTTTTTTCCCTTTTAAATGTAGTCAAAAGTTGTAAACATAGTCTCAGAGTAGCCTGTTAGTCTAATAGGCTGAAAACACAAAGATCACTTACATATTCGCATAGAGTTGTCATATGGCAACAAATTCATTTTACCATTTTACCAAAAAAAGGTATCACATCTAAACAGATTTAATGACCAAAATTAAAAGTTAACTTACCCCAGATAGCATTTACATTTTTTTCTTGAAGGAATTTTGCCTAAATATTGAGCAATGACCCACTCAGTGTCAAGTGTCCATTAAAAAAGGAGTGTAAACAGGATTTCCTGGTCATGTGATATCACTGAGTATTTGTCCTTTCATAGTAAAAGACCCTTTTTCCCCCAATTAAAACATGGATTTTATTTTACTACCTTTAGTAATATTGAGATAAAGTAATTGTTGCCATATGGCAACACTGTGCAATAGAGGGATGTCATTGTTGTCATAAAAGAAATTGTTGGCCTCCAAAAAAATAAATGCCACAGAGTTAGCATTGTTAGCAGAGTCAGTAGATTCTATATAGTCTCACGCTGTCAAAAAGATCATACCAACATCCAAAACACAGCATTTGCTGCTTTTACTATTTTTCTAGCAAAAGCAGCTCCGCAGCTCTAGTGCTGTTAGCTGTAAAGTCAGTGAGTTCAATGTTGTCGTATCATAAACAATGCATTATAACTCCACAAAGCTTGTTTGCTGTAAATCTGTGGGTTCCATATCATTGCTAACTTTGTAACTCCACATTGAAACAGTAAAAATCTGTAATATCATTTACGCCATTTGTTGACGTCAGCTAAACTTCACCTGAATTCATGATTCTGAACCTGAATTTGTGACACTGAACCTGAATTTGTGGTGCTGAATCTGAATTCATGATGCTGAACCTGAATTCATGATTCTGAACCTGGATTTGTGATGCTGAATCTGAATTTGTGACCCTGAGCCTGAATTTGTGGTGCTGAACCTGAATTTGTGAGACTGAACCTGAATTTGTGACGCTTAACCTAAATTTGTGACAGTGAACCTGAATTCATGATTCTGAACCTGAATCCATGATTCTGAACCTGAATTCATGATTCTGAACCTGGATTTGTGATGCTGAATCTGAATTCATGATGCTGAACCTGAATTTGTGACGCTGAACCTGAATTTGTGGTGCTGAATCTGAATTCATGATGCTGAGCCTGAATTTGTGCTGTTGAACCTGAATTCTTAATGCTTTCTTCGTACAGACATAAGCTGATGCTTGATTTTTTGTAATAGTGATTAGATACCACCTTAATTTCTCAACCTAAATTTTACAACCTGAATTTCTCAACCTGAAAAAGCATCAGGAATTCAAAGGAAGCCTGAGTTTAAGGACAAGCTGTATGATGTGAAGAACGTTTTCTACAGTTTAACGGTGTTTTCTAGTAACCATTGGTTGCGGAGAGAGTGATTAGAGTAATGTATGTTACTCTAATTTAGAGTGAACTTCTTCTGCTCTCTCTTTATGTAAGAGATGTGCTGTTTTGTACTGAGCAGGCTGCTCCTCACACATCAGGCCCAGGCTTTATCTTTTATCTTCTGCACCGTAGCCCAGCTAGATGATAACAGCTACAATGAATCTTTGTACAGTGGCCTTGAAGGAGACTAGCCCATCCTGAGGACACTAGACTTGATCCTATTGGCCATATTTGGGCTTCCTTCTCATTTATTATGTATATTTGTTAACGCACGCTTGATTATTCATACTGCAAATATGTGTAATCAATGAATTTTAACGTATTTGTTCAATGAAATGTATCTTCAACCTGCTGGGGACCTACATGAGCTCATATCAATTTGGTCTCTGTGGAGAACTCTGGTAGTTTCACCAGGAGCTTCTTCTAGCCGTTCTTTAACATCCCAGGCGTATTATTCAGTAACTACAGGGGAACCAATTTTGTTATTACACAAAATGGTTATGAATGTGTGTTAGTGTGTGTCGTGCTGGTATGAGTGGATCAGACACAGCAGTGCTGCTGAAGTTTTTAAACACTGTGTCCACTCACTGTCCACTCTATTAGACTCTCCAACCTTGTCAGTCCACCTTGTAGATGTAAAGTCAGAGACGATAGCTCATCTGTTGCTGCACAGTTTGTGTTGGTCATCCTCTAGTCCTTCATCAGTGGTCACAGGACGCTGCCCACAGGACACTGCCCACAGGACGCTGTTGGCTGGATATTTTTAGTTGGTGGACTATTCTTAGTCCAGCAGTGACACTGAGGTGTTTAAAACTCCAGCAGCACTGCTGTGTCTGATCCACTCAGACCAGCACAACACACACTAACACACCACCACCACGTCAGTGTCACTGCAATGCTGAGAATGATCCACCACCCAAATAGTACCTGCTCTGTGAGGGTCCATGGGGGTCCTGACCACTGAAGAACAGGGTAAAAGGGGGCCAACAAAGTATGCAGAGAAACAGATGGACTACAGTCTGTAACTGTAGAACTACAAAGTGCAGCTATATAGTAAGTGGAGCTGATAAAATGGACCAGGATGTGGTCATAATGTTATGCCTGATCGGTGTATGCACGGTGGCTAACGACGACTAATTTATTTCACTCTTCTTACCTTGATTCCAGTTTCTGTGGTGGAAAATACAACAGAGGGGGCAGTAGTTTACTTTAGCAGCCACATTTGAAGAAATCCACTTTGCATTTTTTCACAGGTCTTGAATAATGTTAGTCATCGTCGGTGAAGTTGTTCGACCTCGGTTTTTGTGTGTAGCTTCAAAACAATTAGCCACTGCAGGATTTCTGGTATTTGTAACGACAACTGAAAAAAACGCACCATAATGTATTTTCTCCATTTATTTTTGCCTCCTGGTTCAGCGCGGTTCACCACCACTCTGAGCAATTAACCAGCAGGGAGTAACTGTGATCTATCACAGCTCTTCTTATGAATAAGTTACTCACATAAGCTCTGAGTTTTGTTGACACCGTGCGGCGCAACGCCACCAACCCAGTCATAACATAGGGTGTCCGAAGAAAATGTATTTTTTCTAGTGTAAAACCTTACAAGACACATGAAAGTTCACTGGTCATTCTTTATAGCAGATAAAATGGTGATACTTGTAGTGAAGGCATAACAACGTCTGGTTCCTAGTACTATAATGGTGAACAATTCTGGCTCAGTAAATTTTTCTAAAAAGGTGCATTTTACACCGAACCCCTCTGAATGATTTTGTTTACCACTGAACGATTAAGTAATTTTGAAAAATTGGTGGAGTTCCCCTCTAAATGCAAACTGGTGTGTAATAAAGCTTTGGGCCTGCTGGTGGGCCCACAGCCTGTTAAGGGGTCAGTTGTGGTCCTGTGGCTTTTCTGTTTTTCTCATCTTTAAAGAGATTTGCCACGACACCACTGAGGAAGCTTTATGTTTAAGAGTGCAGGACCAGAACCGCTCCAATATATACATATCTATATATTTTCTGGGTCAGTGAATCTATTACATAAATAGACACTCGCCGTTATCAACGAGCGCCTGGCTGTTTTGATCATAGTGAGAGAGTGTGAGAAGGAATTGACTATGACATCTGGCGAGGGGTCGGATGATGAAAGCTCTGATGGTGGCCTGGGTGGGATTTGCTGCGGGTTATGATTGCGATTATGATTACGGCGGCTGACGGGTGTATGTGATGTTTATGTGCAGCTCTCCCTTAGAAGCAGCAGCGGCGGCAGCAATCCCATCATGCCTCCCTCCGCACTCCCGGATTGAGCCCTGGCTTCTGGAATGTCCTAAATGAGTAGGGATTATTCTCTCTCTCTCTCTCTCTCTCTTTCTCTCTCTTTCTATTGCACACAGACAAATTGAGAGTGCACCCTGAAGCCGTGGGTCTTTGTGATTTCTCTGCTTGGCTGACCGCAGACATGACCGCAGCAGGGGTGCGCCGAGGCTTCCTAAAGAAGTACGGTGAGTCTGGCACCATCTTCTCTTCCATTCCGCTTCTTTCATTTGTCCGTTTTCCTGATGGACAGATCCAAACTGGACATTTTTTAATTGCCTTCTGTCTCCCTTCATTCTTGCCATCCGGATGATCATAACTGCTGCACAAGTTCTGCATTCCTGTGGAAATATTGGTCTACAGGGTTCCTTCAGCGATGCCTTGTGGAGAACCACTTTTGGTTCCCTGAAGCAGGTTCTCAAACCGGTCTTCGGGCTGCTCTCTCACTAGTTTTGGCCCATGTAGGGGGCTCTGAGAACTGGACTGAGAACCAGTGCCCTAAAGAACCATGTCTGAAAAAAGAGATGTGTGAAGAACCTGAAAATGGTTTAAAGAACCTTCACATTCCATGTACAACCTTTTCATTATGCGGTTTTCTACACAACACATTTGCAAAGAGAACCAAACAATGAAGGTGGTTCTTCTATGTGATTGCAGAAAGAACTATTTTTGGCACCTTTATTGTTAAGAATGTACTCTTAAATAATGGTTCCTCTTGGCACGGTTGTTCAATTCTAGGAGAACTTGCTTTGGAAACTTGGAAATTGGTAGGTTCTTTAAACTATAAGGTTCTCCTAGATAGAAAGAAACCATTTTATGTAGCACCAGTTTGGAAGCACCTACTCTATCATCATTAGCTGTAGAGTTTGATTGGTTCCATATTACTGGTCCAAAATATCAGTAAACATAAAGGTTCTAGGAAAAGCATTGTGAGGTTCTGTAAACTCAGCTTTCCAAAATACTTCTTATAAGAACTGTCCATTGAATAATCCTTTATGGAACCAAAAGTGGTTCTTCTATGGCATTTCTTCTAGTTCTTCTTTGACTTGTAATAGTAACAGAACACTTTTTGGTGGTATGTAGAACCATTTTTTCTTTAAAGAACCATGTTCAACAGGTTTTCCATTCTAGAGGAGAAACAAACGGCCATCTTAAATTCAATTAAATGTGTTCACTGTTCTATATATGACCACCGCTTTTACTATAGAACCCTTTTTTAAAAGTGTAGTTCAGATTTTCTGTTGGATTCAGTTTGAAGTCGTTCACACTAAATTTGGTTTAGAGCTGTTTTGATTATTTAATGGACGTCTTACATGTTTAAACCAGAACATTATTATATTAAACACTCCTGTCTGAATGTCAGGAAAGCTCATGTGGAGAATATCTGAACAGATTCAGAGATTATATAAGATTCAGTGGGAAAATATAGAGCTAGAACAACGTTCTATAGAGCCTACATGTTTGTGCATGTGCAGATTTCCTGCGTGGTGTTTTCAGCCTCTCTCTCATCTGTATCTGGTAGATCTGTGTGCTCTGAACAGATTAGAGTTCCATGTTTAACATGCGTCTAAAATCCCACAACTCATGTGTGTCCCACTGCATTTCAAGCAAATAACCTACTAATCTAACTTCTGCGTGTGTATGATTTACGAAAACTCACCTACACTGTTCACAGTCATGATTTCAGCATAAAATAAAATATTTTAGGGTATAAATAACCCTTAAAGATGCCAAAAAGGGTCTTTTACCCATGGAAGAAAGAGCATTTCAGAACCTTCAGTACCTTTAGAACCTCAGCATAATGTAAAGGCTTTAAAAAAGAGCCCTTAAATTGTTATAGCTCCTTTACGCTCTTACACTGACAAACTTAGACTTAAATTTAGTCAATATATCTAAGAGTTCTCATTATGAGATTATTGTAAAAATATTATAAGACTATTTAAGTTATTTGTAGACATATTTTAAATGTTAGAAGTAACATTTATCTTATAGGCAGATCATTTTATTAGCATTATTTCTTATTGTTTCTCAAAACAAATAAACTGATCTGCTAAAGAAGTGACACTTTCATAAGATAAAGTTACTTAAAAAAACAAATAAAAATGTATAGAAACAGGTTAAATAATCTCAGAATAATCTCACCACAGTCTCATGATGAGAAACATTAGATATATTGACTATGTCTAAGATGTTTTCACTCGCTATGATATAATGTTCTGCAGTGTGGCTCTTTAGGGAGGTTAAAGTGGTTATAAAGGTCTTAAAATCTAGTCAGCGGTTTTGTAATGACACTAGGTGGCCAATCGGTTACATCAACATCAGGTTAGTTAACCAGTGGTTACAAAATCCAGGACTGGAAACTGGATTCAAGGCCCAGATTTGAAGATCTCTTTTCTGGTAGAACCTTTTGTGGCACAAATTATGTTCATTTTGCTGAGCTATTCAAATGTAATTACGTCATTAAACATTTAATTACGCTGTTAGTTGCGTAATATTACATGCACGTTCAATTTACCCTCCGCAACGACAGGTTCGAGCCTGCACTTCTGACTGTCTGCTAATTGTATCAGTGTCAGTTGTCAAACCAAACTGGACTGATATCAATTGCTCTGTTCTTTTGTAGTATTTCTGTAAAATGGTCGAACGCTATTGGGTCAGGGAGCTTCCTCAGCAGGCTCAGGGATTAATCCACCTGGCTGAGACTTCAGTAATCCCCACGAAAAACAAATGGAGCGGACTATGAGCCATCCACATGTGCTCTCCGTGTATAGCTGTTAAAGTATGTCAATAGAAGGCCAGGGCATCATCTGTCTGCTTCGCTTTGTTCTCCCGATGGTGACGCAAGCTGACATTTATTTACATTTGTCAGACGAGGACATCAGGATATTGAGATGTTCTTAATTCTGATATGGCCGTTTGGTCTGGAATTAAAAGTCAGCTGAGATTACTGGGTTAGTCGAGCCACTATGTGTCCAAAAGTTTGTAGACACCAGCGTTTCCTTCTTTCTTCTGAAATGAAGGGTATTAATAGTGAGTTTGTCCAGCTTTGCTGCAGTAACAGCCTCTACTCTTCTGGGAAGGCTTTACTCTAGATGTTGAACATTGCTGTGAGGATTTGATTGAGCATTAGTGAGGTCAGGTACTGATGTTGGCTGGTCAGCTCTGGATCACTCCAACTCATCCCAAAGGTATTGGATGGAGCTCCATCACTCCAGAGAACGCAGTTCTGCTGCTCAACAGCTCAATGCTGGGGGGCTTTATACTCCTCTAGTCCACGCTTGGCATTGAGCATGGTGACCTTAGGCTCATGTGACCTTCTATTGGTCAGTGCTTTTCTATGGAGACAGTACAAGCTGAAAACATGAGGTGTGATCTTATATTTACAAAAATAGCCATAATTAATTTCTGCGTGACCATTTTTCAGCCTCTCTTTATCCCTTAGAATTAAACAGGCTGTTTTTATTATTGCACCTTCAAGACCGATGTATGTAAATGAGCTCTGTTGTGATTGGCTGCTCTGTAGCATGCCTCACTCTGGGCTGAAACACTTCTTATAATGTCACCATGAATGGGTGGGGTTAAACAATTGCAGGCTGAATGTTTTTGCAGCTTAGTTTCCATATAAGGATTGCATGAGTGGGTAGTGAATGTAACTTTTTGAAAGTTTAGCACTGTTTACATCCTTTATTAAACTTTTTTTTATGTCAGGAAAGGGAGGAAACTGTCCATATATAGAAATTTTACTCTATCTTTAAGACTAAAATGTGCAAATGAGCTCTGTTTTGACTGGCTACCTCATTCAAAAGCAGTCCAGTTTAAATCTGTTTTGTTTTTTTGTGATGTCACAAAAGTCAACACATTTACATATATCCACTTATTCAGCCTTCAGCACTTCAATCCTGCCCACTCACACTGAAGTTATATGGAGTGTTTCAGCCTGGACTGCTTTTGAATGAGGCAACCAATCAGAACAGAGCTCTTTTACATATTTCAGTCTTAAACAGTAAAAATAATCAGCCTGTTTCTAAGGGATAACGAGAGGTTGGAAAATGTCATGGTAGGTAGATAGATAGATAGATAGATAGATAGATAGATAGATAGATAGATAGAGATACTGAATACTTTTGGATATAAGCGCTGATAAGACGAGTAAAAAGCATATAAATCAGTAGTTTATCCTCTCTCTCTCTGTCTCTCTCTCTGTCTTTCTCTCTCTCTCTCTCTCTCACACTCTCTCAGGTGGCTTCATGTTCAAGCAGTGGAAGGAGAAGTATGTGGTGCTGACTGTAGAAGGGAGTCTGTTCGTGTGCAAAGACGCAGATTCTCCTCCCGACCAGGTGGTGGTGCTACAGAATGAGTGCCACTCCATAGTGGAGGGCAAGGAGATCTTGGATCTGCCCCGTTTGCCCCCGGGAGGGCGCAGGGACTGCTGCTTCGCCCTTATCCTGCCCCAGGACAAGTTCTTACTGCTGCTTTCAGACAACCCTGATGACTGCAGGTCAGTCGGAGCTCACGGTTCTTACGCTTTCTGGAGATTTGTGATTTGTTAAGTTTTGTCAAAATAATTTTTATGCCTTAAAGTGATTAAATGACCACTTATTCCTGTCTGGATGTTGTTTTCACTGCAAAGAAAAGATATTTTGGCAAGTGAAATCTTAAATCTAGTCAAACAATGTAGTCTGTTGCAAGAATATTGTACGATTATTTAAGATTATATTATTTATTTCTAGACTTTTTAATAGTTTTTAAGCCCCAGGAAACCCTATTTTCTTTCTATTTAAGTTAATCTTGCTTTTGTGAGTGCACAATATATGTACGTCCTGTGAATAACTTTCCAGTGTCCACTAAAAGGCTGATGTATTTTCCAAAATTCTCATCTTTCGATGTAAACAGGGCAGTCCTAATCTTGGGTCATGCATGCGTAAGCAGTATTCTCACCAATTACAAGGCTGATGTGGTTTGACCCGCCCACACAGCTTTAACGGAACTGTGTTCGATCTCTCTGAGTCTGAGAGACTTAAGCTAACCACCAAGTGAAAGCTAAACAAGCAAGCATAATTGAGTAAGAAGGTCCATTCGTCTCTTTGTTTATTCAACTGGCCATGCCAGCGTTCCCTGGATGAAGGTCCAGCAGTAAAGTGAATAAGAACCTTCACTAAGGTTCTCTATATTGTAGTGAGTGGACACAACGGGGTCTACAGCACCACGTTTCACTCAAGTACCTCTACTTCATTCACATTGCTGTGTTTAGTTCTGCTTTAGGCTGGGAGTGATGGACTGAGGCCTGTCAATCACACTGCTCATTAGAATATTAGGCTACGCCCATAGAGTTCTAAGATAGGTCTTATCAGCAGGGTTTAACGACATTCACTGTTTTTGTTTCATTCATATTTATTTTTAATATGACAGAAGCAGTTTTAATATTTTACACTATGTTTCCTGGGACTTTATTTCATGCAATGAAAGTGTCTTAATCCAGTGGCGAATAATTTAGCTTATTTCAAGTAATAATGCGAATAATGTTGTGAAGTTTTTCAAGAAATAATTCTTGGAAGGAGTAAAATTATCGGCCAATGCAGTAAGACTAATTCACTAGATAAAGTACATTAAAAAAAAGCAAAAATGTTGAAAAATAACTAATAAGAAATAAATCTCAACGGAAGTGCGGCTGATTACATATTCTGCTAAATTTGAAGCAACTTGGGGTGGCCGGTTCTTCCTTTAACTACAGCAGATGCGGCAGCTAGACAAAGACACAGGCCTTGACCATCAGAGTAAAACTGTTCAAACTCTCAGGATCAGATGTAAATGTGTAAGAAGACACAGCACAAAATGTGCCTTGTTGTGGCTGCAGTATATGCGCACAGTCTGCGCTATTGCCTCACAAATTCTGCTTTTTATCTTGAGTAGAATTACACCCCTGTAGAATGTCCAGGTGTGAAAAACTTCATTTATTAATTTATTTATTAACATCATTCATTTCTGAGTTTATTGCAGTCTTCTATTGACAATATTAATTTCAGACACACTGTTGGCGCATATTACAGCCTTTTCAAAGCACATTTTATGCTGTGCCTGCACTCATGCGCACATCTGGCCCAGGGAGAGACTGAATTCAAAACTGAATTCTGCTGAATTGTTTCGTTTCTTGCTCATTTGCATTGACGTTTCATTGATATGCTTTCATCCACAGTCAATGGCTGAAATTACTGAGGAAAGTCAAAGAGGTGAGTCTTCACGGCCTAGCATCCACCTTGCGTACCATAACAACAGCATAGTAACACCTTAGCAACCACATGGGATACCATTACAACAGCGTAGTAACACCTAAGCAACCATCTGGGATACTATTGCTATGGCCTGGCAACATCTTTGCAACCACCTGGGATACCATAGTAACCGTGTAGCAACACCTTAGCAATAATCTGTGATTCCATAGCAATGGCCTAGCAACATCTTAGCAACCACCTGGGATACTACAGCAACAGCGTAGTAACACCTTAGCAACCCTCTTGGATTCCATAGCAGTGGCCTAGCAACATCTTAGCAACCACCTGGGACAACATAGCTTCTGGACAAACTTTTTGCAAGTTAGCTGAGCAGTGACAAATCAGATGAGCCATAACATTAACTCCTTGTTTCTACACTCATTGTCCATTTGATCAGCTCCACTGACCATATAGTTTCACTCTGTAGTTCTACAGTTACAGACTGTGGTCCATCTGTTTCTCTGCATACTTTGTTACCTTGTTCTTCAGTGGTCAGGATCCCCACAGGACCCTCACAGAGCAGGTACTATTTGGGTGGTGGATCATTCTCAGCACTGCAGTAACACTGACGTGGTGGTGGTGTGTTAGTGTGTGTTGCACTGGTCTGAGTGGATCAGACACAGCAGTGCTGCTGGAGTTTTTAAACACCTCAGTGTCACTGCTGGACTGAGAATAGTTCACCAACCAAAAACATCCAGCCAACAGCGTCCTGTGGGCAGCATCCTGTGACCACTGATGAAGGACTAGAGGATGACCAACACAAACTGTGCAGCAGCAGATGAGCTATCGTCTCTGACTTTACATCTACAAGGTGGACCGACAAGGTAGAAGTGTCTAATAGAGTGGACAGTGAGTGGACACAGTGTTTAAGAACTCCAGCAGCACTGCTGTGTTTGATCTACTTACAAATAATACCTGCTCTGTGGGGGTCCTGTGGGGGTCCTGACCATTGAAGCACAGGGTAACAAAGTAGGCAGAGAAACAGATGGACTACAGTCTGTAACTGTAGAACTACTGAGTGAAACTATATGGTCAGTGGAGCTGATAAAATGGACACTGAGTGTAGATACAAGGAGGTGGTTTTAATGTTATGGCTGATCGCTCTATGTTGTATTATAGTCAGTTATATACAGTATATACAAGCTTTCACTGCATTTCTAGCATATCTGTTCTCTTCTCTTTAGGGTGTGACTTCACCACTGACCCTGCAGCGACAGCAAAGCATTGTCCCCTGTATCACTGACAGAGACCCCCTGCCAGACACCCCCACTGAGAAAGAACCCCCCTCCCCCAACTTCAGCGACAAACCACTCAACTCCCCACGAACCCAATCCAGAGAGAACTCGTTCAAAAGCAGAGGTGAGTCTCAAAGCGCTGTGTTGTGCTGCTTTCAGGTGCAAACTGGCACTTTCCTCCTGGGAGGAATGAAAAGATCACGTGACTCATGTGGGAAGTAAACAATGTTAATGTACCTGACTGAAGGACGATCATGTGGTGCCTCCTGGTGGGAAACTCATTAACCGACACCACTTGAATGCAGCATTAATGGGGAATTCTGTGTTTTTTGTATTATTGTTTCCGCATAATTCAGAGTGTGAGATGTAAACACAGTGATTCAGAGTGGTTTGGTGTGAAATAGTTCAGATGTCTTTACAGTGGTGGTGATAGGAACCAGGGGTCGCCATGACTACAACACAAATATAGACATTTTATTTACTATGCAAAACCACCAGTGAACATACACGAGTCTTCTGAGTTTATATGGAATGTTGATGATAGGAAAATAGTGAAAAATCTGAAAAAATTAATTTTCTTTCAGGACTATTTTGCATTACAACGCCTTGCATGTATCCCTCCACCATGAAAGGATTTAGAGTTTTGTTTACATCTTTTAGTTTATGTAATAACTTTCTGTAAGGGAGGTTTTAGAGGTGGATGTCTGGTTCCTATCACCACCACTGTGAACAATTCTGACTCTGTAAGTTTCTCTAGAACACAGCGTTTCACACCAAACCACTCTGAACCACTCTGTTTACATCTCAATGTTTAAATTATGCAGAAATTTTGAGAATTCAATGGATTTCCCCTTTTAATTCCACATTAAATTGGTGGCTTTCTATGGACAAATGTGGCGAAAGTGGCATAATTCACTGTGAAAGTGTAAGGACCCTCAAGAGATCAAGAAACCTTAGAAAGCATATTCTGCAACTGTTCTGCAATAACACAATGTGGATGGACTTTGTCTTAAAAAATAGGTTTTAAGTTAAATAAGTTAAAAGTTGGGTTAAATTGTAGAGAACGCTTTCACTGCATAGCACGAAAATTGTATACCTACTTATAGTTATTCATAATCTTATTTAGCTCAAAGTGGCAGCACTGTTCTTTGTATTTTAATTTGCTAGTTTGGGCCAAAATTTAAAGAACCTTTAAGAAATATCACTTAGAATATTATATTTAATAGCAAATGTATGTGAGCAAGTTTTAATGGAATATTAAACTGTGAAAACAATTAAAATGTCAACTCTGTAATTGGATTACATTGAATTTTACCAGGGGTCGGCAACATGCGGCTCTGTTACTGCCCTGTTGTCGCTCAACAGCATAATCAGATTTTTATGTAAAAATAAAATAATCCTCCTTTACAGTAAAATAAAGCTCTGCTGATCGTTCAACACAGTTGGAGTTAATGTAGAACTGCTAATTCACCCTTTAACCCTGAAGATCAGCACAGACTACTGGTCACCATAGCAACACAGACAACAATCTCACCTAGCTAGTAGCTAATGAAACGGCAAAGAGAGAGATTTAAAATGAACATTGATAATTTGGAGATGAATTGACCTTAATAATCACTCTAGCTTGTTTCCTGATACGTTTAATCTGCAATGAGAAACTGTCCAAACTAAAAAGTCGTGAAGCTGAAGTCAGTTTCTTGCCAGCTTCTTATTTCCACCTTAAATGGTGCAGCAGTTACATTCTGGTGCCTCAGGCACTATTTAAGGTGGAAAGGGAAAATTAGAACAAGAATCTGGCGAATAAGAAGCGACTTCAGCCTAGTAAATGTTGAGAGACATTGTACAAGAAACTGTTCTGGTTTTGAGGAAAAGTTTCCTGCTGGAGATGCGAGAAAAGCAGCTATAGCTGAGTGACAGCTCAAAGCAAAGTCTGCGTTTTTGCTTATATTATATTTTTTAGTCTATACTAGCACATTAGCTCATACTGAGACATATTTACAGCCAAGATGGTACGTAAAATATTGTGGACGTAAAATATTGTGGCTCCTAAGGTGGTTTCATTTTTACTGAAAGGAAAAAATGGCTCTTCTTAATGTTTGGGTTCCCGACCCCTGGATTATACCATGTTATACCAAGCAGTCTATAAGTATTTGCTCAGTGACAGTATTTGTCATTTTACTGCTGTAATCTGGCAAATTGTGTTGTTTTAAAGTGCAGAATGTTGCTCATGTCTTTATTGATGAACCATAAAGGAATCACTTCCCTTTCTAAACACAGAATACACATGTAATACTAGGCCTGTAATGCAGCTGCTTTCAGTACCTTTTTCAGTTCCTGCTTCTTCCAGTCTTGTCTAGTCTTGTCTAGATGCTGAATGGGATTGTTCTGGGACTGACTGACCGACTTGGCCATTCAAACTTCTAGCTCTGAAATAGACCACAGTCCTCACAGCTTTAAAGGTCACTGTGTGTGTCAGCGCACAAGCTAATTTTGTTTAAAGTTTTCAGTATGTTGTGTTATTAATTAAAACGTACTTTATTTAGTACACGAGTGAAAAGCCACACTTTTTTATTGCCATGTAAGCAAAGTTTTAGAAATAAACATTCAATTGCAAAGTTAAGATGAAAGTTCATTAGCTTTAGCGGTTTTAGCGCTGCTGGCTAAGTCTCTTTTCTTCACTGTCACTAATAGCTTGACTTTATCAATGCAGGGAAAATGTTGCTAACAAACCCCTTAGAGTAAATTCATCTATGCTACAGTACTGAGCAATGTAGGCTATGATAGTAGCCTCTTTATGCAGCACCCCCTAGTGGCCATTCCACCAGCGGAATGAAAATCAACTTCAATATTTTTAAGTAACAGAATAAAAAATGTATGTTCCAAAATATTTTATTTTGTCTTTGTGTGTGTGAAATGTAGTGACTCCTTGTTGGGCTGCTAGTGAGCAATGAGGAGTGAAGGGGGGGTTAGAACCCCCTGCCTTGTAAAACAATTCATGCCTCTCAACAAAGACATCTGTGCCAAGACAAAATGGACAATTGCAGCTTTCTTAGTATCAACTGTACAATAAACACATGTATACAAAATAAGTATTCTTTAATATTAATTACACACTAATAGGATTTTTTAGCAGTGTTCTGTTAAGCTAGCAACAGTAGCTACATTTGTGGGCGGAGCCTGGATATATCAAATAAACCTGGCGGTGGTAGTCATTTCAAAGGCAGTGTGCTGGAGTATAGAGCCAAAACTACACTAAGGATCCTTTAATAAAGTCAGTGGTTCTATATAGAACCATGAACACTCAAAGAACCCTTCGCATGCTTAAAGGGTTCTTTGCTTGTAACACATTCTTCATCAATCTGAAATTCCATGCAAAGAACCCTTTAAGCATGCAAAGAACCCTTCGCATGCTTAAAGGGTTCTTTGCATGGATTTTCAGATTGGTGGAGAATGTGTTACATGGTTCCGTATAGAACCTTTTTGAAAAGACTTCTATTTAGAAGCAAAAAAGGGTTCTTCTGTTGTTACAAGCTTGACATATTAACAGTAGTAGAACCCTTTTTGGTGCTGTATAGAACCATGAACAACTATTAATCATGCAAATTGTTCTTTGAGTGTTCATAAAACCACTGTCTTCACTAAGGAACCCTTGGAGAACCATCTTACCAAACCTGTGCTACTGTCCACATGTTTACAGATTGCATAGTAACTCTGACTGAGATTCATGTATCTACTGTATTGTCTAGGCAGCGTACGCCAGCGCCAAAGCCGCAGCCCTTCGGTGGTCCCGCCCCATCGCTCCAATGACTGCCTGCGCCATGGCAACAGCAGTGACGCCCGGGCTGTCAGGGCGGTCTGCTTACTGATGGGTGGAGCTGCCGCCTCATCGGCGTTGGGATACCTCAACTCCTGCTCGCCCTCCTCTGGCATGGCTGCCCGGGCCCCCGAGATCACTCACTCCACGGCTTTCTCAGAGCTCGGAGGGGGCACCTCATACCACGCCTGCAGCCAGGCAGTCGACTCCCCTCATTTCAACAGCTTCGACTTCGAGGGCGACTCCGACTTTGATGCTTTTGATTGCGGAGGATTCGCGTTCTAAAAGCACATAATATACACTGTGTGTTTTATGTCAGTGCAGAATGCAGAGGTGCTGCACCTGCAGCCAACAGGTGTAAATGGAACGCAGTCATTGCACTGGTTATATGCAGTTTATGCAGTTTGATTTAACCAGTTTTCCAGGGACAGTTCCTGTTTGAAGAACGTCCCAGCTTGAAGGAACTCCAGCATTTTTTAACCAAATCTCTATATCGCTGTTGACGGAAGAAAACCTTGTATCTCCAAAATGGTAACTTTACAGGAGAAGGACAAAACATACTTTACTTTTAATGTAAATCAGTGGAACCAGAATTTTTTCCAAGTCATTTTGGATCATTTCCTTTAGTCCATTCATCATGAGATGTACATACAATGTAAAGGATAACAGGCATTTTCATATTATGTAAAAACTGAAAAACATCAAAAATGGAGATACAAGGTTTTCTTCCGACAGCAGCGATATGCTGCACTGTTAACGCACAGTCGATTTGCATTTACAACACTTTCGACATGTTTCCCCTCGCTCAGAAAAGAACAGAAAACTTGACTTGAAACACTTACAACAGAAACAACTGGGCAGCTGCTAAATTTGTATAGAACATGTTTATGATTTTTCCATATTTATTTGGATATTTATAACTTAAGTTGTACATCTTGATTTTTCTCTGCAAAATTTTAGAGCACACTTTTTTAATGTATTGGCTGAAAAAATAAAACATTAAATATAAAATGCACCAGAACTTTTTACAGTATGTTAAAAGTAGTAAATAAACAGTAGTCGTGCATTAAAATGTGCAGGAGTGTGTTCTCTGTAGAGGATGTGTTCACTTACATAAAACATAGTATTTGTATGTAGGGGACTAGGGGTGCCAAAACTTTTGCAAACAACTGCAGTTTGTACTTTCAGAGATGGGATTAGTTTTCTAGAAGTAAGACTATTTGTGGTAATTCGCAACCAGTGTTTTCACAAGCTCGGTCTGATCACTATAGATACCTACCAGAAAAACTGTAAAAGCAAAACATTTGAGCTTTTGAAAAGTTTGAAAGTTTTCAAAAGTTGCATAAAACTTCATAACTTCATAAAAGCATCTTTGGTAAGACATTATGTCAGTGTTTTGCTTCCCATCTGTGCTATTAAAGTTGAAAAGTTAGTAATGAATTTAGCGACTGCCCAACAGGATCTATTATAAGTGAATTTTGAGTCGTTGGGTTTTCAGCTCACTGAACAGGATCAAAATCACTGGCTGTGTTTACATGCAAAGATTTTTGCCAATCCGATTAAATTCATTCCGATTATAGATTAAGACTGAGGTGTTTATTCTCACTCTGCTCAACAATCTGATGGAGAATCTCTCTTTACATGCTCACTATAAGTATTACAAGAGAACCGCTTAGTGTAGCTGTTACCATGACAAGCAGCATCAGTCCAGTCAGAGTGAGATGAGCAGCAGTGAGCAGTGCTTGTGTTTTTAATCACTTTAAAATGATGTCAGACTCAGGAAAACGTCCTTCACATGTCCTTATTAAAGAAGGCCGAGAGGAAGATGTCAATTCTGATTGAGGTGTATACATGGGTGCATTCTATTCCGATTGAGCTATTAGTCGGATTATTAACGGATTAATAGGCTGCATGTAAACGTGGCTATTGTGATACCTGACAGTGTGAAACAGATGCAGTAGATGCAGATCAGGTTGAAAAACGCTGGTGGATTCCTTTAATGTACCCAGATTGCTTTTTGAGTGAATGAAGGAGCTGCCTGGCTAAAAAGTGAGGCTGCATACAAAACAACACATTACACTACACGGTAAATACTACATGTATTATTCTAATGAATTTAGTACAAATGATGGTGTATTTTTTTTACTCTTTAGCAGTGGGGAGTCCTCAGGGCCTTCTAGGTCTTCAAAGAAGGCGTAATGATTTCTGGGAACTGAAAAAATATTATTTTTTATTTAATATAATCCTCACGCTTATTATATGTAATCTTTTCAAGTGTTGTAGTAATACACTTATTTCATTGTTAAGTTTTGGTTGGAAACTAAATCTTGAAATACCCAACAAAAAACATCCAATCAGGATTGTTTGCTCTGTGGTATCTAGGTAGATACAGCAGAGCGAGCTCTCCCATTGGTTAGGGCTTCAGGAGCTGGACTAAAGGCCTTACACGTTACCAACATAATTAGAAATCTGGTAAGGAAGATGTCCTTCTTGAAGTTCCAGAAATATCAGTGACTGTGAATACGAGTCGTAGTCTAAGCAGTGTTCCAGTTAGTTGTTAGGAATGTAAAACAGTGGTGGCAGCTCTATGCAGAACTCTTCACTGAGAGAGTCACTGTGAAACTAGTACATACAAGCTCAGATACACGTTAATGTCTGTTACAGCTTTAAATAAAACATACAGAATGTCTTTTACTTTCAGTCAAGGCCAAAAAATGTTCATGTCCATCAGTGTTAGCCTACTGCCAACATACTATTGGAAACCTAATAGAGGCACTAGCAGAAATTAACATTTTGTGAAAATGTTTATTCCTCATTTTTTGACCAGGTTTTACCATTTACTGCCCAAACTGAAGGCCCAGCTCTAACAGGCAGGGATCAACACTGCTGTTTAGTGTGGTAGTATGCAGCTTTTGACACAGCCAAAGTGAGCAAGTGCTGTTTTAATTTGTTCACTGTTTCAGCCTGCCTGCCTCATGATGCTAAAGACTGTCATTTAACAGCAAACTCCAATTTAAAGTATGCAATCTGGTCAGTATCATGCAGTGAATGAAAAAGAATAATGGATGATTTAATGAATATTGTTTGTATGTAGTAACATCACATCTAAACCCCATTTTTTCAAATTTTCTCCATAATTTAGTAGTTGAAATGTAAACAGAGTGATTCAGAGTGTTTTGGTGTGAAATGATTCAGATGTCTTTACAGTGGTGGTGATAGGAACCAGGGGTCGCCATGACTACAACACAAAAATAGACATTTTATTTACTAACCAAAACCACCAGTGAACCTACACGAGTCTTCTGAGTTTATATGGAATGTTAATGATGGTAAAATCTGAAATAAATAAGATTTCTTTAGGGGCTATTTTGCCTCACAACGCCCTGCATGTATCCCTCCACCATGAATGGATTTTAAGGCCAAAAAGGGAGCTTTTAGAGGTGGATGTCTGGTTTCTATCGCCACCACTGTGAACAATTCTGACCCTCTCATTTCTTTTAACCAATTAAATTATGCAGAATTTTTTAAAAATCTGTGGACCTTCCCTTTAAGACATTCAGATGAGAAGTTTTCTTATTGAAAATATGTCAATATCTATACTATATTATTGTTATTGTTCCTGGTTCCTGAGCCTTTTATTTTCAAAGCTAAAAATGTCTGATAGCTGTCATTAATTTTTAGTAGAAAGTTATTTCATTTATTTTTATTTTAGTTCATTTGATTTATTGGTTCATTTATTTATGTTTCTTATTCTAATCCTCTGGACACATTTCCAGGACTATTCAAATCAATGGCCTACATTCACAGCGCAGTATTTTTGTTGTGACTGTAAAGCGCATTATGGCCGCTGGTTCTCTGTTCTGACTGCAGAGATGATAATCTGCTGACCCTCTCCTCTGTGCTGTTATATTGTGATGACTGTGCAGTTGTCAGAAGGTTGTTGACCGATCAGATGATGTTGAAACCTTTTCTCTTGCTGTCTTCTGTGTTTTTTTCTGCTGTGAAAAAGACTTTTCTACTGAACTCCTAAAGCACTGAATGAAATGTATTTTCTGGAATCTTCTGTGCTTCCTTTATACTCGTTATCTTGTCCTAATGTGCCCCCTCGTTTCTCCTGCTCATGACGTTCTGACCTGCTTTTCTAAGGCCCTGTTTTAAACTCTGTCCTGCTGTTGTGTATGGATCTGTGTATATGTGAGTGAGCACAGAGGTGAGCGAGCAGTGCAGTGAAATAAAGGCTGACACTTCAGTTTGTCCATCTGTTTTTAAAACACGTCAGATTTGAGAGAGAGAGAGAAAGAGATGAGGGCAGTGATCAGAGAAGTGTCCTATCTAAACATCTAAAGACAATAAATAATGTAATTAAGGTGTTAAGGTATTAGAAACAGTCAGCATATATATATATATATATATATATATATGTATGTATATATATGTATATATATATATATATATATATATATTATATATATATATATATATATGCATGTATATATATGTATATATCGCTGTTGTCAAAAGAGAACCTTGTATCTCCAAAATGGTAAATTTACAGGAGAAGGAAAAAACCTACTTTACTTTTAATGTAAGTTAAAGGAACCAGAATTTTTCTGGGCCGTTTATTTTAGTCTATTCATCATAAAATTTACACATAATGTAAAGAACGACAGGCATTTTCATATTATGACAAAAACTGAAAAATGACAAAAATTGAGATACAAGGTTTTCTTCCGACAGCAGCAATATATATATAAATATATATGTATATATATATATATATATATATATATATATATGTGTATATATATATATATATATATATGTGTGTGTGTGTGTGTGTGTGTGTGTGTGTGTGTGTGTGTATATAGTGAAGGGAAACAAGTATATAGTAATATGTTATAATATTTGTTATACATGCCCAATGCATATATCCACCTCAAATTTACACATATAATGTTTTTTGACTTTGTATTTGATAAATATCAATAAAAACTATTCTAAAATGTAAACAAAGATAAAGTAGCATGTTCAGCAAATGTATATTCTGAGTTATTGTTTTCCAGCAGTTATGCTAGGTTTATTCTATAAGGACTCTTATTGTGAAGGCAGTGTTAGCCTGCTAGCTGTGTGTTTAGGTGTTAGAACAAGAAAAACTGGTGTCAGTTGGAGCTGAAAGCTGAAAGAGTGCGGACATGAGTCCAGGACTGCTTTGTGCTAATAAAGCACAATGACTGGTGCATAAGCTGTGCGTCCTCTTCCGTAGTGGTCAGTGCTACAATGTGTTTAAAAAAAGAGATTGATGAGTAAAAGTATTCAAGCACTATATTAAAATCTACATGTGTAAACGCATTTCTCCTTCTGGGTCACATGGGGGTTCTGGAGCCCATCCCAGCGGTATGTAAATGTCAAAAATAAAAACAAAGTTTTACATGTTAGTGCTACAAAAATAAAAAGGTTCTCGTTCAAACTGCATCTGGTGTGATTGTAAAAGATGTCGCCTTTGGTTGGGAAAATTTCATGCAATCATAGGTGAAGCTTAAGGAACTTCCTAAAGTTCTCAGGGAGATCATTATTATTAAACAACACTAATTAAGTGATTTCTCAATGATTCTCTCTACTAATGATGGGGAATGTAAGAGAGACACCAGCAGTCACTCAAACAGAGCTGCAGGACCTGAAAGCAGAACAACAGTTACACAGAGATCAGTAAACGATGAACCACACTGTAATAATCTCCGCTTCTACACTCCATTCATGTGGTGAAAAAGAAAAAGAAGCACAGAGATGTGTGCTTCTTTTTGCACCTGAGCATTTACACAGACCAGAACTCCTCAGGAAACAAAGTTCTCTGATCAGACAGAACTCTGGTAATACTTCAGCTGTTCATGTGTGGAGAAAGAAGTGTTGTGTGTATGAGAACATCACACTGACAGCGAAGTATGAAGGTGGGAGCATCGCAATATGGAGCTGCTTCTCTGTAAACAGTGCTGGGGCTTTACACGCCCAATTTTGAAATCACACGTCCGCCTAGTGGTCATTCTGCCAGCCTAATAGAAAATGACCCTGTTTTTATTTCAAATCTAATTTTGTTCATTTTAATGTTCTTGTTTTTTATTCTAATTCAATGTTTATTTTATTCTGTTGTCTTTATAATTTAATGTTTAATTATTTATATTTCTAGTTATTTATTTATTATTTATTATAGCTAATTTTATTAAACAAATGCTTCTTTGCTATTTAGTATAAGGCGGAATATAATTATTATTTCTATAAAATGACCCAAAGTCTAATGCAAGGCTTATGACCTTTACTCGTAACGAAGCTTGTTTTCTCTGCTTATCAGAGGTTTTTCTTTAACATATGTGTATATATATATATACGTGGCTGGCATGGTGTTATATATCTGTGCTGTTGTGTAAGAGGATAAACAGGGTAAATATGCGTGCTGTCTTCAGGCCAGAATCTCTGCGTGACATTGTCTGAATGCTTCACAGCCCAGACCATTAAATCCAGATGTTGTGCTCTGGTAATCTGAGAAGATTACTGCAACTGTCACCGCTGCACACAAGCAAACCCTGCTGGTTTAATTCTCTCTCTCTCTCTCTCTCTCTTTATTACACACAAACAAACTAATGATTAAGCCATACTGACATGCAGAAACAGGTTTACACGTGCAGAAAGTCACTGAATGGAAGCTCACAGTTCACTGAAAAATAGCTTAAACAAGCCTTTCTCTTAAACTGAGACTATTGTGACATTGAATGGCATCACCATAGAAGTGTATATGCTCCTAACAAAATGTCCATGTAACGTATCAGACTTAGTCAGACATGTGGAAAAAAGAGGCTTTACTGTCCAAAATTCACAATCGAGGTCGAAAAACAGGCGAAGGTCAAAACCAAAACGAGCCAACAATATACAAACATAACAAAGATAAATCCAGACAACCAAAGTCCAAAAAGGGACACAGGCAAAAGGGAGAGTCGAGAATACAAACAATGGGTCAGATACACAAAAGTAGATCAGAACACAGACAAAAATGCTCAGAAGCTCTATGAAAGAAGCAGGACCTCGCAACTAACCTGACCTAAAGCCGGAGCTTATAAACTAACTGGATTCACATGATAAACACAACAGGTGAAGAACATCAACAGTAAGGGGAAGCTGATCTCTGATACGTGGAACCAGGTGATCTCGACGTCAAGTGTTCATCCAGAGGGTTCTGGGAATCTGGGAACTCTGGGAGTCCTGAGAGTCATGGTTGGAGGGATGTGTGACAGTCTAAAAGTTTGGAGACATCTTTTTTTTCTCCTGAAATCAAGAGTATTAATAGAGAACTTGTCAGCGGCCAACACTGACTAAAAACCCTCGATGATAGCACTAATTTCCACTAGGATCCCTATGTGATTTTAGTAGTATGTCAGTGTTAAGATAACGGCAGTTAACATGTTTAACATTTAATATTTTGTAAAGGACATTCCATATGTTTTATCTAAAGCTTGTAACAGACATTATCTTATATCTGAGCTTGTTGTATGTTTTACAGTGAGTCTTTCAGTAAAGAGTTCTGCCATAGAGCTGCTGCCGCTGTTTTACATTCCTAACAACTGAGACATATCTAGAACTAGAATTTTTCTCATCAAATTTCTAATTGTTCCTAATTACATATAATTTCTAATTACGTTGGTAGTTAATCTAATGTGTAAGGCCTTCAGTCCAGCTCCTGAAGCCATAGATAACATAGAGAAATCTTGATCTGATCATTTTTTGTTCGGTGTTTTGAGATTTTAGCCCTTTAGGTTCGAACCAAACAATGAAATAAGAGAGTTACTGAAATACTTATTATTATTATTACTATATTAAAGTAAAAAGTGCAGATGTGGGTATTTTAGTGCCCAGAAATCATTTGGTCTTGTCTCAAGATCTAGAAGGCCCTGAATGTCAAAATAGTTCACCATCATTAGTACAGAGAGACTAGAGTGATGTTTTTTGGATCTACTTATTCTTGAGCAAAGCACATTTAGTTGGTTCCTCTGTCTCTTCCTAATTATACTGGTAGTTAATCTAATGTGTAAGGCCTTCAGTCCAGCTCCTGAAGTCCTAACCAATGGGAGAGCTTGCTTGGCTGAATCTACCTAGATACCACAGAGAAAACAATCCTGACTGGATAATTTTTTATTAGGCATTTCAAGATTTTAACTCTTTTGTTTCCAACCAAAACTTAAGACTGAAGTGTTGCATTATTACAACACGTACATGGTTTGAATACAACAAGCACGATTAGACTATTAAATAAAAATGAACAGACATGTATTTTATTACACAGAAATTATTAAGCCTTTTCTCGAGGCCTATAAGGCCCCCGAGGGCTCCACCTTTGCTGCAGTAACAGCCTCTACTCTTCTGGGAAGGTTATACACGAGATGTTGGAACATTGCTGTGTGTATTTGAGTGAGCATTAGTAAGGTCAGGTACTGATGTTGGATGGCCAGTTCTGGATCACTCCAACTCATCCCAAAGGTATTGGATGGAGCTCCATCACTCCAGAGAACACAGTTCCACTGCTCCACAGCCCAGTGGTGACCTTAGGCATGTATGGCTGCTCCATAGCATCATATTCTATTGGTCAGTGCTTTTCTGTGGAGATTATACAAGCTCTCTGAACGCCTATGACCTTAGCTGAATTCGCTCAATAGAAGGGCTGTCTGGATACTTTTGAACGTACAGTGAGCAGTGGATTCTGATGTCCACCCAACACAAATCTAGTACAGAAAACCTGCCAATATCCAGTTCCATCAAGTCCCAAGCCTGTAGGCGTTAAGATTGCTGGGTGCATGTCAGAACTACAGATTCCAGAGCTACACAGTTCTTGTTTGTTTTGGCCCAGGACAGGTGGGGGTGCACTCTGTGCTTGCTGTCTGCTGGAAATAAGTCACATGCCTCAACAATGCTCCTCCTACTTAACAGCCTCGCAGCTGCAAATCTAATCTTGTAAACTAGAGGCTGTCAGAAAAGATAGAAGCAGAAAAAATATGACAAAGTGAACATGAAGTTTGTGCAGTAAATAATCTGTCTAGAGAATAATTATGGATATCTTCAACACGTTGTTCTTGGCAGGCTTGGTGGTGGTTCTGCTTGTGGTAATCAGATGGAAAAGTAAAATGCGCAGACTTCTTCTATCCCCGGGACCACTAGCTCTGCCTCTGCTTGGCAATCTTGTTATGCTGAACAAGCGTGCACCCTTTAAAAGCTTCCTCAAGGTAAGAGATGAGCTCGAGCTCTATGAACTACATTTCCAAGGTATAAGTGTACTGAAATGGAACTGATTCCAGAGGTACTGCTATTATATAAGTGTGTGTTATGGCTGCACAGTTTGAACACAGCACTAGTATGTTCACATTGCTTCGCATTGGAAGTGCAACATTTCTTGCAATAAATAAAAAGTGCACTGATGAATCAATAACACGATGTGGTGAAAGACTGGTCTACATTATTTTCACCAACAACCATCTGAAAGGTGCTCAAAGCAGTAATAAACACTGTGAATGGTTAAAGGGCTCTTTTCCATTCTGTTATATCAGTATGATATCAGAGGGGTTCTTCTCATGAAGTGGGATTTCCTCCTTAACCGGCTAACTTTAATCTTAGCTTAATCTAACCCTGGATTTTCTGTCTCATGATGGTGTGTCACTTGTTAATGTGATACATCATCCTGGATTTCAGATCATAAAAAGCTCTTGAACCAATCAGGGCCATGCTTCTGACCAATCAGGGCTGTGCTTATGAACCATTCAGGGCCGAACATCTGCTCAATCAGGGCTGGGCATCTGTGGAATCATGGCCAAGCCAAGGGCTGAGCTTCTGACCGATCATGGACAACCTTCTGACCAATCATGGACAACCTTCTGACCAACAACCGTCTGACCAATCATAGACAACCTTCTGACATGAACAAGCTTCTGGTCAGCCAGGACTGAGCTTATAACCAAACAGGGCAGATCATCTGATCAGTCAGGGCTGAGCATCTGTAGAATCATGGTCAAGCTTCTGACCAATCAGGGCTGAGCTTCTGACTATTCAAGGCTGAGTGTCTGTCCAATCACTACTTAGCATCTAAGCAACCAATGCTGAGCATCTGACAAACTGGGACAACCTTCTGACTAATCAGTGCCAAGCATCTGACCATTCAGTGCTGAGCTTCTGACCAATCAGGGCCTGACATCTGACCAGTCAGGACTAAGCTTCTAACCAATCTGGGCCTAGCTTCTGGCCAATTAGAGTGAAAGTTCTGGCCAATCAGGGCCGAGCTTACGATCTAAATAAGCTGCTTGACTCCTCTTCATGTTTCACATGATTGGATGTTCATCTTAAATGTCATGTTACAATACACACACACAATGATTAATCACAGCCTGGGTCTCTAAGCCTGGGTCAACAGAGAAAGTTGTTAATATAAGTAATATAAGTTTGCAGTATCTGTGTTTGTTTACTGAGACTGGAAACCAGCCAGAAACCATGTTGTAGTGGAAAGTATTTTGTAAAACAGGCCACAAAAGCCAGTATTGCAATAACAATTAACAAACAACACAACACACTTCTAGATTTCTATAGATTCACCTGTTAATATCTGAAAGACACCCACAGACCCCATACAGTGCACTACAATGCATTCTGAGAATGTGCTGCAAAGATCTAACCTGTGCGTCTTCTGTAACAGTGGAGTAAGACCTATGGTCCAGTGATGACGGTGTACCTTGGGCCCCAGAGAGTGGTGGTTCTGGTGGGCTATGATGCAGTAAAGGAGGCCTTGGTAGACCAGGCAGATGACTTTGCAGGCAGAGCCTCAATCCCCTTTATGCACCGAGTTGTGAAAGGCTATGGTAAGACTAACTTTTCATGCTACCATTATTATCACTGTTATGGTTATTTCCATAGAAGAGCATTTTCCAGTAGAACATGAGCCTAAGGTCATCATGCCCAATGCCCCAGCCTGGGCTAGAGGGGTATAAAGCCCCCCAGCATTGGGCTATGGAGCAGTGGAACTGTGTTCTCTGGAGTGATGGAGCTCCATCCAGTACCTTTGGGATGAGTTGGAGTGATACAGAACTGACCATCCAACACCAGTACCTGACCTCACTAATGCCCAATCAAATCCTCACAGCAATGTTCCAACATCTAGTGTATAACCTTCCCAGAAGAGTAGAGGCTGTTACTGCAGCAAAGGGGGACACTATTAACACAGACCATCCTGCCACAATGAGCGAAATTAGAGCAGAACAGATAACAGAATAACTGCTTGCATCAAATTATCACGGTACACTGAGGACAAAACACACAAAAGACTTTTAATAAATGTATTGGTTATTAGCATTAGTATTGGCTAGGTGTTAATTAAGAACAGAGACATTCACAATTTGCTTTGTATGAGTCTGAGTCGAGTCTCAAGTCGCTGCAAGTCAAGCATTGTAGTTAATAGATGCATACACTGCACTGCACAAAAGTAAAGCCTACTAAGATATTATATATGTTTTGAATCTGAGTCAGGTCACAAGTTAAGAAGACACACGACAACTCATGTCTAAGTCACTGACTTGTAACAACATCAAGGTGTTAATTATCGGTGAATGTTATCAGAACAAATATTCTATATAAGTGCATCTCCAGTATTTGTCATTTTATAGTTATATAGCACAATTGAAATCGCCTGAAGCAGCGGTTCCCAATCAAGGCTGCACTTCTGAACCAATCAGGGCTGTGCTGCTAGACCAATCAGGGTTAAGCTTGTGGCCAGTCAGGGCTGAGCCTATGACCAGTCAGGGCCGAGCTTCTGCCCAATCAGTGCTGAGCATCTGATCAATTAGGGCCAAGTTTCTGACAAATAAGGACCAAGCTTCTGACCAGTCATAGACAACTTAACCATTCTAACCATTCATGGACAATCTTCTGACCAATCAGGGTCGAGCTTCTGACTATTCAAGGCTGAGAGTCTGTCCAATCAGGACTTAGCAACTGAGCAACAGTGCTGAGCATCCGACCAATCTGGGACAACCTCTTGAACCATCAGGGCTGAGCTTTTGATCAATCAGGGAGAGCTTCTTTCCAGTCAGTGCTGAGCGTCTGACCAATCAGGGCCACCTTCACGGCATCTTTGCAGCTCTGATGCGCCGCATCAACAAAGAAGACCTTGTTAATTAGCTGATTAGTCGAATCAGGTCTGTCGGAGCAGGATAAAACAGGGCAGGGCTACTCCAGGCCCATATGGAAACAAATACATGGACATATATGTTTTCTATGTTTGAAATGCATTTCAAATACATTGCAATCCATGCTGAAATACATTCCAAACACTAAGATGTATTGCAGGATATACTGCCATATTAACTAAATGTATTTTGAAATACATTTATTTTAAACTGTATGAGGAAGTATTACAACTAGAAATGTACCATATTAAAATATATGTATATAAATGTATTTATCAAGTCCATTTGAAAATGTATAAAAATATTCAAAATCCTGTCTGATGCACTTCACTGTCTGATACCTTTAGAAATGAATTTGTATTCAAGTATCTTCATTTTAAATATGATCAATTGATCCTTTAACATGACAGAAGCGAGTGTTGTAGGTATTGATACTCACTGCAGACGTACATGGTTAATGTAAAGAACAAGCAGATGACAGACGTCAGTATGTTTAGTTACATCTGTAACCTTTATTAAAACTATTAACAATTGAAAAAATATGATAACAAATACAAATAAAAGCATTTAAAAGTATATTTAACAAATAAAACGTTCATACATTGCAAAAAATATATTTGATAAGTACATTTGGAATATATTCTTTTTCCATATGGGGGACCAGTACTGCGAACCACTGGCCTTAAGAATGCCTTAATTGATTATCTTGAAATTGTACTTGCAAACACACAGATACTGCCAAGTGGCGGCTGCTAGATGGAAAGGACACTGTGATTATGTGAAGAATGCAAGCAGTCATTCATTTACTCCCCCTTTGTTTCCCTCCCATCAGGTCTAGTCATCAGTAATGGAGATCGTTGGCGTCAGCTAAGGCGTTTCACGCTCACTACGCTGAGAGATTTCGGAATGGGGCGCAGGAGGATCGAGTACTGGATTCAGGAGGAGAGCAGACACCTGCAAAACAGCCTCAGAGAAACCAAATGTAAACCCTCTGCAATTGCAGTGAAGTCTGTTGTTACCAATCGGCCCTCTGGTATTTTTACATGGTCCAAAATGGCCCCATATGGACACCCCTGGCTCACTCAGGAGACCTTGAAGTTGCTTGAATTTCTGTGTCCAGAAATGTTTATGAAACTGTGGGGAAAGATTTGTTGTTTTAGTTTTAAAAAGTAAGCAACAAGGATTAATTTTGCAGTTCATTTATTTTAAGTTTAATGAACATTTGATAGATTAGTTAATAGAACATCAGACACAGTTTGCTTATTATTTGACATTAAAGTTAATGAACTTAAATTCTCCTTTAAAGGCTCTTCATATAACATGATCCTCATATGTTTCATATCAAAATGCTGCGTTATCTTCATCACTACTTTCCAAAACCGCCGCAGCAACTTCAGCAGCTGTAAACTCTCTGGACGCCATTTCACATGAGTCTCCGATGTGGACTGAATGAAGAATGAAGGGTTTCCGGCATGATGGTCAGTTCTTAGTGATTTCCTGAGTGTCCATTGGTCAGTTTCACACAGAACATAGATGCACAAATCCACCAGTTCCACACAGTGAGAGGCAGATGATGTGTATCTCAGCCTCTCTTCACAGGCTCATAACTCCGGATGTGGGTTTAGTATGATCTCGAGATAAGATGGAATGGAAAGGGCGACTCTACAGATTCAGGAAGTGTTTGAACTGGATTTCTGTGCTATTGTATCACAAAGCCACACAAACAGATACAGAAACATCAAATTTGACATATGGGACCCCAGAGGGTTAAGAATTTTTAGATATTTTATGGTTTACTTGCCCGTCCTCTTTAGTAACTGTTTTGTTATCAGGCTAATGGTCTTTACTTTGTTCCCTTCCTGTAGCTGCTCCATTTGACCCCACGTTCTACCTGAGTCGAGCTGTGTCCAACGTGATCTGTGCGTTGGTGTTTGGCCAGCGCTTCAGCTATGAAGACAGCAACTTACTCCGCCTTTTCCAGATCATCACTGCAATACTGCGCTTTGGCAGCAGCCCATGGGGACAGGTGAGAAGGAAAAGAGGACAGTGCAGAAGAAAGTGGTTCCAAAATATTCACTTCTATCATCATGTACTAGAGAAGCTCACCTGGTTCTGCTCCTCTCAAAGGCATACAATGTGTTCCCCTGGCTCATGGAACACCTGCCTGGGCGTCACCAGACCCTCTTAAGAGAAGTGGACGAACTTAAGGCCTTCATTGTGGAAAAAATAAGAACACACAAGGAAAGTATGGACCCAGATAACCCACGAGACTTTATTGACTGCTTCCTCATCAGGCTGAACCAGGTGGGCTTTAGCAAGGCCTTGCTACACTTTTACTTATTGTGTCTGTTGCTTCCCTGAACGCAGCACCTCAACGGCATGTGGAGTAGTATGTGTAAACCTTTGAGCAGCGTCTTGTCTCTGTGTATTTCAGAGATTTTTGGAAACGGTTTTTAATGTTTGTTCGAAGAGTTGGACCAGACTAAGTTAGCAGTGCTTCTTAAAACCCTGTCGAAGGCACGGGACAACAGTCAATAGTTTAAAAATAAAGGAATTCATTATTGGTTTGGAGATGCAAAGTTACTACCCGTAATAATAAAGCAATATGACACGAGAGGCCGTGGGTTACTGTGATTTTATCATGGGGAAGTGTTCCTTGGCACGATGCAAAGCAGAGTAAAACCTCCTTCCCTGTGATAAAATCACTGTAACACAAGGCCTCGAGTGGCTTATTGCTTTTAGAAAACGACGGCCAACATAAAATATATAAAATACACAATGTTTTAGATAATTATTTAAGTTATTATTAATAATAATCGAATCGAATAATCGGACCGTTGGGTTTGACGCGACTTCTAACTGAATTACGGACATTTAAAGCGTGTAAGACATTCAGGTGACATTCTTTAGACTTTCATACTGCCGTTTTTCAGTGAATCATATCGTGAGTACTTTAATTCAAGCCTGTGATATTAATGTTGGAGTTGTTTAGCATGTTTGCTATCTTTTAGCCTGTTAGCTAGCTGACCAGCCTAGTTTTAGTAAAGAAAATAAGTTTTCAACCTCTCAGTTTAAACAAAAAACAGGTTCTTACTTCATAAGTACACTCGGTGCTCTCTGCAATCAGCATGAGAGTCAAAGATTAATCCAAAAACAGCGGAAGGGTTTTTCGTGCCGTGGTGCAGTGATACAGAGTTCAGTAGCTGTGAGGCGGTCATAGACGTGGAATATCGTGGATTTTACAACGACTTCGAACGCGGCTCAGCCAATCAGATTTTAGGACCAGAACTATCCGTTTTATAAAAAAGCAGCAATAAAATTGCCACATTTTGTCTTTGAAACCAGCACTTTTATGAGACTCTGGAAGTGTTTAATATAGATGTGCACGAGACTAAATACAAGGAGTAGCAGTGGTCAAAAACATTTTTATCCAGATGGAACTAAAAAGATCAAAGAACCGTTCAGTTAACAACAGAAGGTAATACCACCTGTAATTTTTTCAGAAAAAAACACAGACATGGAATCCAGACGAAAACAATATCACAGAGGAGCATCTGTAAAATAGGAAACTACCTCTAGACCCTATGCAAATTGAATCCCATCAGAATCTGCAACAAATAACTTTGTCCTTGTGTTTTTTCCATAACAGGAAAAGGACAGTCCAGAGACAGAGTTCCACTATGATAACATGGTGTCAACTGTCCTCAACCTGTTCCTGGCTGGGACTGAGACCACCAGCACTACTATCAGATATGCTCTGATGCTGCTAATCAAGTACACACATATACAGGGTACGACACTCACACAAAATGTTTGTTTTCTCCAACACAGAAAATCTGTAAAATAACCAGGAGACAATCAAATCAGACACATCTGTTTGCATCTGAAGCACTGAGTGCCAGTCTTTATGTATACACATCTGGCTACACCTCCACCACCAGGGCTATGTGGTTGGATTACATAGAAATGTTGTACCATGCAAAAATGAACAAACTTGCAGCACTGGCCGGCTGCTCAGACTTGCTGCGAACAGTTCTTTCTGCCTCATCCTAAAGATACTAGATAGGGTAAAGATCTGGAGGCTCTGCAGGCCTCCAAAGCAGAAGGAACTCATCTGCATCTGGTAATGACACATTTAAATCTAAGCATTTGGTAGATGTTGTTATTCTGAGCATCTTACATTTAAATCAAGTTACAAAGGTAGGCAAATGTAGCATTAGGAGTGTTGCCCAAGGGCTCCTAGGTGTACAGGTGCAGTATCAAGCCCCATTCTATCACGTGGGTAGTGTTGAGAGCTTTTCCCATAGCAGAGTAAAATACTAGCTATACTGCTTGAATAGGGATTTGTAGCTGAATTACTCACTATGAGATCTAATTACTATGAACTAATGAGTTGTAACTCAATTTAAAAGCTCCACAGAATCTGCCATAAATGCCTGCTTTTTACAACAACTGAAACTTGGTCTAGTAAGTTTTTCGCACCATTTACTGCCGTTTATTTGACTAGAGTGCTTGTATTGTATTTTTTTTTTATTACATTACAGGTCCAAACAAAAACTTTACCAAATCTCCCACCCCTCAAGTACCAGACATACACATATGAAGGTTATACATAGACCGATTTCCCAAAAAGAAAACTTTATAATACAAGTAAAATGAAAAAACAGAAAAAAATTGGTTACCTTGCAATGTCAGCTTCCATGTCCTCGACAAAGGCTAAGAGAGGCTGCCAAATGGTGTGAAACGTCCGAGTAGACCCTCTGACAGTTTATCTAATCTTCTCCAATTTGAGATGGTAAATGACTTCCCTGATCCTTTTCGGTAGAATAAAGTCTTTTCATTTAAACAATATCAGTGTCCTGTCAAGGAGAGAGCACAAGGCCAAAAAGTTGATTTCCTCCCTACTAGGAGGGGTGTCTGCCCAGGGGGGGTCCTGGGGGGTGGCACATGAAAAGTGACTACAGCTGTACTACTTTCCCAAATATCCTAGAAAATGTTCTCAAAGATGCTTTGCTTTGGACAGTAGAGCTTTGGACATGTTCAAAACGTGCAGCAGGGAGGCTGCGGCCTGCCTGCATCGATCACATGTGGGGTCTGTATCGGTTTTGATCTTAAAAAGTCTGACTTTATACCAGTGTAGACGATGTACAATTTAAAATTAGAATAACAGCGTGTCTTAGACTCATGGAAGAGTAGAAAATTCCCTGTATTATTTTGTGAAATGAAGCTTAATATCTGTCCTGAATGACTTGATCACAAGAGGACAGTGAGGTATACATTCGGCATTTCCATAGCTCAAATGCATCTCCATTGATCAGCCTCTTACTGCCTTTTTTATCAGATGTGTGTTATTAGAACTATGAAGAACATATTTGTTGCGATGGCACAGTTGATTAGACAATTCTTTGTTGCTGCCAGGGATCCATCGGGATGTTTCGCTATTCATTATGTGGTTATATGCATGGTCATATACACCGATCAGGCATAATATTATAACCCCAGCAGCACTGCTGTGTCTGATCCACTCGTACCAGCACAACACACACTAACACACCACATCCACATCAGTGTTACTGCAGTGCTGAGAATGATACACCACCCAAATAGTACCTGCTCTGTGAGGGTCCATGGGGGTCCTGACCACTGAAGAACAGGGTAAAATGGGGCTAACAAAGTATGCAGAGAAACAGATGGACTACAGTCTGTAACTGTAGAACTACAAAGTGCAGCTATAGAGTAAGTGGGGCTGATAAAATATACAATGAGCATAGAAACAAGGAGGTGGTCATAATGTTATGCCTGATCGGTGTAGCTTTAAAGGTGGTCTGAGATCACAACACGTCTCCAAAACGTATCAGGCCATGTTCACACCTGTACTCAGTGCTGTCCACTTATAATCAGATCACCAGGACGCATGTAAACGCCAGGAGTGAACAAGGCCATAGATACCTTGTTTTTGGACTACAAGCTAATATCTTCTCATTCTGTTCTATCAGAGCAAATGCAGAAGGAGATCGACACTGTGATCGGAACTGAGAGGAACTCTTTAATGCAAGACAGAAAGGCCCTCCCCTTCACGGATGCAGTAATCCACGAGGTGCAGCGATATCTGGATCTTGTCCCTTTCAGCCTTCCACACTACGCCACACACAACATCTCGTTTAGAGGCTACGCCATTCCTAAAGTAAGAGCACTGATACCTTCACAGCAGCCAAAAACAGCTTTATTAGTTCTTGCCTACCAGTGGCACACGGTGACTATTAGAGCTAGGCCTTCACTTTAGGCCATAAATGTCAAAACTCGGTCAAAACATGCAGAAAACACTATGCCCACTCACTGTCCACTCTATTAGACACTCCTCCCTTGTCAGCCCACCTTGTAGATGTAAAGTCAGGGACTATAGCTCATCTGCTGCTGCACAGTTTGTGTTGGTCATCCTCTAGTCCTTCATCAGTGGTCACAGGACGCTGCCCACAAGACGCTGTTGGCTGGATATTTTTGGTTGGTGGACTATTCTCAGTCCAGCAGTGACACTGAGGTGTTTAAAAACTCCAGCAGCACTGCTGTGTCTGATCCACTTGTACCAGTGCAACACACACTAACACACCACCACGTCAGTGTTACTGCAGTGCTGAGAATGATCCACCACCCAAATAGTACCTGCTCTGTGAGGGTCCATGGGGGTCCTGACCACTGAAGAACAGGGTAAAAGGGGGCTAACAAAGTATGCAGAGAAACAGATGGACTACAGTCTGTAATTGTAGAACTACAAAGTGCAGCTATAGAGTAAGTGGAGCTGATAAAATGGACAATGAGCGTAGTGTATGTTATGCCTGATTTGCTGATAGGTAATCTAACACATTAGGACTTCTCTTCAGCTCCTGAAGCCCTAACCAACAGGAGAGCTCGCTTAGCTGTATCTAAACTGGCCAATTTTCCATTCAGCATTTCAAGAATTTAACCCTTTTGTTTCCATCCTAAACTTTACAGTGGAACAAGAGTTTCAATGCAAGCATCAATCTATTAAATAAAAAATAAAATAACAATTACAGATCTTAATTTTTAAGTTCCCAAAAATCATTAGGCTTTCTCGAAAGGCCTAGAAAGCCCTGAGAGTTCCCCACTGATACCAACACTCTTAAAAAAGATGGTTCTTTAAGGGTTCTTCAGTAAAGACAATGGAGAATGTGTTGAATTCTTCTTTTTGGTGCTATGTAGAACCTTTATGAAAAAGGTTCTTTATAGAATCATACACAACATATTCTCCATCAGTCTCCATTTAATCATGAAAATTGTTCTTTGAATGTTCATGTTTCTATATAAAACCACTGTCTTTACTAAAGAACCCTTGAGGAACCATCTTTTTTAAGAGTGCATGCTTGCACACAGGTCAGCAGACACCTGTCACTACTTTATAAACACTTGCTGACCTTTTATCTCATTCCTCCAGGGTACAGTGATAATTCCCCTACTGCACTCTGTCCTGAAGGATGAGGGAATGTGGGACAACCCCTGGACTTTTGACCCAAACAACTTCCTGGATGCAAACGGCAACTTCAGAAACAACCCTGCCTTCATACCTTTCTCCGCAGGTAAATGCTGCTATTGTCGAACCAGAAACTGAGGGATCTTTTAGAGATGTTCATGTGCCTAAAATGCTGGTACACTGTCAGAATAAAGGTACTGTGCAGATACATTTTTCATTCATCAAGCTGATTGGTTGAGAAGCGTTCTAACAGTGCTGTTTTTTCGCCATATCATCACGTTTTTTTCACAAACACTGTATCACTCCGCTGAGACACTGTTGCTAAGCAACGACTTTGACAGCTGTAGGAGACGCTCAAGCCATTTGAACGTTTTTACTTCTTACTTTGCCACAAACAGAAAATGTATACTTTTAAGATCACATTTGACCGACAGCCAATTTGATCAGACTCTGAAGATGAGACTACACTAAATTCCCAAACTGTCATCACCACTGAGCAGCTAAACAATCTGGAATCAGCCAGAAATGAACCCAATACCATTCGCCAAACATGTAGTCTGATCTTCAGAGTCTGACCAAATCGAACTGAGACATAAAACTGCCGCAATATCAAGTTTAGCTCAGTTTTGTCCATTTTTTCAAGCATCTTACAGCCCGTTTTGTTTGGCGAATGGTATTGGGTTCATTTCTGGCTGATTCCAGATTATTTAGCTGTTCAGTGGTGATGACAGTTTGGGAATTTAGTGGAACTGGAGAACGAACCGCCGGCTGTGCAGCGAGTGGGCAGAGCTCGTTACTCGGATGGAGCAACAAGCTGCTTGTTAAGGAACTATAATTTGGCAGAAGGAACTGCGAACATTAAAACATATTAAACGCCGCATTCACGACCCAGTTTATTATTTATTACTTTATTTATTTAACTGTTGTATAAAAGCAATAGAACACTCGAGGAGTGTGTTATCGCCTATAACATCACGGCTGTGATGATCTACGGCGACCAAATCACAGCCGTGATGTTATTTCCCAATAACACACTCCCTCTCGTGTTCTATTGCTTAAATAAACAATTTAAATGTACCCTCAAAGGTGCAATGGTTGGTAATGGAAGTTTTTTTCCCATGAGAGACGTACATATTTGTATCTTTTCGTAATTGAATGTCATTTTCAAACAGAACAATAGACAGGGTGTGTGGAGCCAATAGAACGGTGTGCTAAATGTGACAGCATTATTTAGAGCATTATTTGTGCTATTTAGTAATAAAAGACATCAAGATATCTGCATGATGAGCCAATACACTGTTTATACTTTAATATGAATCCTAAAAATTGAGCAATCTCTAATCAGATACAACAGAAGCTCTTCATGGATCATTCGACTGAACTGGTTCAAAGTCAAACTTGAAAACACAGTTTGGACTTTTAAGTGATCTTGGACTTTAGACTAAAATCCTTTTGCTCTCAGTGATCTTGTACCTTAATCATGTTTCTTTATTAAAACAAATGCTTGAACACTCAATTTTGTCACTACCAAAACAGTGACAATTACAGTTTAGGTAATGACAATTTTAGCTCATTTTAAGCTAGTACATGACTAGCAAGCACAGCTGCACATGCATAAAATCATCATATTTTTCATTAAAACACAAAAAGTTAGCTTAATTGCAGAAAATCTGTGTTTCGGGAGTGACAATTCTTAATGTTCCACACTGGTTTTCAGACTTTAGGACACATTTATTTTAAAACCATGTGGCCATGAGGGACAGGGATGCAGTCTCACTTCCTGTTCTAAAATGCAGGCGTGGCTAAAATAAGGCTCCGCCTACAGACTGAATTTCTTTATGTTCCAGTAGTGACATGCAAATAAGGGACAGCCTTTTTTGTATTTTTTGGAGTTTTTGGAGTTTGTTTTTGTAGTTTTTGTAGTTTTTTAATTTAAAAATTCAAAGAATTCAGATTTAAAGCAAATGTAAAAGAAAGAAAAAAAGATCTTTCATAACAAAAACATTGATTTTTTTTATTATTTTCTCAAGTATAAATTAGGAGTTACATACACCTCCAAATAGGAGATACCTTATAAATGATGAATTTATTATATATGTAGCTTATTAGTATCTCTATTAATGCCTTGGGCTTAAATTTATCAGAACATAGTCTTTGTAACATAACATCTAAGGTCTGAATACTAAATACTAAATATGTTTTTCACTGTTGGACTCCAGTTTGTACTAATTTGGTGCAATGGTCCATATAATCACTTCCTTTTACTTGAAAATGGACAGCACAATTAAAACTGCTGTTTTAGACTGTTTTTTTTATTGCTGTTTTAAACTGCTGTTAAAAAGTTTAGAATCACTGCTTTCATTGCATTTTTGTCACATAAACTGTTTCAAATAATTTCAGGGAGTCTTTAGTGGTCAACTCTCAAGGTTAATAATGAGACGATGAATGATAACAGTAGATTACTTATCATTTAATAACTTCTTATTCCTGAAAAAAACATATTCCTTTTGGTATCTCTGGTCTAGTTTATAATAGTTAATCTGCAGTGTTTATGGTATGGACCAAATAAACTATTAATACGTTAAATGATTCCTTTCTGAGGATGAGTCTTGCTGCAGTGACACTCTGCTCCTCCCTCTCTCCCCCTCAGGTAAGCGGTCGTGTGTGGGCGAATCTCTGGCTCGTATGGAGCTGTTTATGTTCATCGTGTCTCTGCTGCAGCATTTCACCTTTAGTAGTCCAGGTGGGCCGGACAGCGTTGACCCCACCCCCGAACTAAGTAGCTTTGGCAACCTGCCCCGCATGTACCAGCTCATCGCCACCCCCCGCTGAACAGCCGCAGTACTGCAGGATAAAGGTGTTCACCAAAGCAAAACAATGCAGAAAACAGAGGGTCCCTAATACTGCGTGATAAACACTGGTATACTGTGATTTTGACCGATAGAACAATTCAAAATACATAGAAACTTTAGTTTTTAAAGACAGTTTTGTAGCATGGTGTGCCAGTGCTCACTGGGTTTATTAACATTACTAATGCACACCTAATTCTCATGATACAGTGATGGCATAATATACTTGGAAAATACTGTGATATTGATTTTTGGCAGTGGTTCCCAGTTAGAATCAGTGTTATGTTCATGCTGGTTATTTACTCCACAAAAGATGGGGAAGATTTGAAGAACTGATCTTGTCTTGTATGTTGTTTTTCCAACTAACAAAGCCTGTTTATACAATCTGTGTCATTGCTGCATTATCTGGACTCAGATGGTAAATAGAAAATGCAGTTGCAGGCAGGACTGCAAAAACATTTCTGGGTCATTCTACAGAAATCTCCACTTTTCTATCTCTCATAGGAGTCACTGGTGTTACCAATCCACATTGGTGTTACACATAATAAAGGTAACACCAGAGACATTTTTAATGAAACATGCATTTTACTAAACGGCTGCTACAGAGCAGCAAACCATGTGTTGTCAATCATGGAATATCCATTAAAATATGTAATTAAATCCATTTATATTCTATTTGTTCACAATTTCTGCAATGCTAAGAAGGTTTGCATGGATTCGGCTAAACACCATTCTAAAGTTCTAATATTGTACTTTTCTAATGTTTACAGCTCTAATAAACTTAAAAAGGGAACAATCCAAGTTTGTTGATGCATTTATTCATCATTCATTGAATCCTGTGGAAATAAAGGCATGCTGGTCAACCAGCATAACAATACTGGGTTGACCAGCTACACCAGCACCAGACCAGACCATTAATTCCATGCTGGTCTGTACTGTTTTGTTTTAAAGAGGGTGCAGTTTTTACAGGAGAGTACAGTGACTGAGTTAAATAAGCCAGTAACTGACAGCAACTGAGTTAAATATGCCAGTGGCTAAGTTAAATATGCCAGTAGCTGATTTAAATAGGTCATTTTTTAAAGTAAATATGCCAGGGGTTGAGTTAAATACGCCATTGGCTGTGTTAAATATGCCAGTGGTTGAGTTAAATATGCCGGTTTTTGAGTTACATTTGCCCCTCACAGTGACCAGTATGGCAGAATGAATTCCCTCTAAAGATAAACATCTCAACCCTGCTCCCAAGTGAATAGTTCAAAAGCAGCTGATCAAAGGGAATACTTCAAGAAAGGTGACATGTCTCACAGTTGGTGATAAGATTGTATAAAGGTCTCCTTTAAATGGGTCCCTCCTTGAATGCCCCATAATTGCAGGCCACAGAATTCTGCATTTGTGCTGTGTTGTTACTTGGAGTTGGTCCAGTCACGCAGGAAGGAGGTGAGGGTGCACCTACATGTTTCACCTCTGTCCCATTCAGCCCCTCCTCCTGGCCTCTCACCCCACAAACATATAAAACCCTAGCAGTTGAACAGGCAGAGCTGAGAAGCAGAAGACCAGCCCATAGAGAAGAGTGTGAACATCGTCTCTGGAGCCGAGGCATGGAGATCTCCAGCACATCCGCTTTGGTGGTCTTGGTGGTGCTGCTGATTTTGTTGGTCAGATGGAGAAGAAAGGCTTACAATCTTCCCCCAGGACCGCTGGCTCTGCCTCTAGTTGGCAATATCCTGTCCATGGACAAACGCGCGCCCTTTAAAACCTTCCTGAAGGTAAGAGGAACGTGTGTATGTTTACACGTCTTCACTAAATGTATTTTCCAGATGTGGTTACTTGTGAGGAGAAGAGTTTACAAGGCTGCACGTGTGGGAATCACATGTCTAGTCACGTGTAGAAAACATACAGTCTTATGTAAATGCTTAGACACCTGTGGTCAGCTTGCATGTTTTTCTGACCTTCTAAGTGAAAATATGTGAGGATTTATTGTGTTTAACAACAGTGAAAAGATGCTAACACGTCCTCTACAGAGAACACACTCAAATCTAAAATATTTCTGCTAATTTTAATGCATAATTTCTATTTGCTGAATCTAACATAAAATATAAAATGTCCTATTACTTTTGCACTCACTGCATTTTATGCTGTATTATATATTTACTCCAATATGTTAAACTCAGCAATAAACAGCCAAATAAACAGCAATTGTGTGTTTTCTGTAGAGGTTATGTTGACTTATTTATACTAAGAAAATCAACAAAACATGTAATCTGACCAAACTTTGCATATCGTTTCTTTTAACAGCTTCTACTTTTAAGAATTTCATATCAACAAAAGCGTAGAGCTTTATTAACCTGATAAAATTATGAATATTGAAAGCAACAATGAGCAGTGTGTCATAGAGAAATACATTTTAAAGCTCAATCATTGCCTGTGAGTGAAACAAAAACACTGTATTTGTTAAATGAGGCAAATTATAACATGCATTCTTTGGAAGTCAATAAAAATTATGCATAACATTAATTTATACACAAATGCCTGTACAAATGCCTTACTGAGACTGTAAAGTGGCAAAACCCTAAATCAGGAATGTCATGCATAATTCCTGCAGGGCTGCAGGATTGCGCAAGTGCACGTAATACGGATATGGTTTAATCTGATTTATTGAAAGTAGGGGTTGTGGCCTGACTGACCATAAAGGAACAAGCAGGGCAATGTAAACTGTTGTGAAAACCTCTTGCAAGGAACAGTCATACTGATTTATTCTAATCTAATGTGAAACTCAGTGTTGCAAATGGCAAAAAAGCACCATTCACTCTTATGCAAAGCTCAAAATAAAAATAATGAAATATTTATAGCTACTTGCTCTCAATTACAAGCACATTTTATGCACTGTATGGCTGTTAGAAAAACAATCAGCTTTCTCTGAACAGCTCTTTCTGTCCAGGTCTGTATTTAACTCCATTACAGGTCCTTATAGTGATGCAGGTTTGTTGTGACAGTAGCCGATGCATACAGGTTAGTTAGGGTAGTTTTTGAGCTGTGTGGATGTATGTTTATTATATTGGCTCTGTAGCAGAGTGGTTAAATCACTCACTCTGCATGTCATAATGACATCATTCCCATGTTGCACGCTTGTATTCTAATTTAGCCCTTTCTGTCATTGCAGTCCTTAATGTTGTACATATCATGGAAACTCATAAAGCAATGATAATAAAAATATGATTAATTGCACAGCCCTACTTAGCGGTCACAGTTATCACAAGTGAGAAAATCATGCTGAAATCGTTATTTCAGTACTTCTGATAGAATTTTTTTGAAAGTGCAGATTTCAAAATTTTCAATCCAGACCACATTTGTGTTTGTAAGCACATGAGGAGATATTTTATCATGATTTGAATTTGATGAAAAGTTACTGTTGTGTGGACTGTTTTTGTCATTTCTTACCATCAAAACAACCAAAACAATGCAGAAAGAAATGTAGACTCGAAGTCTGTCCATACAGAAGGAAAATATAAATATAATTTATTGCATATCTCACTAACCTATATAGTTATACTTTCATTTAAATAGGACTGGAGTGCTTATTAGGCTTAGGGTTAAGTTTAATAGGTAAACATCTACAAAGCATCTACAGTGGATCATCAAAATAACATACAGCCCAATGGTTCCTCAAGTGGTCTGAGCTGGCTTAGGGATGCTGAACCAAAGAAAATGCAAACAAAAAAAGTTCTCAGGGTTGGGAAGCAGGATATACTGGTTCATGCTGTTGACTATGTCCTTCAACAGTGGAGTAAGACGTATGGGCCTGTGATGACAACATATTTGGGACCCCAGAGAGCGGTGGTCTTGGTGGGCTACGACACGGTCAAGGAGGCACTCATAGACAATGCAGACGACTTTGTAGGCAGAGCCCCTGTTCCTTTTGTTCAAAGAGTTTTGAAAGGCTATGGTAAGTCTGACAATCTGGCACCACTACATTCACTGATAAAGTATATATATATATATATATATATATATATATATATATATACACACAGCTCATTCAGGCGTAACATTATGACCATCTCCTTGTTTCTATGCTCATTGTCCATTTTATCTGCTCCACTTACTATACAGGTGCACTTTGTAGTTCTACAGTTACAGACTGTAGTCCATCTGTTTCTCTGCATACTTTCTTAGCCCCCTTTTACCCTGTTCTTCAGTGGTCCTGAGTGGAGCTGATAAAATGGACAATGAGCATAGAAACAAGGAGGTGGTCATAATGTTATGCCTGATCAGTGTATATATATATATATATATATGTATGTCACTGTTGTCTGAACAAAACCTTGTATCTCCAAAATGGTAACTTTACAGGAGAAGGAAAAAACCTACTTTACTTTTAATGTAAATCAATGGAACCAGAATTTTTTACAAGTCATTTTGGGTCATTTCTTTTGACCCATTCATCATGAAATTTACACACAATTTAAAGGCCAGCAGGCATTTTGAAATTATGTCAGAAACTGAAAAATGACAAAAATGGAGATACAAGGTTTTGTTCCAACAGCAGCGATATATATAACTGTTGTCCAACATGCAGTTGGAGATACACTGACTTGTAGAGAGGAAGGGGACAATTTTCCAGTTCAAACTAAACGAGAAGTATCTGTTTTTGGACTACATAAACACAGAATCATTTCAAAGTGCACAGCTTTTTCCATTAAAAAGAACCATTTTTCAGTCAGTGTTAAAGTGAGATAACAACCTCTGTTTTGTGAGACTGGTTACAGTGGAGTAGCACAAAAAATTATATTTAAATTATGAACCCAGACCCAAAATGAATGTATTGTGTACAGTGAGCAGTTTGATGCAATCTGCAATCTGATTTTAATGCAATCTGCAATCTGATTTTAATGCACAGGGACTTCAGAAAATAAACTAAGACAAATATTACAAACAAATGAAAGAAAACAAAATAATGACCAGGCCCGATATAAAATAATTGTATAGAAAATGTTGTTGCTGACACTGTACTGGATTAAAATTATTTTCTAAATGAATTTACAAAGTATAACTAAAAGAGGAAAGAAGGAAAACAAAGTAAATTGGACTGTGAGAGTAAAATAAGCGATGATAAGTGGAATTTAGTCTAACACTGCTTAATCACTGATGAGCCGCCCAGAAAACGCTGAGCAAAACGCCAGTGGACCACTAGCTTTGCCTTCAGTGGGCCAACAGTGGGCTACTATCCTCTTGCTATAAGGGTTGTTGAAAACAGAACAAGGCTTTCAACGTTCAGCTCTGTAGACCTATGTTGGTTTTGGCAGTGTCAGCAGGGTTGCCAGCTCTTACGGTTTTGGATCTTTTCTCACACTTCCAATCTGCACAAAGAAATCTCAAGTCAAACAAGACAACACATCTGTTCAAGATACGTAATTTTAATGGCTTGATTCAGTCTGAATCTTCATCACTACTTTCCAAAACTGCTGCAGCAACTTCAGCAGCTGTAAACTCTCTGCACGCCATTTCACACGAGTCTCCGATGTGGACTGAGTGAAAAATGAAGGGTTTCCGGCGTGACGGTCAGTCCTTAGTGATGACGTGTATCTCAGCCCCTCTTCATAGGCTCAAGCTGTGGTTGAAATTGTTGTTTTAAATAGTGGATATGCACTCCAGTCTCACTCCAACTACATGAAAATCTCACTCTAATCACCTCACACAGCTGGCAACCCTGGTATCAGGGTTCCTGAGGAAGACAGCAGGGCCTATAGCCACAATGCTCCTGACTGCTTTGTAGCATTAGCTGCTTTCAAGAGCATTTTTTTAGGAAATCCCACTTAAGCCACAGCCACACCGAACGGTCGCCCAGCTATTTTCTTCGCTGAGGTTTAGCACAAACCAGGCGAGTATGTGCGGCCTTGATGTGATGAGGTTTGTGGAGGGAATGCATCGTTCAGTTAACTCATTTTTAAATTGTGAGCGACAAGCAGGAGCAGCTCTTCTATTTCTTTATTACATTCTGCAACTTGAACTCTTGTTTTTCATTAACTCATGCATCCAAAGTACCAGTTAAAGTTCACCTAGATGAACTCAGCCACACCCTGAGGCAAATTCTATTCAGTATACACTGATCAGGCATAACATTATGACCACCTCCTTGTTTCTACGCTCATTGTCCATTTTATCAGCTCCACTTACTATATAGGTGCACTTTGTAGTTCTACAATTACAGACTGTAGTCCATCTGTTTCTCTGCATACTTTGTTAGCCCCCTTTTACCCTGTTCTTCAGTGGTCAGGACCCCCATGGACCCTCACAGAGCAGGTACTATTTGAGTGGTGGATCATTCTCAGCCCTGCAGTAACACTGATGTGGTGGTGGTGTGTTAGTGTGTGTTGTGCTGGGTGTGAGTGGATCAGACACAGCAGTGCTGCTGGAGTTTTTAAACACTGTGTCCACTCACTGCCCACCAATTAACACCAATTAATGACCAAAAATGGAGGAAGGAACTTTATTAAGAGATTTCTGCTGAATGTGGAGCTTTTCAGTATAACCTTTAACCCTCTCTGCATCTCTCTCAGGCCTTACCATCAGTAATGGCGAACGCTGGCGTCAGCTCCGGAGGTTCACTCTCACCACCCTGAGAGATTTTGGGATGGGCCGCAAGAGGATGGAGGGATGGATTCAGGAGGAGAGCAAACACCTTCTGGAAACCTTCAAAGAAACCAAGTGTGAGTCAATTCATTTCAGCTTCAACAAACCAACCAAGTAAACGATTCAGGTTTCATATATTGAATTATGTTGAAAAATGTCTGGAAGCTGAAGTTTGGAATTTTACATCCTGTAGCTGCTCCATTTGACCCCATGTTCTACCTGAGTCGAGCCGTGTCCAACGTGATCTGTGCGCTGGTGTTCGGTCAGCGCTTCAGCTATGATGACAACAACTTCCTCTGTCTTCTCCAGGTCATTTCTGGGGTTCTGCGCTTTGGCAGCAGCTCGTGGGGACAGGTGAGAAAACGGGAAGGGATGATTCTCCTGAACTGATTTTCTGAATAAAACTCTCTGAAACACTTCTGAGAAAGATGGATCAAGTTCACAGACAAATATTCAACGTTGAGCATTTTAATTTCTTGATGACTCTTCTGCAATCTGTCATGTTTTGTTGCTTTGGCCGAGACACTCGAGCAGTCATATGACTTTATTACTCTTTTATATGTATATATATATATATATATATATACATATAAAAGAGTAATAAAGTCATATGACTGCTCGAGTATATATATATATGTCGATGCTGTCAAAACGAAATCTCATATTTACAAAATGGTAACTTTACAGGAGAAGGAAAAAACCTACTTTACTTTTGATGTAAGTCAATAGAACCAGACTTTTTTACAAGTCATTTTGGGCTGTTTAATTTGGTCCAATATGCCAAAACATGGAGAGAAATATGTGGATAGTGTAACACTGAGTTGACAAATCAGACACTCGCAGATAAAAGATGAACCATAGGGTTTACTAGAAAGAGGATTAGCTGAAATAACAGAGTTAATACCAGACCAGGTCAGAAACCAGATTAACACAACACAATACAGAGGTTAGGGCGATAACCGAGTCACAAACAAGCGAGGGGCATAACCACAGAGCAAATACACAGGTAGGCTTAGCCAAAGGGACAAATCTGAGAATAAGTAACAAGAACATAAACGGGGTAGCTAGTAAATAAGAGAACGACTCAGTATGTTTTAAGTTTCACGTTTCAAGTTTCAAGACAAAGTTTCATTTGTCATTTGCACAACATGTCAGGACATTCATGCATTGAAATGCTTGTGGTGAGGCTCAGCATAATCACTCTACAAAAAGTAAACAAAGTGAAAATAAAATACAGAAAAAAATCTTGAAACTGAAATATATTAAATATACACAAAATATAGAGACAGGAGGGACCTATGTAAGAAAAAAAACCTCTCTGCTATGTACAAATATATTTATATTAAGATATAATCTGTGAACAATATATAGATTTTAAAGTGACTTAAGTGACTCAGTGTTATTATCATTTAAAGTGACTTAGTGTTAAAGTGTTATTGTCCAAAGCACTAATATGAAATAATAATACTGACACAGTGACTGAGTGAAATGGTAACTGGGGAAGGACCCACAGCTTCACAAAGAAAGACTGCAAACAGACAGGTTTATAAACACAGGAACACAGGTGATGATAATCAGTACTCAGGTGACTGAGATCTGCTGGATGGCATATGATTGATTTGTAGGGCCACATGGCAAACTGAGGGATTCTGAAGTGGAGTCTGTAATAGAATAAGAGTCCGACTGAGAACCGGGAAGCGTGACAAACAGAAAGATACCAGCTGCTCCAAAGCTCCTCCTCCATCTAAGGGATTATTTTATGAAAAATGATTTAATACTTCAAAATTGTCTTCTATGTATGCTATGGTATCTCTTGACAGACAGACAGTTTATATTTAGAGGAAAAATTGGAGGTACTTCTTTATTAAGAACTCAAAACTTATGTGATGAGTTTTTGCATATTTATCACTGAAAGTCACTTTGCAGGACAGTCCCACTCAGGGACATGGGAAGTGGGGGTGCTGAGGAGGCTGCAGCACCCCCAGATTTCAAGACTGCTAATAATAATAATAATAATAATAATAATAATAATAATGAAACATTCTAAAATTCATAATAATTTGAATGTAGTAAAGACCCATGTGTCAGTTTGCAGGACGTCATTGTTCGCATCGCATATATATGCTGCTCAAAATTTCACCACCCACAACTTTAATGCGTGTCGCTGCTGCTTCATCCCTGGACCCAGTAGACCAGGGGTGTCAAACCACTAAAAGGGCCATATTAAAAATTCTCAGCAAATCTGTGGGCCAGCTGCGTTTTTATTTCTTTTTGCCATTGTTTATTCAATTTATTTGCCTTAACTGCAAAAGCAAAATAGGCACTAAATATTAAAAAATAATTCTAAATAAAAATAAATTGTTTTAGGTAGTTTTTTTAAATTGCCTATTTGCTTGAACTAGACACCTGGCATCTTTTCTTTTTGTGTATCCGCTGGCCCAGAGATTGTTGATGGGGGTCAGAATGCACACTATGGTACAGTACATGCTGGGGACTGTAGTGCATTTCAGGGTAAAACGGGCTAATAATAATAGAGAATTAAAATAATTTAGTGGGCCAAAAAGGACTGTGTCACGGGCCTGACTTGGTCCGCGGGCCTTGTGTTTGATCAACGGGCTGTAGACACTAAGCAGAGCTGAATGAGGCAAAGAAGCTACTATGGGCTCATCCGAATCCTTCACCTCCACTACAGCAGGGGGAGCCTGCACCCATTATGGTTTTCTGACAGACCCACAAGCAATACCCCAACTAACAAATCTAAAACATACTTTAAACAAACATAATACTTTAATTTCTTAACAAGCTGCTTAAAATAGGAATATAATTCAAATACCTCTTAAAACTTAAACAAATGAAATCAAATATGACAGCAAGAGGATAGTGGGCCCACTATTAGCCCACTGATGGCAAAGCTGGTGGTCCACTGCCGTTTTGTTCTGTGTTTTCTGGGCGGCCCACTGGTAGTTAAGCAAAGTATTTTCCACAAAAAAATTCCACTTATCATCACTCATTTTAAACTCACAGTCCAAATGACTTCTTTTCCCTTCCTTCCTTTTTTAGTTATAAGTTGTAAATTAGTTTAGTAAATAATATAATAATATTTTTTTCTGTACAGTCATTTTATATCAGGCCTAGTCATTATTTTTTTCCTTCAATTGTAACGTTTATCTTTGTTTATTTTCTAAAATAAAAGTGAAAATAAAATGTGCATTTAAAATCTGTTTGAGGAGATTAAAAACTAGTTAGAGCTTGTATGCAGGACAATAATCTGGGTGGTCCGAGGGTTGACCAGCAGTGGCAAACAGTCGGATCTGCTTGCAATCTGGAATCAAATGAAACCACGGTTAGCATTAGCACCCAGTCACCCTGCTAACAACCAAAGTTCCTCACATCTTGACCAAATTTCTCCAGTTCAGTAAAAATGCCAACTGAAAGGGATCAAAGTTTCCTGAATTAGCAGCCCAGTTTTTTTCTTTTGCATTAAATCGCTTGTGATTTGCACAGAAAGTTGCTGTGCTGTAAAAATAATTATGCAGCTTTTAAACTTAATAAAATTGATTAACCAAATAACCAGGTTAACTTGAAATGCTGAGTTCACTGAACTTCAAATAATAAATAAACAAATTTAAAACACAAATCGTTCTTCTGTTGACTTAATATTATAACCAATGAACTCAAAATTTCACGTTAACTCAGTTGCTCACTTTTTTAAATTAAAACACTACATTTTTTACAGTGTGTAAATGTGGCTTATGGAGATTGAAAAACACTGAATACAAAGAAGCTAAAGTTACAACAGCTCAAAGTTCAACAACACCTAAAACACTAATTAAACTCCTCCCATCTCACAGTTGTACAATATCTTCCCACGGCTGATGGACCTCCTCCCAGGCAAACATCTCAACATCTTCAAGGAGGTGGAAGCGCTCAGGGTCTTCGCTATGAGCAAAGTAGAAAAGCACAAGGAGAATCTGGACCCTGACAACCCTCGAGACTTCATCGACTGCTTCCTCATCCGACTCAACCAGGTAAACAAGGCCTCATCCGCAGTTACTGCTATAGTAGCTGCTGCTTGTGTTGCTGCTGAAACATCTAAAGCAGGGTTTTAATGGAGGACCAGTGTTTCCCACCTAACTTAGAACAATATACAATTCACTTAACGGTATTAAAACAACATTTGACAAAGCTGTAACCAACAAGCATTGGATCCCTCTAAACTCTTAAGGACTCGTTGACGTGTCTAGAAAGCTTCTTCTGAAATGAAGGGTATTAATAGTGAATTTGTCCCCCTTTACCCCTCTGGGAAGGCTTTATACTAGATGTTGAACATTGCTGTGAGGATTTGATTGAGCATTAGTGAGGTCAGGTACTGATGTTGGATGGTCAGTTCTGGATCACTCCAACTCATCCTAAATGTATAGCTCCATCACTCCAGAGAACACAGTTCCACAGCTCTACAGCCCAATGCCTGACTATGTAGATAATTTTGGACTTTTAGTGTCTCTTACATACAATCCCATTTCCAAAAAAATTGGGACGCTGTGCAGAATAAAAATAGGATGAAATGATGGGCAAATCATGTAAACCATATTTTTAAAGTAAAATACTACAAAGACAACATATCAAATGTTGAAGTGGGAAATTTTATTGTTTTTTGAAAAATATATGCCCATTTTGATGCCAACGACACATTCCAAAAAAGTTGGGACGGGGACATGTTTGCCACTGTGCTTCATCACCTTGTCTTTTAACAACACTCTGCAAGTGTTTGGGAACTGAGGAGACACTGCTGTAGTTTTGAAAGTGAAATGTTTACCCATTCTGGTTTAATACAGGATTTCAGCTGCTTAACAGTTCAGATGTCAAATGTTATCAGTGGGTGACAGATCTGGACTGCAGGCAGGTCAGTTTAGTGCCCGGACTTTTTTAATACAGAGCAATGCAGCTGTAGTACATGCAGAATGTGGTTTGATATTGTCTTGCTGAAATCCTCAAGGCCTTCAATGAAAAAGAGGTCATCTGGATGGCAGCGTATGTTGCCGAAACATGTATATATCATTTTCATATTCATATCATTTTCACAGACAGTGTTTTTGAGAAGTGTTTCTGAGCCCATGCAGTGATTTCCACTACAGAATCATATCTGTTTTTAATGCAGTGCTGTCTGAGGGCCCAAAGATCACGGCCAGCATATACTGGTTTTTGGCCTTGTCCCTTACATACAGAGATTTCTCCAGATTCTCTGAATCCTTTAATGATATTATGTACCATAGATGATGAAAAGCAAAAGTTCTTTGCTATTTTACGCTGAGAAACGTTATTCTTGAATTGTTGCACTATTTGCCTGTGCAGTCTTTCACAGAGTGGTGAACCCCTCCTCATCTGTACTTCTGAAAGACTCAGCCTCTCTGAGATGCTCTTTATACCCAATCATGTAACTGACCTGTTGCCAATTAACCACCAGGTGTTTTTTTAGCATTACACAACTTTACCAGCCTTTTGTTTGTTGCCCCAGTCCCAACTTTTTTGGAATGTGTTGTTGGCATCAACTTTAAAATGGGCATATATTTTTCAAAAAACAATAAAATTTCTCAGTTTCAACATGTGATATGTTGTCTTTGTACTATTTTCAACGAAATATAGGGTTTAAATGATTTGCACATCATTGCATTTTGTTTTTATTTACATTTTGCACAACGTCCCAACTTTTTTGGAAATGGGGTTGTATTGGTTTTATAGCATTGACTGAGTAATTCACAGTACTTATTTAATAAGAAGACAATAAGAGTATTAAATGGTAAGAATGTTGATTTAAAGAGTAGTGAATTTTAAGAGCAGATTATTTGATGTAAAATTAAGGTATCTAATCCCAAAAATTTGTAAGGGCTGTTTTGACTGGAAATTAAATAAGTGAAGGGTGATGTCTGACGTCTGCACAGTACTTTGTATATATATATATATATATATATATATATATATATATATATATATATATATGTATGTGTTTTATTTTTTTCAACAGGAGAAGGACATTCCCAATACAGAGTTCCACTATGAAAATATGATAGCTACTGTCCAAAATTTATTCCTGGCTGGGACCGAGACCACCAGCACTACTATCAGATATGCTCTGATGTTACTAATCAGGCACTCTGAAAATACAGGGTAAGGCACCAGTTACCACCAAGACGTTAATACACACACACACACACACACACGTTTTTTAAAAATGCTGTCCCATGTTTTCATGTCACTACTGAAACACAAAGTTTTAGTTAATGTTGCCCACCTGTCAAATGGAGAAACATCCTCATCCCTTTCATGCCTTTCAACTCCTGAAGTTGGCTTTTTATTCACCAGCTTCTAGTTTGAAGCTTCTAGTTGGTGCAGCTGTTACATTCTGGCACCTCAGGTGAAATATGGCTCATACGTTTCATGTCACTCATCAGCTCTCAGGATCGGCTGAGAAAGAGGAATATCGGCCAGTCACTGATCACATATTTGGGCTGAATATCAGCCGATACCGATACACAGCCGATCGATCTGTTCATCTCTAACACCATCAGTTGCACATCAGGACCATTAATGAAATGGCAGAAGGTGAAGTCTGTAAATCTGTAAATTACATGGTGTAGTTGCTCATAGTCACGTCTGTTCTCCTCTCAGAGCGCATGCAGAAAGAGATTGACACTGTGATTGGACAAGAGAGAAGCCCCACAATGGACGATAGGAAGTCCCTCCCATTCACCGACGCAGTGATCCATGAGGTGCAGCGCTACATGGACCTCGTACCCTCTCAATGTTCCACATTACGCTTTACGGGACATCACATTCAGAGGATATACTATTCCCAAGGTAAACAATAAAATAATAACTCCCTCAAAGCACATGCACTTTTATACCACAGTGTTTTTACTTATATAAAACTAATATGGTCAAATAAGCATTTGTTATCAGTACAAAAAATAGAATGTGAGACATTTTATTTCAGTTTGTCCAGAATTATGAACTGAGCTGCACTGTAAGCTGTAAACATTGGGTTTACTCTTTAAGAGCACATAGAAGACTCTAAAATCACCTATTACATGTTCATAACATCACTTATGAAGTTCTTATAATAGTAGTATCCAAAATGTCTCAAATTTAAAATACACTCACAAATTTACTAAGATAATTTAAAAATTGATTGTATTGATTGTACCATTTTTAAAGGCTCTTTAAAGAATCATGTACATTCAATGCAAAGAAATACAATGGAATTAAAATGATTCTTTCAATTGAAATATATATATATATATATATATATATATATATATATATATATATATATGTGTGTGTGTGTGTGTGTGTGTGTGTGTGTGTGTGTGTGTGTGGTGTGTGTATGTGTGTGTATCGCTGATGTTGGAAGAAAACCTCCAAATCTCTATTTTTGACGCTTTTCAGTTTTTGACATAATTTGAAAACACCTGCTACCCTAATGACCCAGATCCTAATTTCATGATGAATTAACTAAAAGAAACGACCCAAAATGACTTGGACAAAAAGTCTGGTTCCACTGAGTAACATCAAAAGTAAAGTAGTTTTTTTTCCTTCTCCAGTTAAGTTACCACTTTGGAGAAACGAGGTTTTCTTCGCTCTGAAAAAATATCATAAATACAATTTATACAATGTACGACATTCTATAAACACCTTTTTGAAGTCTAGTAAATCTGCACTGTATATTTTTATATAAAATATAAAAATCATTAATCTGAAAGGCGAATGTATATACCCATATGAGCAGAGTCTACTTAAAAATGCACCCACATATTAAAGAAATGGTTCACAGAAAAATCAAACTTTCAATCACAGTCGATCAGCCAAGGCATGTTTGGTGTCTGAAGTTTGCTTCCTTAGTTTTATCACTGGTGCCACGAGGCTAACCTCACTAACAACTAATGGAAGTCTGTGTCACCCAAAATCTATCAGCCTCATAGCTCCTGTGCAAAACTAGAGAACAAAACTACAAACACCAAACATGCCTGTCGAACACGTCTGAGCTACAGGGGGAAATTAGGAAACTCAGTGTTTACTGTCAGTATTTACGTGCTGTACGTGTGACAGTAAAACAAAAAACACCAAACGCTGTTGGTTTTGGAAAGCATTTGATAAACCTTCTATGACCTTTATTGATCTCACTCCTGCAGGACACAGTGATTCTCCCCTTGCTGCACTCTGTTCTGAGGGATGAGGGACACTGGGACAGCCCCTGGACTTTTAACCCCAAACACTTCCTGGACACCAACGGCAACTTTAAGAAGAACCCAGCATTCCTGCCCTTTTCTGCAGGTAAACACAACAGATAATCAGATGTGCAACACAAAAAAAATCATTAACGCAGAAAACCCCTTCGCAGCTCTGGACACGCCCACACAGGCTCCTCAGCAGACCCTTTGATCTGTTTACTCGGTTTGATGTTGAAAAACACTGAGATAATCATTAACACGCCAGACGCATATGAGGTCTGTGACTGCGCTCTAAAACCTGACTAACACACACTGCTGCTCAAAATGTTCTCAATGCAGGTCTAAGAATTATTTAAGAGAGAATGAATGAGTAATTATGGAGCTTTTAGGCAAAATTGCAATTTGTAAATATATCTACACTAAATGGTTCTTTTAGGGTTCTTTAGTTCTATATAGAACCATGCCATGCTTAGCTGGTTCTTTGCATGGTAAAATGGTTTTTTAGATTGATGGAAAATGTGTTGTATATGGCTCTATATAGAACCTTTTTGATGATGGCTCTATATAGCACCAATATGGTTCTTCTGTTGTTACAAGCTTGACGTTGTAACGATAGCAGAACCCTTTTTTGGTGCTACATAGACAAGCTTGACTGTGTAACAACAGCAAAAACCATTTTTGGTGCCATATACAACACATTCTCCATCAATCTCAAGAACCATTTCACCATGTAAAGAACCATGGAAGCATGCAAATGGTTCTTTAAGTGTTCATGGTTCTATATAGAACCATTATCTATATCGTTGAAGAACCATCTTTTTCGACCTGTTATGGTTATGATGTCAAACTTAATAGAACAATATATAACACATTCTCCATCAGTCTAAAGAACCATTTCACCAAGCAAAGGACCATCTAAGCATTAAATGATCCTATATAGAACTCACGAAAGAACTCTTACGAAAGAACCCTTGAAGAACCATTTAAGCATGTATTTGTAAACCCATATACAAATTGCAGTATTGCACAAAAGCTCTATAATTACCAATTAATCACTCCATCACTCTTCTGAATAATATATACATATATATACATACATATATATATATATATATATATATATATATATATATATATATATATATACATTTTTAGCTCCCAGAAAGCATCAGGCCTTCTCTGAAGACCTAGAAGGCCCTGAACACATTATAGACATGTTAATAATGACACTCACACTGACCACCTCTCTGTCCCTCCTCCTGCAGGTAAGCGGTCGTGTGTGGGCGAGTCTCTGGCTCGAATGGAGCTGTTTATATTCATCGTGTCTCTGCTCCAGCATTTCACCTTCAGCTGCCCTGGTGGGCCGGCCAACATGGACACCAGTCCTGAAGTCAGTGGCTTTGCCAACCTGCCCCGCAAATACCATCTTATCGCCACCCCCCGCTGAACAGGGACAGTACTGCAGGCTGTGAGGGCCACGAAAACATTCCACTCAGACTGAATCTCACTATAATGATGTACTTTCCAATTCACACAGTTAAATGGAAGATGCACGAACCCACTAATTTTATCTGAAGTGCGTCCCAGAGTGGAGTAAATTGGTTTAGGGTCTTGAACATATCAGTGGATTTTATGTACACCACTTTTTTAATTCAGTTGTGGTTTCTGGTTTATTCAGATGCAACAATGCGAGGAGACCTCGAGTATAACTCTGCAGACGTTCAGGTTAAGGTTCAGAAAGTAAACATCCACCCCTGGGGATCTCCACACTTGTTTAGAACTAATCGGAAAAGCCAAAGATTATCGAGCGAGGAGACCTACCACTCAATAATGTCTTCAGACACTAGAGGGCGCACCAGAGAGAGTCAAAAAATGAATGCGTTTCTATGGAGCTTTTGTTCTCAACCAGGGCCGTAACTAGGATGAAAATTTTAATGAGGTCCATTTTACATTCTCCTTTAGAGATTGTTTTGTTCATTTTTTTTTTTACCAAATCACTGCTCCTTTTTTACCCATCCATAACTGCTATGCACCTTTTCCTTTCATTTTTTTCTTTCCCCATCCCTTCATTCTTCTATAAACTGCTATTACTCTTCCATAAACTGCTTTGACTCCAGTTAAGTGTATTTAATTGATCATTTATTTATTTCTGTTTATTTTTAGCTGAAAAAAAAACTGTGTTGAATCCTACATAAAGTCAAGTAGTTTAAAATTGATTTTATTTTATTTACCTCTCTCTCTGTCTGTCTGTCTATCTCTCTCTCTCTCTCTCTCTCTGCTTGTCTCTTTTGCATCTCTGTCCTCACTGATTATGTAAAAGCTCACATTAAACACACGTTATAAAAGGCTGTCTGTACTAAACCCCAGCTAACAGGAAATATAGCTACTCATATAGTTAATGAGACAAAATACAGTCTAATGTAGCTGCTGAGTTCTTAATAATGTTAGCTACATGATGCTATACCATCAATATGCTGGTTAACAGTAAACTTTCTCATGCTGGTTGTGGTCTGTTATGATGAGTAGGTAACTTTTATTTCTAATCTAATCACTAATATAGCCGACTACAGAGCCAGTAGCCTGAACTGAGCTGGAGCTAAACTAAAGCTCTGTGAGGCAAGAAAACGAGCAGCCCAAGCACAAACTGAAATATAGGACACGACTGACTCGTGGCCGTATGACCTTAATGTGACGCTCAGATTGGAATTCATGTGTTTTTTCTCCACTGCGCTGCGCCATCATTCAGCGTTACCATGGCAGCAGCGCTGAACAGAAGTTAATGCCTGTAAAAGATGGAAAAGCAGCTCATCTCACCTTTTTCTCCTTCGTCTCGCTCTAATAATGAAGCTGAGAGCTGATCAGAGTTAATTATCTTCTCAGCGAAGCTCGTTCTGCTCGTTAGTCTGTTTGCTGATGATGCACGTGATTCATTCACGTCACGTTACTGAGTAGGATGTGCTCATGTGGGTCGTTTCAGGACGCTGGTTCATTCACATTAATGACAGATTTGAGTCACTTACCTAAATGAGTGTGAACCATCGTGTCAGAGAGATCGGATTTGAGCGACGAGGCTTGTAATGTGAACGTAGCCTAAGATCCCAACAGTACAAATAACAAGTCGGTTTAAATTCAGCTGCAGAAACGAATATTGTTAAATGAAGTGCAGGTAAAGCAACTGATTAAGTGTAGGCGTGAATTGTCAGAACATGGTGTGCATACATGTGAAATTCATTTCAATCCTTTCTTGAATGTTGGTCAGTCCAAGTTATTTGAAAATGGTGGATTTTTCTCAGCTAGGATCCTCCAGCCAGAGAATGAACATGTTAATCTAAAAAGGTCTATATATATATATATATATATATATATATATAGCTTTATATATAGTATTAGATATCTCAAATACTATCTAGCATTTACATAGTGCAGTAGTCAGTAGAGCTGCCATCCATATTTACTAATCATTTATTTAATAATAGTATCTTAATACTGAAAGTACGTTTGAATTAAAATATTATTATTAATGAACATGTCTAGCTATATGTGTCCAAGACATAAAACACACAAACAGTACCATTCAAAACTTTGGAATCATTTATTTTATTAAGAGTTTTGTAGTTTTATTATAGTAGTAATTTAGTGAAGATTTAAAGCTGCTAAGACAGGAACATCTTGTCATTTAGCTTGATTCATTTGCATCCACTGAGGAAAATCTTTAGCAGTTGAGCTCCATCCACTCCCATTCATTGAGGACTCTCTCTAGCACCCTCTAGTGTTTTGTAGGCATGTTTTGGCCTATTGGGAGGAACAGGAAGTGGCCCGACTCCCCTGAAACCAGGCATGTCAAACTGGAGACCCTCCAGGCCAAAGTGCTGCAGAGATTAGCATTTACCCTCATTTACTGCTCTAAGTTCAGTTCATGAAGGCCTTGCTAATTAGCTGATGAGCTGAATCAGGTGTGTTTAACAAGGCAGTGTGTTGAAGTCTGCAGTGCTGAACTGTTTTGGCCCGCGAGGACTGGAGCCTGACACATGTGCCTTAACTGACTTTTTACTTTCTGGACCCGAACTACTTACCTCTGATTGCCGAAGCACCTGTTTTCCTTTTACAGCTGTGTTAATGTTCACATAAGTCGACAAATTTCAGATTATTTTTAAAGAGGAAAAAAAATAGATATCATGTTTTGAGACATAGACTTTTACTATACATAGACTTTTTCAGTATTGAGAAAAAAAAGCCCAGTTAATTAAACGTGGGTGGGCTTGTAGCATAAGCCCCTCTCCCTCCCTTCTCACTTTACTCTATTAGGCTGCACCCAGATGCCTAATTTTGGTCACTGGCATTGAAAGACTCTGTGAAGAAGTACTCATCAATACCAAGTCTGATTCCATACTGAGTGATGTAGTTGTTACTGTAAATGAGTGTAGTGTACCATAACAGTTATATCACTAAAATCTAGCTGATTTTAAATGATGTGAACTAGCTAGCTATGCTACATTAGTTAGCTCGGATCGAGTACCGCTGCAGTGGAGAGGAGCGGGTTTTGTTCCTCGTCAGTAAAGCATTCCTGTACAGCTGTAAGTAAAGTGGGTTTCATAGTTTTGATCCTCATCTGTCTCTTTTAGCAACAGCACAGCAACGGCAGGAATCACATCCGAGGCTAATGCATCCAAAGAGCTCACGTGTCGAGTTTTACATGTGAAGTCTTCTGATTGGCTGGCTGAGCTGTAGCTGAATGTCCACTAAAGCCAGACAGACACTGTGTGATTTTAGAAATCTTGTTCTTCGGCGACTCACACCGTACATCTGAGTGGTCCATCGTGTTCGGACAAAGCTATGATTTATATTCTCACACTGTGTAAAGACACTCCGTCCATGCTGCGTGAAGTGCTCTGTTCGTGAACAACTTCAAATAGAGCTTCTTCATTCAAAGTAACACCCTGAGTACTGAGTAAAGAGAAACTGCGCAGCGCTGCTAACACTGAGCACTGAAGCTAAAGCAAGCGGTGATGTACTTGGTAGGACAATACGGTCTCTCTACAGCCTGTTTTACATAACAAATCACCGTATTAACGTTTCTACCTCGTAATTCTATTCAGTCAAAGAGAGTAAAGTCAGCTTAGTTGGACTTTAGTAGAAAATGTCGACTCTTTTGCTTCCGTTTTTCTAGCCTTCGTGTCTCCATCCGTATTGGGGAAGTGGTTCTGATTGACTGTTTAAAACGGGCTCACAGTGTAGGTCTGGTGGGAATCTGCCAGGGCAGAATGTTTAGGCCCAAAACATACTTCACGCAAGTACGCAAACGCAGACGCTTCGAGCTACGCAGACAGGGTTTTGCGCGTAGTTGCGTTGAAAAATGTGTTACAACACATTTCATAACGTGACGCAAGCGCAAGCTGCAATATGAGCATTACAGCAAGGGGTGCTGTAATGACAGCCAAGCCTGACCAAGTGGTCTTGCACCACAAGCATGCTTCTCAACTCCTATAGCAGACGAGCAGTTGAGTCTCAGGCAAAGATGGCATAAAAATATGATTAATTATCGCATTTCCATTCCAAAAGAAGAGGTTAAGCAGCTCACTCTCCTCTACTGTCCACATTTAGCTGTTGAGGCTATTGGAATAACATTAGATCCCTCTCTGATTTGTCCTCTATTGCCCCCTTCAGTACTTCAGAGTGTTTTCAAGCCACAGCATTGTAGTAACGCATGGTGAGTTTGTACAGAAGGACTGAGAGTTTGCAGTGCGTTAAACAAGCCCTGTCATGTGCGTTCGCGTCCTTGTGTCAAAGTATGTTTCGGGCCTTAAAGTGACCAGTGACTTGAGCTGAGCCTCCTTCACTGCCAGCTTATGTCATTTGCTCACAGTGCGGCAGCTACACTCGGCTTACGTCTCAGCTGATATAGGAATGTAGGTATCAGTGAATTTTGATGAGTATGAGTTAATGAGCACGATGTCGACCCGATACTCAATACCAGTATCGGTATGGATGCATCCCTACTAAAGACACAGGAGCAGGAGAAGATGAGGCAGTGAGGTGCGATTGCACAGCTGAGCATTCCGTCACTCAGGCTGGTTATCTGATAAGATGATCGGAGACGATCAGTCAAGCCAAATGTCAGGAGAGCAGCGGATCACTGTCCCTTACTGAATATCAATGGGTAGAAAGCAGCGGCGTCCTGTACTGTACGCTTCCAATTAAGGCCATTCAACAAAAACTGGGGCACAGAACTGGGCCAAGTTTCAAAGCTGTCTAACATGCCTTCATGATACAACAATATTCAGTGAAAAGTGATGGCTGATCTGTAAATTGCAATAAACACAAATGTACACAAAGGGAATTTAAATGAGGTTTTTTTTTTACTACTGTTAATAAATGTTTACCCACAAATAAAGTGTCTCTGTTGATAGAATTTGTTAATCTACATGACATTTTGTGTCTTTTAGGTGCAAGAAAAACGTGCACTCTATTTATTACAGGTAGTCCGTAACAATGCAGCATATTACCAAAAGGAATGGCACGCAGAAGTGATGAAACTCCAGGTACAGGGAGGAAAAGACGCGTAAAGGCATAGAAAGTCTTGAAAGGAGCTACATGTAAGAGGGTTAATTTTCATGTGAGAGTTTTTTATTTGGGGGGAGATGCCCTGAATGAGAAAGATGAAAAAAATGTTACTTACAGTAATTTCTGTGTTAGGATTTAGAGGAGAGACTACTTACAATCCTAGATGTCATTTAATAATAATAAAAATAATAATAATAATAGTAGTAGAAAAGAACCATCATGAGAAATCTAGTGATCCAATCAGGATTGTTCTCTCTGTGGTATCTATGTAGACACAGCCAAGCGAGCTTTCCCATTGGTTAGGGCTTCAGGAGCTAGACTGAAGGCCTTGCATGTTAGATTAACTACTAATGTAATTAGGGAGTGACAGAAAAAACAACCAGTCACACTTTTTTACGTTTACAATGGGTGGAACCAATTTAGTGGTACCTTCAAGAAATTCTAGATATGTCACTGACTGTGAATATGAGTCATAGCCTAACCAGGTTTCAATTCAGTTGTTAGAAATGGAAAACATCCTAGCATCCATGTGGGTTACCATCGTAACCCATAGCAACACTTTAGAAACCACTTTGGATACCCTAGCAACCACCACAAATAGCATACCAACTGGTTTGCAACACCCTAACAACCACCAGAAATATCAGAGCAACTGGTTAGCAACACCCTAGCCACCACCTGGGATAACATAGCAACCACCTATTAACACCTAAGCAGCCACCTGGGATTTGCTTAAGCTGCACGATCACTCCACATTTTCTTCATGAAAGGCCTTTTCTAGTTATTATTATTATTATTATTATTATTATTTGCTAGCAATTCAAGCATTAGAAATGAAGGAATATGACCTGTATATTTCTGCAACAAAAACAAATGACCACCTGATATATTTGGCACAACAGATGAAAAGACTGGGACTCAGAAGTTAATAACAAATCAAGTAAAGCTAACGTGGCTCTCACTGTACACGAGCTTCGGCTGATGAAGACGTGTATTAAGAATTTTAGCAATTTTGAAATGAAAGTGGAAAAAATCTCCATGTAGCTCCTTTAAAACGTACATATGCTGCACCACCACTTCAAACACACGAGTGCCACGGCTCACGATGATGTATCTACAGTATGTATGTAAATTCTACAGATCTCTCTCTCGCACATACAGACACACATACGGCTATATATGAAAAAGTTAACTGTTCATGTCTCCAGAGGTCTGTTTGCTCCTTGTCCAGAACACGCTCCTCTCTCAGATGTTGGGCAGATGGTGGTCATATTTGGGCTTGTGTTTGTTCTTCTGCTCAGGTGCTGGGGAGATGTTGCTGCTGGGGAGCTGAGGTAAATACTGCATCTGTGAAAACAACATGCATGCTGCTCTCACACTGATCTACACAGCACACACCTCTATCCAACACTGCAGAGAAGGTGTAAAAACCAGGCCCATAATCAGCCAAAGGGATTTTCTATTGTTACGATGGCAGGCTTGTTACAACAGTAGAACCCTTTTGGTGCTTAATAGAACCCTTTCCAAAAACATTTTATATATACTCTTAAATAAGCAGGTTCTTCAAGGGTTCTTTAGTAAAGAAAATGGTTCTATATAGAACCATGAACACTCAAAGCACCCTCTGCAGGATTAAAGGGTCCTTTGCATTGTTTCTTAGGTTCTTTAGATTGATGGAAAACATGTATGAATGTGCTGTAGAGGGTTCTATATAGAACCTTTTTTGAAAAGGGTTCAGTATATCACCCAAAGAAGCCTTAATTATGTTCATGGTTTAAAATACAATGGTTTTCTTTACTATAGAACCGTTGATGAACCATCATTTTTAAGTATGTAAGATGTAAGTAATGTATTCTTGAATATTCTTCAGAATAGTGTTAGGAATGAACATGTAAAATTAGTGATAGTTTTTAATATTAATAAAATAAACTGAGTTATATTGGTAAACGATGCTCTTGTCTGATCATATGGTTTTATGATGCAGATGATGAAGGTCTCAGAAGAAAAGCTGTTCTGAGCTCTGTAAAAGAGCAAATCTTACCCCAGGCATTCTGCGTCTGGTTCCTTTCTCATGGCGTCTCCCGGGCCGATCCACGTCTCTGCCCCACCCGGCTCCGCCCTCTTCCTGAAAGTACGGCAGCTCTAATAACTCCTCACACGACAGCCTTCCAGCAGGGTCCATCACCAGACACGACTACACACACAAACGATACGGGAGTGCATTAGTGCACATGGCATGGGTGACGTGCACATCTGTGAAGGCACCATTAATACTGAACGATATATACATGTTTTGGCAACATATGCTGCCATCCAGATGACGTCTTTTTCAGGGAAGGCCTTGATTATTTCAGCAAGACAATGCCAAACAACATTCTGCATGTAATACAGCAGCATTGCTCTGTATTAAAAGAGTCCACGTGCTAAACTGGCCTGCCTGCAGTCCAGACCTGTCACCACTGAGAACATTTAGTGCATTATTAAATGAAGTGGTAAACATACCCCATTACATTTTGCACAGCATCCCAACTTTTTTGGAAATGGGGTTGTACTATTCTGAGTAGACTAAATGGCATTTCTCAATGCTGTTGTCACATTTAAAGAACATGAGCATGACTAATAGGGAAAATGAGCATTCCAGCTAATTTTTATAGTATCGTACAAGTTAATGAATGAACATCTGGTTAACCATGAAGAAGAAAAACAACAGACTTCGGCCAAAATTAGTATTAGACTGTAGGCTTCCTTTTAGGATGACAGCACTGAAAACATCTATTATAAACATCTTTTATTATAAATAGCCAAGGGAAACTAGTCAGTTTGTGACTGATTAGTAACCGGTTGCCCCTTCAGATGAGTTAATAAGCTAATGCTAACCAGTACCGCACTGACTGCCGATAAGGACGCATCTTCTTCTACATGAGGTCTTTCCTCCTCAACGGACAGTTTGCCAGCATGTTCCTTGTCAAAAAAATATATTTTCACTGTTTTAGACCTGGCTAACATCAGCTAGAGTAGTTAGCCTGGTTAGCGAATAAGCCGCACCAGAGCAGTCATCAGCATTGCGCTCACACTCAGGCACTCGGGTTTCGTGGTAGCAAACCAATCTACTCATGAAAAAGAATGTTTTACAGTCTTGTTAAAACATAAAATCATCATTTCCCTGAATTGTTAGCCTGTATATTTTCTCCATCGTCCCACAATTAAACAAAACCAAGTTTTTCTCCTTCTGAGTTAAGTTCTCAATCAGTTCACACATTTTTTGCTACTCCACATTAAAACTGAATGGGTGTGTGGCGTGCGCCTGTCCCCCGGGCCCCGACGGCAGCCATGAGAGACTGCAGGAAGGTGGGGCCAGAACACCGAGTGGTGATGAAGCCAAGTGAGAACAGCGGGAAGAGGAACACAGCAAGTGGGGGGGTGGTGCACGAGTCCCGAGCTTAATGAGAGCCAGCTGATGCATGAGCGCCCGAGCTGAGAGGGAAAGAGAGCTCATTGCTCCGCCTCCTCGTTGCCGACCCCGCTCCGCAGCTCATCCACCCAGGTTAAACATGAGGCAAATTAAAGTGGCCTCGCTGCGGGACCGGAGGCGGCATCCAAACGGCAGGGCTCGGGACTCGTGTGCCATCCCGCCCTCACTTGCTGTGTTCCTCTTCCCACTGGCCGGGCTTTGTCACCGCCTTCCTGCCCTGCAGGCTCTCATGGTCGTCACTGGGGCCCGGGGGACGGGCGCATGCCACAGGGACCAAATTTCTTCTAACAAATTTGTGTGCAGTGGACACACCGTTAAATATAAGGCAGAATTAACCAATTTTCTTTTTGCATGAGTTGCTATACTGTATTGATACTATATAGATCCATCAGTACACAGTCACTACATCAACATGAAGCTTACCTTCATCACACTAATGGCTTGAGGAGATGCACCATGGAACCTCTTCTCCAGTGGTTCCTACAATAAGACATATTTTCAACTCCGTATTATATTATTATAATAACAATTACTATAATAATAATAAAAATAATAAGTATTCTTATTCATATGCATATGTGTATGTGTGTATGCCTGTTACCATGGTGTCTGGTTCAGGGATGCTGACTCCACTGAAGAAGACATTGGAGCGGAAAACCTGCTGGTGACGAGGGATCAGGTCACCTAAAGTCAAGAGGATGAGGACTTTAATAAACACAGCGGGATCAGGTTTAAAACATTAGACTGCTTTATCAGCGCATTTACAGTCCCAGTCTGACAAAATGTGACACACCCATTATTTGCCATTAGCCAGATGTGGTCATCACTCAATAAAGTTCTGAAACTGTTTCTTTTCATTGATTTGACATTTTATGACATTCGGCAGACGCTCTTATCCAGAGTGACTTACAATTTGATCATTTTACACAGGTAGGTGAAGGTAGTGTTAGGAGTCTTGCCCAAGGACTTGTTTTTGTATAGTGTAGAGTACTTGCCCAGGTGGGGAATCCACAGCATTGAGGACAAAGGTGTTATCTACTAAAATATACCAACCATTTTTTCACCTATTTATTTATTCTCGTATTTTGCATGACGTCACACTGTCATTTTGACCAATGCCTTCAATTTGTTGTGCTTGGTGAATGATTCACCTGCAAGACGCGACTGAAGCCGAGAATGACGAGAGATACACAGACCATTAATTTAGTGTTTCAGACTCCAGGCTTGGAGCCGCTGCACTGTATAGTTTACTGTTTCTCTCTGCTGTTCACACCTCGTTCAGCTCAAGAAGGGATTAATTAGCTAATAATATCAGGTATTTTAACCAGGGAAACCACAGAAATGCAGTGCAGGGGTTTCAGGACTGGAGCTGAACTCTGAACTAACTGCACTAGCAAACTTACAGAATCACGTCTGTCGAGACACGACGTAGTTTTCTGAACTATGACATTCAGTCTGATGTTTAACGTTTATTTTTCTCCATTCAAACGTCATTTAAATCTCCAGAAACAGAGAGTAAAGTTATACCGGCTGTCTGCAGCTCCGTTAGGGGGACGACTGTTCATCTCTCGGCTGTTGACATTAGCTTAAGCTATCTAAAGGCTAGCATTGTTCACATCTGTGTTAATTAGCTGATGTCGTTACCCTCCTATGATGACAGAGTTTTTTCTCCTCCTTATGCAACACCATGGGATCCTATACCCACCCTGACGTGAAGAGCCGGTGGGCTTCTGTGCTTTTAAATGCTTTGAGAGACTCCAGAATAGGGAGAGGGGCTGTTGAGATAAATATAAATGTCAAGAAAACACAAATTTGGTAGCTTTCCGTCAGTTTAAGTGGGACCAGGAGTTCAGGGGAAACTGTATAAGGATCTCAGCCTATTTTATCGACTTTGTCGAGGAAACGTTTTTATTTTCCAAAGTGAGGAGAGTAATTTTAGCCGTCTTTCACCTCTAGTTATGTTCAGAGCAGCAAAGCCAGGAAAACGGTCCCAGATATAGCAGCTGCAACAGGGAAATCACATGACTGAAACCCTAGGATAAGTCCACTGATATTGACTGCATGCTTCTGTGGATCAAATTTTTAAAAAGCAATTTATTTTGACATCATTTTCCAACCTCCTTTTAGCCCTTAGAATTAAATAGGCTGTTTTAGTTACTGTGCCTTTAAATCTTATACATCTAAATGAGCTCTGTTCTGATTGGTTACCCTGTACTGTGCCTCGTTAATGAAGCAGTTCAGTTCAGGCTGAAGGGATGGTACCTAATCCCACACAAATATGATAAATAACAAAAATGAGGAATGTGGCTCCTAAAGTATCGCTTGATTGGCTCTGATATCGATTGGAACAGCCTTATCCTCTTCGTTTCGGGCGTACCTAGTGTTCGGCGAATGAGGTAGAGCTGATCCACGTCGGACCTCCCAGGCCAGAGAGGGTTTCCATGCAGGAGCTCAGCGAACACGCAGCCCAGGGCCCACACATCCACTGGGGGGCCGTACTGCGTGTCCCCCACCAGCAGCTCCGGGGCACGGTACCACCGTGTGGCCACGTAGTCTGTGTAGTCATCACCTGGACCAGCTGTCACGCGCACATGCACACAGACACATCATAAGGGGAGGATTACACGGCACGTCGACTGACGGACTACATGTTAGCCTATGGTAACAATACACTGAAACATAAGAAGGAGGAAGGTAAGCGGAGCTCGGACCACGCTAACTGGCTGACCGGGTTTGGGAGGCCCTGGACTTCACACAAGGCTGAAAGTGAGCAGCTAAAGAAAGAGAGGTGACATAGGCGGCCAGTATGAATAAGTCATTAGCAAGCCAAGGATGCTAAATGCACATAAACGTGCTGCGGGGAGAGAGGAGGAAAAACAGGCGTCCCAGTTCGGGCATTGTGTGTGTGTGTGTGTAATTTTAATTTCAAAATATCAGCTGTCCTTTACATTGTGTGACTATTTATTTTTTTGTAGGGCAGCAGCATCTTTAACCAAACCTCCAATTTAGTGTTTGAAATGTAAACAAAGTCATTCAGTGTGGTTTGGTGTGAAATGCTCTGTTCTAGAGAAACTTCAGAACTGTTCACAGTGGTGGTGATAGGAACCAGACGTCCACCTCTAAAAGCTTCCACACAGAAAGTTACTACATGAATTGGTTATGAATTCACTGCCTGATGCTTGAGACATTGTTTTATGATAGTTTTGAGAAGATTTTGGCATAAATCCTTTCATGGTGGAGGGATACATGCAGAGTGTTACGAGGCAAAATAGTCCCCAAAGAAAACTTGTTATTTCGGATTTTCCACTATTTTCCCATCATCAACATTCCATATAAACTCAGAAGACTCATGTAGGTTCACTGGTGGTTCCAGATAGTAAATAAAATGGCTATATTTGTGTTGTAGTCATGGCAACCCCTGGTTCCTATCACCACCACTGTAAAGAAAGTCTCTGCAATCAACAATTTCACACTAAACCACTCTGAATGACTTACATGTTTACAGCTTAGCCACTGAATTATGCAATTGAAAAATAAGCGGAAATGCCCTTTAAGCAATAACAAAAAACTAGAGCAAAAATATATGTAACAATACAATTCACTACTGTGCAAAATACACAATCAAAAATTAATAGCTAATATCAATTGCAAACATTTTATGTGCACTTTAAGGCTGATAGAAAAACAGTCAGCGTTCCCTAAGCAGATTTTTTTAAACAGACCAACAGAAATTGATAAATACATATTTTTCTTTTCTAGGCCTGTAACAAATGGTGATGCAGGTTTGTTGTAACAGTAGCTATCAGTGCTTAACACATTAAATGCTCAACTCTTGCGCTGCACATGTAATGTAATGTTTTCATTGAGGTCACAGTTTCTCTGTTCTAGAGAAACTTACAGAGTCAGAATTGTTCACAGTGGTGGTGATCGGAACCAGACGTTCACCTCTAAAAGCTTCCACACAGAAAGTTATTGCATGAAATGGTTATGAATATGCTGGCTGATGTATGAGACATTGTTCTACGATAGTTTTAAGAAGATTTTGGCCTAAAACATATTTTTCAAATCATTTATGGTGGAGGGATACATACAGGGCGTTATGAGGCAAAATAGTCCCCAAAGAAAACATATTTTTTCAGATTTTCCAGTATCACAAAAAATGTGATAATCATGCAGTCTTAGTCAGCTATAACATTACATGCTTAGTAACCATTATAACAATTAGAAATTCTTGCCTGCATATAATAAATAGCCTAATGCAGATAATATCACATAGAAATACATCTGGACAGACAGAAGCCTCTGATGGCTCCGCCCCTTCCACTATGTATAGCAGCCTGTTTTCCAGACTTCATGTTTCTGCAGTTTAGTATATCATTCATGTATTAACAGAACACCACATCCACTGTGAACTCACTGCTGCACTAAAGGAGTCTAGTACACTAGGAGTCTAGTACACTGCAGTACTGGATCTGTGACACAGAGAAGGACAGATGGGGACCTACTGAGGATGCGTGCAAAGCCAAAGTCACACAGCTTAATGACGCCCGTCTTGGTCAGGAGGATGTTTTCTGGCTTCACGTCCCGATGGATACACTGCTGGGCACATTCAGGGACACAATTAGTTAGAATTCGCTTGCTTATGTCTTTCATGCAGTAACACTGGGCCTCCGACTCACTGAGGTAGAGCTGGGTAATATGACAACAGTCATCGTTATTGTGATAAATTACATCACAATATGTCACAATATGTTTATCTGGGAATATTGTGAATGATGTCTCATCACTTTCCAACTGCATTATGATCAAAAAAAGCCTGATTAGTCCTGTTAAATTGGATTTAGTGCAGCACAATGTGTGAAATTGGATTCATAGTTTTTGATCGTATTTTTAAAATGTGTCACTACTTTGTCTGTTCTAACGTATCTGATGACATAAAAAATGAAAAAGTACTCAAGTATTGTGATATCACATTTTGCCACATCGTCCACATCTACACTGACATCTCCATTCTGTGCGTGACTGTTTGACACTCACAAGTAGGCAAGCAGCGGATATATGCCCTAGGCTAGCCTCAGTGAGCTAACTAACTGGCTAAGCAAAGCTCATAGCACAAAAAGTTTTTTTGAGAGGTTTGAGCACAACATACAGAAACTGTGAATAGTTTCTCTTCCTTGAGGTTCAGGTTTAGAATGAACGCCGTACTTCACTGCTCTTCTTTTGTGTTTCTGCTAGCTGTGTTAGCAACAAAGCTTGGTAAGTAGTAATCTAGCAGAAAGTTGATCAGGTGTTTTCTACCTGAAGTTAAACCCCTTAAAATCCCCTTTTACTTACTGAGGCTTATTATTCAGTAACTACAGGCATTTCAAGGCTTATTATTCAGTAACTACAGGCACCTCAATGTTTATTATTCAGTAACTACAGGCACTTTAAGGCTTATTATTCAGTAACTACAGGCACTTCAATGCTTATTATTCAGTAACTACAGGCACCTCAATGTTTATTATTCAGTAACTACAGGCATTTTCAAGGCTTATTATTCAGTAACTACAGGCACTTCAATGCTTATTATTCAGTAACTACAGGCACTTCAATGCTTATTATTCAGTAACTACAGGCACTTCAATGCTTATTATTCAGTAACTACAGGCACTTCAATGGCCCGCCCATTTAACTGGTTAATCATCGCAAATAGAAAGTGATATTTTTGAAATATTAAGTATTTTATTGCACTCTTTGCTAGAAAACTAGCATAAACCAGCATTGCTGACCACAAGCAAAACCAGCATATCGTCGCTGTTGGAACAAAACCTTGTAGCTCCAAAATGCTAACTTTACAGAAGAGGGAAAAAACGTCTTAAATTGTAATACAAGTCTATGTAACCAATTTTCAGATTGTTCAAATATGTTTAAAAGTCTGTATGAAAAGGCTATATCAGTAAAATCATTAATAATGTCATGTAACCGGGCTCCTCTGTTGTGTTGCTTACTGTGTTTCATGTGTAAATCGTTTGTATGTGTAGTCGTTTTCGCACAACAGCGACAATATGTTGTGTTTTGAATGCTGGCATGTTAAACCAGGATAGAGCAGCATTAAACAGTTTAGTGCTGTTTTTTCCAGCAGGGTCAGTGTTAGCAGGAATCTACTATGCACTATACATATAATAGGAAACCTAAATCACCTCATCAGAAAATACCGTTGAAATGTGTAGGTAAGATATTTTCACAGCCTAAATCACTTTATCATAAAATGTTACCTGCTTTAAAAGAATAATTAAGATATTTTTATTGCCTTAATCACCCTGTCAGGGGGTAAGTAGTAAAATTAAACTGAGACTGTACTAAAGTACTATTAAACACACAACAAAACATTTGAAACACTAAGGCCCAATCCCATTTAACCCCTCGTCCCTACCACTGAGCCCTTAGCCCTCTGTTTTGCGCGTTCACGTCTAGGGGTAGGGTGTCCTGATTCTTGTTGAGATAGAGGGGGATGAAGTGTTGGGGCTACATGGCCCAAATGGAGGTTTTTCAGAGACTCCAAACAGAGTGTTATGAGGAAAAAAGAAAAACTGACAAGAGGGCTGAACAAGAGACCAAAGAAACATACAAATGTGAGAATTTTCTCAGTTAAAAATTACAATAACCATTATATTGTCTTAGTTTAATGTTGTGTCAGTATATTATGTTCGTTTTCTTCACAACAAGCTTAAAAATTGCTAATAGCATGCTGATGTCTCGGTAGCTACCTAGCTAATTCTCCCGTTCCACCTTAAATAGTCCAGCAGTTCTGACACCTGAAGCGCCAGAATATAACTGCTGCTCCATTTAAGGTGGAATGGGAAAATTCTAACAAGAAGCTGGTGAATATCTGACTTCAGCTTCGTATCACTGAAGAATTAGGGGTGGGCGATAATAAATAACTGTCCCCCTATGAAGGCATAAGATGCCAAAATATAACTCAAGCCCAGCAGTGAGGAGCTGAACTTTACCCTCCTCTGCTGTCACTGCAGACTGGCAGGGTCGCCTACAGAGCAGCGCTAGTAGCTGTTAATGAAGTAATGCTCTTTTTATTTGAGGGTCCCATTTCATAGGGCAAGTTTTCAACCACTACCCCTTGTAACTAAATAAATGCACTAATATACTAATGTGATTAACAAGGGGTTTGGGTGACACTCAAAAACAAGGGGTAGTGGTAAAAAGAAGAAATGGGATTGGGCCTAAGTTTCTATGCTGTTGTAATGGTTTGCGGCATTGGTGTGACCGCTCAATGGGACAAACTGTTAGAACACCAGCTTATAAAGAGCTTCATTATTGCAATGTGTTCTGGACACGTTCTACTCCTGAAGTCTGCGTTTATATTGACTCAGTCCCTTGTCTCCTCCAAAGGGGTCATCTTACAAACTTCACTTGAACTAATACAGTAAAGAAACAGTGCTAAGGTGGTATTAGAGATTACCCCAAGGGGAAATGATGAGGCCAAGTATACGAAAACATATTAAAACAGTGCTGAAATGGATGCCAGATGTTTCTGTAGACTTCTAAAGCTGCCATACCGTGGTCACCTTTAGTTACATCACTGATGAAGACGTGCAGCAGCTGCTATGCATGTCTAAGTCAAGACACTGTTTCCACCAAGTTCTATACACTGAAAATAAATGCGCTAATATACTAATGTGATTAAATATCTAACCATTTTTACTTGTCATTTAATGATCATCTAATGAAATTGTCTGATTCTCTTGGCAGATAATTTTGCCTGCGTTATGTCTTGAAACAAGCAAAATTATTGGCCAAAAGGCCAAAGACAATCTCTGTAGACAAAATTACTTTAAAAAAAGAAAAAAAAATAGAAATGAGTTGCAACATCTTGAATAAACTTACAATATTCTTACACAGTCACAAAATGAGAAACGTTACGTCGACTATATTAACTAGATTTTATGTTCTCATTTGCCAAAATATAATTTATTCTTCCCCGCATTTGCATAACAATCTTCCCATTATGCTCAGAGACGTTCACAATCATTGACTGGACTAAATCACTTTTGGTATGAAAGGACAAACTGTGTTTGCATTGATTTAAATAAGACATAGCAGATGTTAGCACTTACAAATTACACTTGACAAGAGAAAGTCCACACGCGCCGGCCAGCTGTGATCAGATTTCACTTTTTCCCCTCATTATTCAAACGAGTAGTCTTCTAGCGCGAGCCAAGGACATATCAGCATGAACAGGTCACTGAGAGGTGACCATTTTTGGACTGAGCACTAAGGATGTTACTGACAGGTGTAATGTAATATGAGTCGGTTCTCCTCCTTTACACCAACTGTATCTCAGATACTGATCAGCTGAGATATGTTTGCTGTCTTTTGCTTAGTGTTGCACAGCATGAAGCTAGAATGCTAATGTAGCTAACTAGTAATTGAAGCTTATGGCCAACAAGGTAGCATCCAGTTAGTGCACTGGCCTCAAAGTGTGTGATATTGTCCAGTAATCTCTAATAGACTTGATTATGTGGTTTCTGACACTGTATGACTCACTGTTATCTATAAACATGGACTAAAGTACCAGAATATAGCTAAAAACTGTAGTGACCATTTGTGTCCATACTTTAGTCCATGTTTACAGATGACAGTTTGTCATACAGTGTAATCAAGTTTTGAGGTGAATGTGTGCTGATTCAGACGTGCAGTTAGCACCATGCTGCATGCATTGTGGTGGCTATTAGCTTAGATTTCTTGTTAGCTACATTAGCCTTGTAGTGCCATCTCCCCCTATCCTTATGTCAGGGGGTCAGCCAGCCAAGACATGCTTGGTATACAAGCATATTCCTTCAGAACCCGGAACGCCATCCAGCTTATCATCTATATCATCTATAACGGCGGAACAGCTCCCTACAACTGTGTTTACAATAATCCTTCCCTGTTATTGCGTGTTAGTGGGTTTGGATCGGGTTCATGTCTCAAATTTAGCAGTACCAGTTAAGCTACAGGTCAGGTTTGAGCTTCAATTTCAAGCCCCTGTAGACCTCCATTCCAGTAATACACATAATAAAGAACAATGCGTTACTGTAGCTTCACTTTTCAGGCCTGAACTGTAAAAGCATCGTGAGAAGTTCCTATACACTAACGCTTATGTAAGCACTGAGGTCCTCACACGTCAAGATGTGGTGGCTGAGTTTTCTTTGTCTTTAAGAAGAGAAACTGTAGCTGAATTACAAAGTGCTCAGTGTTTGTTAAGCCAAAGGAGTTTAAGGCCCTGCGAATTCAAGTGATTGAAACTGACGTTGTTTTTGTGGCAGAAGTTGACGGCTTGAAGAGTTTGCCAGATGATACTCTTCAGCTGAGCCTCAGGAACCCTGCAGAACACAGGAAACAAAAGGAGAAGGGCTGTTGTCAAGACATAAGAACGCTGGAGGACCAACAGAAAGCTATACGTCTTCGGTTCTATCCCCCTTCTTTTTTGAAAAGACGGCGATAGAAAAAAGCATCGCCGCAGCAACGCAGCGCCTGTCTCCCGTAGCAACAGGCGCCTTTGTTTTCAGGGACGGCTAAGGTTACTGCGAAAAAGCCTTTGGCCTTCAGATGGAGATAGTTAGGCAGCCACTGGCTTTTGTGGGGTTACAAATGAACTGAGATCTGGAATCAGCTTGACCTTTAGCCACACAAGCGGTGGACACTAACACATGTGGACTTAAAGGGCCCATATCCTATGTTATAGTGTCTTTTAACTCTTCTGTCGAATTTAAATTGTAATGTTTGTGTGCTTTTATTCTCATGGTTCATTTTTACAGGGCCATTTTCCAACCTCTCTTTACGCCTTCCTATTAAACAGGCTACTTTGGTTACTGTACCTTTAAGACTGATATATGTAAATAAGCTCTGTTCTGATTGGTTGGGTCCCATTCAACAAAGTCCAGACTGTAACACTCCTTATAATTCCAGTCTGAGTGGGCGGGGCTAAACTGCTGTAGGCTGAATGGGTGGATATGTAAATGTGTTGGTTTTCGTGACATCACACAAACAGTGAGTCAGGCTGTTTTTGCAGCGTAAGTTTCCGCTGTATGGACCGTATGTACCGAGGAGTGAACAGTACATTTTGAAACTTTAACACTGTTTACATACGACATTAAACTCTTTTGTTTTATAATAGTGATGAAAATTCAGTTTTCCATGATACGGACCCTTTAAGTGACTTCTAAGTATCCCATTTGAAACCATAATACTTTTGGTACACCCACCAAGTCACATAGCAACAATAAAGCTCACTGTTTAGTACACGTCTTGTAGAATAGCTTCATCTAACAAGCCGTTCTTAGGCTCAGGAACAAACCTGTGATTGTTAGAATAACAGTAATTCAAATTAAATAAGGACGTCCTATAAAATCTTTTGCTCCTAATCCTGTTCCTAGTCAATTGAAGGGGAATTCCACCATTTTTGAAAAAATTCTTTCTACATAATTATACGGTTGAGATGGTGTTTCAGTTCAAAAAAGTTAAAGTTTGAGTCTGCTGAACATTAAGTAGTAACTCAACTGAACTTAAAGGGGAATTCTACCGAACGTCAAATAGCAAATCAACATAACTTAAAGAGGAATTCAACCAGTTTCAACATCAAATATAATGTCAAACAGAACTTAAACAGGAATTAGTTTTTATAATTTTCTCCATAATTATATAGTTGAGATGATGTGTGAGTTAAAATAGTCAGTTAAAAGTTTGAGTCTACTGAATATCAAATAGTAAGTTAGTTTTACTAATATTATAGTAACTTAAATTTTAAACTGTTTTAATTCACAAAAAGTTAGTCACTGGGTTCCCTTAAAATATTCAGTTTACTGATCTTCCTAAAAGGCCAATTCCACTGATTTTTCAGAACATCTGCATAATTAAACAATTAAGATGTAAACAGAGTCATTCAGAGTGGTTCGGTGTGAAATGCTCAGTTCTAGAGTCAGAATTGTTCACAGTGGTGGTGAGAGGAACCCAGATGTCCACCTCTAAAAGCTTCCTCACAGAAAGTTATTACATGAAATGGCTACGAATACGCTGCCTGATGTTTTATGGTAAGACTTTGATAAGGTTTTTATATAAACAAACACCCTCTGGTTACCTTCATGAAATATATCTATGATGTTCAAAATATAGAACTCAAAGGAAACATCTAAACAACTGTGAATATTTCAAATAAGCAACAATGTAACAACAAGAGACTGACCCTCTGGGGTGCTTGTCCAGTTCATTTAGGACGGTTTGTTCGCAGAACTCGAAGACCAGGTGCAGTCTTCTCTTCCTCCTGAAGACCTCCAGAAGGTTCACCAGGTTTACGTGCTTCAACTGCTGCAGGGGGAACCAGAGGGAGAGGAAATTAGGAGTTCAGAAAGTAGTAAAATAGTGAACAGAGTAAGAGAGCTGTGGGGGGGGGTTGTAAATGAGAGAGAGAACTCTGGTAGCACTTTATTTTAAGATCTGCTTCTTTAAAACTAATTGACTATTTATATGCAGTAAATAATGTCCTCGAAAATATACACATATCATTTGCAAACAAGCTGAAATGTATTTATATGACGTGTTAATAAGGTTTTATCTGGATTAGTTCTTAACAGCTTCTTGACTATTGAGCTAAATATTAATTAATTGTATTCTTTCAGTTGCAAACATACTTTGTGACCTATTAATCAAGCAATATGAGCAGGTAATACTTATCTGAATTTGCAACGAGCAAACTAGAAGTAGTAAATGTGAGTAATTGGTCACATTTCATAATTTGTGGATGCTTGAACACTAATTTTACAGTAGCTTGTAATACAATAATGATACATGTATATTATTACAGGGTTTCATTGAATTCTGCTATAAAGCCTGGGAGCTAAAGTCCATCATTAACAGTTAAGAACTTAGAAATATTAATTTTAATCATCCACTAGGGCTTATTAAGAATAAATAAGCTACAAAGCTGATGAACACTTTCTTCAGGTGGTTTTCACGCCTTAGCTCACTTGATTTGCTTTTATTATTACACTTTCAAACACAGTTGCACACTAATCACTGTAAAATTAGTCGGAATCATTTGTTTATAATTTACCAGACATGCAAACATATTCAATACACATAACATATATAAGTACACTTGCAGCTGAAATATGACCATTTACCAACGTTTACTACAATATTTGGTCTTGATGAATTCAGATAATAATTGCCTGTTCATTTTCATTTATGAAGAATTCACATAAAGACATTTCAAGAGTGTTTGCAATGAAAGATTTCAGTTCTCATGGTCAGTGAGGAGACGAACTGCTGTAGTTATGACCGTGAAATGTTTTCCATTCTTACTTGATACAGGATTTCATCAGTTTGGGGTCTCTAGTCATATTTCTCGTTTCATAAAGTGCCATATGTTTTCAGTGGTGACAGGTCTGGACTGCAGGCAGGTCAGTTCAGCACTCGGACTCTTAATACAGAGCAATGCTGTTGTAATACATGCAGAACGTGGTTTGGCATTGTCTTGCTGAAATAATCAAGGCCTTCCCTGTAAAAGACGTCGTCTGAATCGCAGCATATGTCGCCAAAACATGTATATATCGTTCAGCATTAATGTTGCCTTCACAGATGTGCACATCACCCATGCCAAGTGCACTAATGCCCCCCTATACCATCATGAATACTGGCTTTTGAACTGTGCACTGATAACAAGCTAAGTGGTCTTTAGCCCAAAGGACACAGTGTCCATGATTTCCAAAAAGAATTTTAAAATGTTGATTCGTTGGACCACAGGACACTTTTCCACTTCCCCTCAGTCTATTTTAAATAAGCTTGGGCCCAGAGAAGGTGGCAGCGTTTCTGGATCCTGTATATATGTTTTTTTCTTTGCATAGTAGAGTTTTAACTTGCATTTGTGGATGCAGTGATGGATTGTGCTCACAGACAGTGTTTTTCAGAAGTGTTCCTGAGCACAGGCAGTGATTTCCACTACAGAATCATGTCTGTTTTTAATTCACCTGAGGGCCCAAAGATCACGGCTAGCAAAATACTGGTTTTCAGCCTTGTCCCTTGAATACAGAGATTCCTCCAGATTCTCTGAATCTTTTAATGTTATTCTGTACTGTAGATGATGAAAAGCAAAAGCTCTTTGCTATTTTACATTGAGAAACGTTATTCTTGAATTGTTGCACTATTTGATCATGCAGTCTTTCACAGAGTGGTGAACCCCTCATCTTTACTTCTGAAAGACTCAGCCTCTCTGAGATGCTCTTTTTCTACCCAGTGATGTTACTGACCTGTTGCCAATTAACCTTAAGGTATTTTTTTAGCATTAAACAACTTTACCAGCCTTTTGTTGCCCCGGTCCCAACTTTTTTGGAACATGTTGCTTCCATTAAATTCAAAATGGGCAAATATTTTTAAAAAAACAATAACATTTCTCAGTTTTAGCATTTGGTATGTTGTCTTTGTACTATTTTTCAAATACATATAGGGTTTAAATGATTTGCACATCATTGCATTGTTTTTATTTACATTTTGCACAGCGTCCCAACCTTTTTGGAAATGGGGTTGTACATTTATACCACACTTGTAAGCTTGCATAAACTCGCTAAGCGAAGAGAGATGTATGACCTAGAGGTTGGCGATAAGGCCAAAATGTAATATCACAAAAGTTCACGATATGCGACAATATTTACACTTTCCTAACAACTGATAAGTAACAACAGACAAAGAATTTTACAAATACTGTCAAAAACTATGAATACAATGATTTGTATTTAACATTTAACAGACAGCATAGCATAAATCTGCTTAAATAGAATAGGGGGAAGCATTTTGCAGTCAGAGTTTGCATCCACTTGTAATCTCAGAGGAAAATCTTTATTAAATGATGAAAAATTTCCTGATTAGAGTGGTCTCTTTCAGGTCATGAGGGGCCACTGAATGGGTTGATAAGTATGAGAATGATGTAAATCCTATACTATAGAGTCACCAGATCTCTACCCAGTTTAACATGTATGGGAGATTTTGGACTCACATGTCAGTCAGTGCTCTCCACCACCATCATCAAAACACTAATTGAGAGAGATTCTTTTGGAAGAATGGTCCATTCCTTCTAAAATAGGTGTACAATCTGTGCCGAGGCACATCAAAACTGTTCTAGCGATTCTGTGATCATGGTTTGACCAATCAGTGGTCTGCCATATTTCTAGTCCCGCCCAAATGTTCTGGCGCAGCCTACGTGACTTGCATTGATAACTCCCTCCTAACAGTTTGGTAAGCATTGAGAAGCAGACCTTAAAACAAGGTGTCACCCTCAGTCCTTACCTTCAGCATCCTGATCTCCCTCAGTGCTATCTTCTTGATGACCGGGTCATCTTCAGACTCCACAAACTTCTTGATGGCCACTACCTGGCCTGTGTCTCTGTTGCGGCATTTGAACACCACGCCGTAGGAGCCTTCTCCAATCTTAGCCAGCTTCTCGTACTTCTCCATCGTACAGTCAGAAAGCTTGAATTCATGAAAGCTGAAAAGAAACAACAATAATACTGATGGAAAACGAGGCTCTTTCTACACTCTTCAACTATAACTAATCATCAAAACATGAGACTTTATGTGTGTACATTGAATCAGAAACTCCTCTCTTGTAGCTTCTCCTTGCTGGTGTACAGTTAGAGACCCAAGCTCATCTGTTAAGGCTCAGTTTGTGTTAGTTACTCCAGTCATTCATCGGTGGTCAGTTTCTGATCTATGATGGACATGGTGGTGTGTGTGGGGGGGGGCGGCACATCGGCTGTAGTCTTTAACTGTAAACCTACAAAGTGCACCTACGTGTTTGGTGTTTCTGATAAATTGGCCTGTAAGTGTAGATATGATGACAGATGACAGCAGCAATATATATATATATATATATATATATATATATATATATATATATATATTGCTGTTGTTATCTCCAAAATAGTAACTTTACAGGGGAAGGGAAAAACTCATTCCACTTTTAGTGTAAGTCAATGGAAACAGACTTTTTTCCAAGTAATTTTGGCCCATTTGTTTTGGTCCGACAGCACCAATACATACACATATATATATATATATATATATATATATATATATATATATATATATATATATATATATATATACATATATATATATCATATATATATATATATATATATATATAATTGACAAGTCTTAAAAGGAACTTAAATAAGTAGTTTGTCTTTCATATTAGTTCTAATCTAACTCAAATATGGTATTTACATTACACATTCAAAGGGCAGTTCCACCGATTTTTCAGAATATCTGCATAATTCAGTGTGTGAGATGTAAACAGAGCGATTCAGAGTGGTTTGGTGTGAAATGGTTCAGATTTCTTTACAGTGGTGGTGATAGGAACCAGGGGTCCCCATGACTACAACACAAATATAGACATTTTATTTACTATCCAAAACCACCAGTGAACCTACACAAGTCTTCTGAGTTTATATGGAATGTTGATGATGATAAAATCATACATGCAGGGTGTTCGCATGTATCCCTCCATATTGGACTTGAAAAACAAGGCCAAAATCTTCTAAAAACAACCACAACAAAAAACACTGTGTAAGACGTCAGGCAGTGAATTCATAAACATTTCATTTAATAACTTTCTGTGAGGGAGCTTTTAGAGGTGGACGTCTGGTTCCTATCACCACCACTGTGAACAATTCTGACTCTGTAAGTTTATCTAGAATGGAGCATTTCACACCAAACCACTCTGAACGACTCTGTTCACATCTTAACCATGTAATTATGTAGAAATTTAGATAAATTGGTGGAGCTCCTCTTCAAGGAGTGGAAAGAATTTGATAACCACCTAAATAAGAGTCGATAGTAGCTTTTCATGAAAATAAAAAGAGTTATTTTTGGGTCTCCATCTACTGATGTTTGTGTTAAGCATTTTTGATGATGTTTTACTGAATATGAAAATGAGTTATGATGTACGATTACATATTACATTTGTATCAATATTATGTTTGTTTAAATGTGTTTGTTGTGATCCCAAAACAGACTTACAGCAAACGATAATAAAGTATATTCAATTTAATTATATTCATTCATTATGAGTCATTTCGTCTTGCCATGACATAAACTAGCTGAATATATCATTAGAAAATACTGAGAAAGGCACACTCTTAAAAAGATGGTTCTTTAAGGGTTCTTTATTAAAAGGACTGGCTTAGAGCCATGAGTTCTATACAGAACCGTTTCATATAGAAATAGTTCTATATAAACAGTTCTTTTACATGGTGAAATGGTTCTTCAGATTGATGGAGAAAGTGTTGTATATGGTTCTATATATAGCATTTCTGAAAATGGTTCTATGTAGAACCAAAAAGGGTTCTTATATTATAACAAGCTTGACATTGTAACAATAGTAGAACCCTTCAACGGTTCTTTAGTAAAGGAAAATGGCTCTGCATAGAATGATGAACACTCAATAATGGACTTTAAAAAAGTTCTTTGCATCAGTAAAGGGTTCTTTAGATTGACAGAGAATGTGCTGTAGATGGTTCTACATAATATCCTTTTGAAAATGGTTCTATAAAGCACCAAAAAGAGTTCTGCTATTGTTACGATGTCACGCTTGTAACAACAGAAGAATCCTTTTTGGTTCTGCATAAAAACATTTTCCAAAACGTTCTATATAGAACCACACAACACGTTCTCCATCAGTCTGAAGAACCATTTCACCATGTAAAAGACATTTAAGCATGAAATGGTTACTTATAGAAGTATTCTCTTTACTAAAGAACCTCTGATGAACTTTTTTAGGAGTGCAGAAATCCAAAGTAAGTACATGGAACTACTTACTAACCACCTGTCATCAGAACTAAAGTGCACTTATAGAAGAAAATAGGTTCCTTTTCTGCTTTTACCTGAAAAGGAAATCGTTGAGTTGCAGCTAAAAGTCTTTGAAACGTGTAAAAATCACAGGCCAAACTCTTCTTTATCCATCCTCATCCAATATGCACAATAGAAAACCAGCTTTACTGCCTTCTCTTCACTCTGCTGCCTTTCCCTGGAATCCCATGCCAGGCTTGACCAGCACTGCAGGCTAATTATTCCCCAGAGTTCGCTGATCCACAGCTCCAAAACAGCTCCTCGGTTCCCAAACCTGTTCCTCTGAGCTCTGAACCTGGTCACCACAGGCTGGCATGCTGTCTCAGATCAGCTGGCGAATCATCTGAAGCTCGACTACCTTTCTGTCCTCTGTAAACTGCACGGCTGTCACTGCATGTGAGCTGCTCGGCCTTATCAACACATCACACGGCTCGTTTTGTTGTAGCGATGAACGATTCGTTCATTTGAACCGACTCGTTTCAAATAAATCAATCGAACCGATTCACTGGTTCAACTGAATCGCACTCTTTTGCAGCGAAATTCTAAATGATAAAGTTGAACACTTGCAATAAAAGTTGATCAGTGCTGTTTGCTTCATACGGAGCACCTAAGGTTTTGTAAACTGAGGTCACGATTTACTATTTTTGAAGCCACAAATTCATGTATGGAGGCCACCTGTTATGAGAAACCTAACTTGTGGGCTTAGTATATCAATTTGTAGCCTCCATATAGTAATTCATTGCCTAAATACAGTCATTCGTGACCTCGCTGTAGTAAATTGTGGGGTCAGTATATTAATTTGTGGCCTCGATATAGTAATTTGTGGCCTCAATACAGTAATTTGCGCCTTTTTTGATAAGTAGATCAAAAGCACCTTCTGCTTTTGCATTTGTGACAATTTAATTTAATTAATATTAACTCTCCTTATCGATTGGTGTCCAGCTTCTTTATTGAGTGAAGGCAGCGGAAATCAGACTCACCTGCTGAATCTAATGTCATTTTATGGCGAAAATAAAAAATGAATCATTAGTTCGGAAGTTAGATTCATTTAAACAGACAGTTCGAGTGAATCGGTTCATTGTTGGGATTCTCCAGCCTGAGTCAGCGAGCTGCGTGTCTACCCTAGCAACGCGTCTAGCAACGCACACCGTCAACATCCGGTGCGTTCGACACGGCTAAGATTACTTAGCTAAGGTTAGATTAATGAATTTTTTTGTATCTAAACGTTTGTGTGAAGTAAATATTTTTAAAAATAGGCGGTCAGAGGACGAGAATTACACAAAAAAAGGTTCACAGAACTGGAAGCGAATTTGCTGAAGCACAGCGCACCCCCTACTGGATGTGATAAAAACAGACTGATCACAGCACGTAGAAATCAGTTCAATTCAAAGGGCTTTTTTACAAGATGCCAGAGAATATAACACTATATTCGGGTCATTGACATGACGAGCAATTTTTGTGTCCAAGTCCATTATTTCCCCCAAAAAATAATTCAATAAATACATGACATATATCAAATTATACAACAACATTTTTTTATGTGAAACAATTTTTAATCCATCCAAATAAAATTAATTTTAGTTTCATTTTTCTTCAAAAAGTCTAGCGCTTAAGTAAACTATCAAAAAAGGTCATTTAGTTGTATAAAATTCAAAATAGAATAGTTTGGCATGGTTTTGTGTTTTAAAACTTTACAATAAAAACCATGTTGCAAAATAAGGCAAAATCTTAAAAGTGATCAACTGACTCAAACACTTTTGTCCACAAGTCCTTATTTACTCAAATGTCAGGTAGCACAACGAAAAAGAAAGGACTTTTATTTTGACATGCCTTTACGTGGAGAGGAGAATTACCACTCTGTAATGTCTTCCGGGTTTCTCAAACGCTAGATGGCGCTCCCGAGCGAGTCTAAAATGAATGGGTTAAGATGGAGCATTTGAGCAAAATCATAGTTCATAAATGTTTAAACATTTTTAATATAATAATATTAATATTCATTTCCTGAGCACAGAGCAGCATAAAACATTTAAACACTGCTGTTATATTTTTAAGAGCTTTTAAACTCGAGTTATAGGAGTTTAAAACGGCGCCTCGTGTGCGTTCATGATGTTTGTGAGCGCGAACAGCCAATGAGCTGCTCCGCTCGCCAACCAATCAGCACTCAGTAGTAGTAATGTTAGCGTCCTGCTGCCCAAAACCCATTTGCTATATTAAAAAGGAAACATAAAGGTGAGTTTTCTTTATTTTTTTTTTTAGTGAAACTCTACTTCTACTTTCTAAAATTAAAGGAAAGTTCTGTGTTAGTGATTACAAACTATTTTAACTTCATTTTTAGCCGTTTAGCTTCATTCACTCCCATTCATTGAGGACTCGCTCGCAGGCGCCCTCTACTGTTTAGCAGTCCTGTTTTTGATATAATGGGGGAAATAGGAAGTGGCCAGGCTCCTCATAAATCGGCTCTAATTGCATCATAAAGAAGACCCCAACATATGGGGAAAAATGTGATGTCTGAGTTGTGTTTAGAATGGTTCTGTTTACCATGTCAGGTGGTCTGACCTCAGGAGAACCATGAAATAATAACTGAAGTACGCAATTAAAAGCTTTGATTACACTCACTGTATTTAAAATATTAAATGCACATAGATAGAAATACAAACATATGTGCTGATATGAAAATGCACATTATGTCCTGTTTAATAAGTTTTTTTATTGTAATTTTTGATAATTTGAATATAGAATGATCCACCACCCAAATAATACCTGTTGGGGGTCCTGAACTGGGTAACAATGTGTGCAGAGAAACAGATGGACTACAGTCTCTAACTGTAGAACTACAAAGTGAAACTATATGGTCAGTAGAGCTGATAAAATGGACAATAAATGTAAATTTCAGTGAGGGAAAATAAGTGGTTATATATATATATATATAGGTTTCTCATTCTGATTCTCTGCTCCACCTTAAATGGTTCAACATTTACATTCTGGTGCCTCACTTCTGATGTAAATGCTGCACTATTTAAGGTGGAATGGAAAATTCAAATAAAGTAGCCAACTTTAACGTCCAGTCAACACTACCAACCAGACAACAGAGCTCAAAACCTGGCAAACCCTGACTCCTGCCAGTGACACCTGGCAACACTGACTCAACCAGATCCTGCCGGAGGTCATTTTGGTGACACTACAAAGACGAGCAGTGACTGCTAATGGCTCTCATGCAGGTGGTGATGTGATGATGCATGACTTTGTCCCCTCACTCTGCTGTGAATGTGTGTTCACTGCATTCTGTCATGTTCTCAGGACTCACCACTACTGTCCTTCTACTGGAAGAGGCTCTTTTTGATTGACGGGTGTCCTGACCCTCTGTCGGTGTGAAAAAGGTCTTGGCTCAGAAGTGGTCAAACCCACTCGAAATGCTGGACTGGCTGGAGGCTCTGGACCGCACTGATCTGACAGTGACTCAGGGAGGGATAACTGAATAACGATTCCAGGTAGAAGCTGGGCCTACATTCAGAACAGTGGATAAGAATGGGGTACTACTTAATACACCACATCTCCAAAAGTAATCAGACAGTCCTTCTAATCTCCTTAGAAAAGCATTGAGATGCTCTGGAGCGGTCGCACATGAGCCTAAGGTCATCAATGCCAAGCGTGGGCTAGAGGGGTATGAAGCCCCCCAGCACTGGGCTGTGGAGCAGTGGAACTGTGTTCTCTGGAGTGATGGAGCTTCATCTAATACCTTTGGGATGAGTTGGAGTGATCCAGAACTGACCATCCAACATCAGTACCTGTACTCACTAATGCTCAATCAAATCCTCGCAGCAATGTTCCAACATCTAGTGTAAAGTCTTCCCAGAAGAGTAGAGGCTGTTACTGCAGCACAAACTCACTATTAACACCCTTCATTTCAGAAGAAACACTGGTGTCTGCACACTTTTGGACAGATGTATGTCTAGAACACTGACTCATATTTTTTGGCATTTTTTAAAATATACAAAGATACATGCTCTAGTCAAAGTCCCTAAGATTATAATGTATGTCACTAGGTGTCGCTATGCGTCCACAAACCTGGGAAGGCCTACACTGATGATCAGTGCATACTTTAAGCGCACTGCACTTAAAAAGATGTTTGCATGCGTTCGCCTTACTAGCAAATTGTAGTAAAGAAAAAAAGGCAAATGCCTGTGCTTCCACTCAGTGGCCACTTTATTAGAAACACCTACTTTGTGCTTCCACTCAGTGGCCATTTTATTAGAAACACCTGCCTTGTGCTTCCACTCAGTGGCCATCTTTATTAGAAACACCTACCTTGTGCTTCCACTTACTGGCCACTTTATTAGAAACGCCTACCTTGTGCGTCCACTCATTGGCCATTTTATCAGAAACACCTACCTTGTGCATTACTAGTAAAGGGGCCAGTAAGTGAATATATTACACTTGCTGTGTCCAAAACAACAAGCACTTTATTTAAACATATTTGGACTCAGGTAAGATAAACAGTGGTGTAATTAAATCTTATGGACCCCAAATATGAAAATTATTGGTATCACCGAAGAAAATGAGGATTATTGACTATTCTTATGTCTCTTATGTCTCAAACAAGTTGATGCTCTTGAGGCATGCCACACTCACTGGCACCTAATGATAACCTGAATACACTAGATTACCGAATGGATCATAATTATGCCTCATATTTAGCTGTCAGACACGTCACTGCCAAAATAAGAAGAGATTTCCAAGAGCCTTTGGCTGTGCGGCGTACTTATTTTCATAAATTGCCTTTTTTCATGTATTATTTGAATGTAATCAAATTGAATTGGTTAATGAAGGCTCCTGCGAGTGGTTCACATGGACGTCAGTGTTAATGGGAGATCACTAGTGAACTATTCTGGTAAGAAACTAAATCTTTCATAATTCAGAAGTGCACTGCAAAAATATTATGTTGTCAAATTAAATGATCTTAAATCTGGTCAATATCAAAGACGCTTCTCATGTTAAGATTGTTGTAATGATTTGATAAGATAATTTGACTTATTTCTAGATAATTTTCTGCAATTCTAGAGATAAAATCTAACTTAATTTACTTAAAACCTAAAATTACTCAAATTACTTACTTAAAACAGGTAAAAAAAAGTCTAGAAATAAGTTAAATAATCTTATAAAAAGCTTACAACAAGCTCAGCATGATAAACATTACATATGTCAACTAGATTTAAGATCATTTCACTTGAGAAGATACCATTGATTGCAGTGTGAGTAACTGTGTCAGCATCAAAAGTAACCTTAAAAATAACCAAATAACCTTTAATCGAGTTCTAGAGGGTCCTTCATAAAATGAGCCCCTTCATGAAAAAACACATATTAACCCCTCCACCCTTTTTGTGGGTTATCAGTTACACTACTGCTTGAAAGTCTGATATTTCATTCATAATAAATCAGTCTCTTTGAAGATGTGGGTATGAAATGATTCTACAATGAAACTAATTTCTTACTAGGTTCAAACAGTCTGTAGGAAACTGTAAAACTGAAGATGTTCATGATGATAAACGGAGCTGTGAGTGATTTCATGATAAATGAGAAATCATTGAGAACAAACTGATACTGACACCCACAATACCTCATATTAGAAAGATGATAACCAAATCTCGCTAATTAAACAGATATTTATAGTGTTTTAATGACAACAAATTCCAATAAACAGAAAATTAGAGCTTTATGTTTAATAACACTTCCATGTCACAACTTTATGCTGTTCCCAAAATGCTATAAACTGTGAATAAAGTGTTGGTTTAAGTTTTGGTGTCTGTAGCATTTCAGTCTACACTGTTATTACTGAGTTATTACTGGATGACAGTTATTATTATGACCCCAAACTTTTGAGTGGTTGTGTATTTTGTTTTCTATTTTATTTTGTATAACTTTTACATTAAACAGCCAAATTGTGCTTTATTTAAAATTCAGCACAAGTGTTGGGGTTTCGGTTGTACTGGGAGAGTCTTTGGTTGTGCTTGGAGGAGTTTCGGTTATACTGGAGGAGTTTTGGTTGTACTGTGAGGGGCTTTGATTGTACTGGGAGGGTTACGACTGTACTGGAAGGGTTTTCGGTTGTACCAGGATGAGTTTTGGTTTTACTGGGAGGAGTTCCAGTTGTACTGGGAAGAAGTTCAGTTGTGCTCGGAGGAGTTTCGGTTGTACTGGGAGGGTGTTTGGTTGTGCTGTGAGAGGCTTTGGTTGTACCAAGAGGGGTTTGGTTGTACTGGGAGGAGTTTTGGTTGTACTGGGAGGCATTTCAGTTGTACTGTGAGGGTTTTCAGTTGTACTGAGAGGAGATTCGGTTGTACTGGGAGGGGTTTCGGTTATACTGGAGGAGTTTCAGTTGTACTGTGAGGGACTTTGATTGTACTGGGAGGGTTACGACTGTACTGGGAGGGTTTTTGGTTGTACCAGGAGGAGTTTTGGTTTTACTGGGAGGAGTTTCAGTTGTACTGGGAGGTGTTTGGTTGTACTAGGTGGAGTTCCAGTTGTACTGGGAGGAAGTTCGGTTGTGCTGGGAGGGGTTTTGGTTGTACTGGGTGGAGTTTTGGTTCTACTGGGAGGGGTTTTGGTTGTACTGGGTGGAGTTTTGGTTCTACTGGGAGGGGTTTTGGTTGTACTGTGAGGAGTTTTGGTTGTACTGTGAGGAGTTTTGGTTGTACTGGGAGAAGTTTTGGTTGTACTGGGAGTGGTTTTAGTTGTCAAATGTGTCTTGGAGAGGCAGATGTGTTTATGCTGCTATAACATTGTGGCTCAAATGCATCTCAGTCCACCTCCTGAAGCGGTGTGAGTGATCAGATTTGTATCTGGTTTAAATGCGTCTTGGGTGTATTTACACTTGTATTTTTATGTGGTCTCATCCAGATATAATCCTGATACTCAGGACACATGAAGCCACCAGTTGTAAACAGAGTCTTTGTGTGGAGAAAAGCTCCATCCTGCCTGCCCTGAGAGGTCTGTAAAGCACAGAAGGGGAAAGTCTGGGGCTTTTTTCTCACAGCGCTGTCACTGAGATTGTGTTCATTGGCGGATCATGAACTCAGACGTGTACAAAGACATTGGAGACAAACCAAAGAATACTTCACTAAAAAGAAAATGAACAGTCTGTTTAAAATAAACGACACCCGCTTTGACTTTTTGTTCAGAAGTACATACACAAATACACACATTCGTTACGTAAGCATGGCAGGAATGTCTAAATACTTTATGGAACCACTGTATATTAGGGGCCCAGCAATAATTTAAGGGCCTGGTTGATGTGGGCCCCCTGTGCTCCCCCAGCTGTTATGCTATTGGTAACAAAGCACCTGACTGATCTTATTGTAAGACAGTGGAAACATGCAGGATACCCTGCGAGTCATTTCACCGTGCAGCTGCAGACGAATGTGAAACAGTGTGACTGTTCACATATTTTTATGACAGATTACTCAGCCTGTGGAGATCTGCGAGAACAGAAGAATACAGTGGTCTTTGGGGGGGTGTCAGGGGTGAGGGGCCTGTGTCCACCATCAACACATTTTCAGTGTGTCACTTTGTCAGTAACCTGTGTGGTCAGTTTGGCCAGACAACATTATCTATTTACCTGTCTGTTAGACAGAGAGAGAGAGAGAGAGAGAGAGAGAGGGAGAGAGAGAGAGAGAGAGAGAGAGAGAGAGAGAGATAGAGAAAAGAAAAAGAGCAAAAGAAAGAGAAAATCAGAAAAGAGAGACAAATAGAAATGAAAGAGAGAAACAGCGAAAGCGAGAAAGAAACAGAGTAAGAGAAAAAGGAGAGAGTAAAAAGAGGAATATATATATATATATATATATAGAGAGAGAGAGAGAGAGAAAAGAAGAGCAAAAGTAAGAAAGAAACAGAATTAGAGAAAAATGATAGACAGAAAGAGAGGGAGAAAGAGAAAGAGATCCAGAGACAGTGAGAGGGAAAGAGAGAGTGAGAGAAATAGAGAAATAAAAACAGAGAGAGAGAGAGAGAGAGGGAGAGAGAGAGAGAGAGAGAGCAAAAGAGAAAAAGGAGAGACAAGAAAAAGAGGAAAATAGATAAAGGAAGAGAGAAACAGAGAGAGAGAGAGATCTGACACAGTGTATGTGATTGTGTAAAAGAGACAGATAGAGAGAGCAGGAAAGAGAAAGAAATAAAAAAAGAGAAATACAGAAACAGTTTGAGGGAGAAGGAGAAAGAGAGAGAGAGAGAGAGAGAGAGAGAGAGAGAGAGAGGCTTAGATATGTATTGCCCCATTTATTCTGTCACAAGCTTTGCTTTGCTGTGGGCTTCCTGGCCAGTACAGAGCTGTGTGAAGAGCAGATGTTTCTCAGAGTCCGTTAGCCTCATTTCCTGGGCGGATCGCTCTCCGCTCTATTAGTGCAGCAACAGGAACCAAAAGAAAAAGAAAAAAACAGAGAGTAAAAGAGAGCGAGAGAGTGAGAAGTCAGTGGAACGCCTTCCACAAATCATTTTGTCACTGGCAAGCTCTGACAAAGCAGAGAGAGAGAGAGGGAGAGAGAGAATGAGAGAGGGAGAGAGAGGGCAGGAGGGACATACCTAGTAAGAAAAAAGTGATCTCTGACAGAGGGGGAGAAGCAGAGAGTGAGAGAGAACGAGCGAGCGAGGAACGGAGCACAAGAGGAGGTGTAAAGGGAGCTTCACCGGGAGCCAAAGTGCATAAAAGTGGACGGAGAGAAGAGGGTAAAGAGGGAGAGAAGGGAACGCAACCTGATCCCCAGGCTTACGCTTGTAACTCCTGCTCCCACTGTTGCTACTGCCGCAGCTTTCTCATCTGACACTCGTTCGCTGGCTCTTGTCCTCAGATTATTTGCTTTGTTTACGACTCCGATATCTCCAAACCTCGTGGCTCAGCTGACACTGAGGCAAAGCTACAGGGTGTTTTCCAAGAGGATCCTTTGCTTTTCATGCCCTACGGGGCTGCTGAGTGCTGGGCGTGTTGCTGGATAGTGGCATGCAGCCTTAAAGGCTTGGCTGCTTCGGAAGGCTCTCATGGTAAAGGTACTGTCCACTCTCATTTACTGACACTTCAGACTGACTTCTGTGTCCTTCCAGAACAGTCTGACTTTCATTAGCCATCAAGCAGCTCAGTATTACTGTTCATGTTCTCTCTTCCCCTTTGCAAACAGGCTGTGTCAAAAGCTGCCGGGGGAACAGCAAAGGAAGCCAAGGGTCATCTGATCGTGCTCAACCTTCGGTGAGAAAAGCCTGTGCTCTTAGGAGGTGGACACAGCCCTCGTTTTGTATCAGACAGGATTTGGTAGACATCTGTGGGACAGCAAAACTCAGAGGAAAGCTGACAAGTGGCCTGTCAAGGCGGAACAGTTCAGAAAGGAAGGGCAAAGTTTGAGACCAGAAGCTGTAACTCGCATACAAGCTTGCTCTTGTGTTTGGACAGCAGACTCGTGCTGTTTTCTCACCAGAGACAAGGGTCTCCAACACAGGCTGAGAAACTTCAGGTTTCAGCCAGACCTCGTGGACCCGAACAAGCGAGTCTGTGTGCACTTGCCAGCTTGTTGAAACAGCACTTTAGAGACGGAGAGTCTGAGAAAAGCTGAACGCTAGCCAGTCGAGCTTGTGTCTCTTGTGAGTGAGTTTGTATGTGCACGTCTGTGTTTATTTGGATCTGTGCTTGGAGCTCTGCGTGCGCCCACCTTCTGAGAGAGTGTGGGTGTGTGGGAAACAGACCGCTCCATTTGTCAGCTTCGCGCACACACTCCGTTCCCACTCAGGAGCCAGAGCGCAGACGGTGAGTGGCTGCATGCTGGGATTCCCCTCTGGCTGCATTACCCCAGGTGCTTTCCACCATCAATATTATTATCAACATCAGGTAGCATCTCCTGACCAAGCAACACTACCCTGACGGTTTCCATCACACCTGACATCAGTCACAGTTATACAACAACCCTCTTCTACATCTGGGTATCAGTCAGATCAACATGAGACTCTTGTGTCTAGCGCTAGCCGCTCTGTGCCTGGTAGCCGTGGTGGGCGGCATGTCCACCTGTAAGACCCTGGATCTAGAGGTGGTCAAGAAGAAGCGTATCGAGGCCATCCGCGGCCAAATTCTCAGCAAGCTGCGCATGGCCAAGGAACCTGAGCCTGAGGAGGGGGATTTGGACAAGAACATCCCCGAGGCCATCGTTTCGCTGTACAACAACACATTGGAGCTCAGCGAGGAGTGGAAGAACAAGACGAATCTCGACTATCTGACCCAGGATGAGGAGGAGTACTTTGCCAAGGAGGTGCACAAGTTCACCATGACGCGGAGTAAGTACCCGGCAGAGACAGGCGGAAGTCTATGTACATTCAATCTTGATGCTTCCTGTTGAGATGCTTACATTATCTGTAAGTTTCACCACAGAAAGTGCAGAGATTACCTTATGAGCACAAAAAGAGTGTTAAATGTCTCAGAATACAAGTGATATATGGCAAAAATGTAAAACACAACTGCCACTCAAAGGTTTGGAGGCACTAATTTCATTCATTAAAACTAATATTTTTAAAGATACATGCATGAAATGATTCTACGATAAATGTTTTTTCTTCAAGTTTCAAACAGTTCGTAGGAAGCTGTGAAAATTAAGACATTTCGGATGATAAACGAAGCTGTAAGTGATTTCAAGATATCTGAAATATGTACAGCACTGAGAACGAACTGATAAAAAACTGACACCCTCAACGCCTCATATTTGAAAAACAACAACTAAATCTCACTAATTAAACAGCTATTCATAGTGTTTTTGTAATAAATAGAAAATGATAGCTTATTTTTTAATAACACAACCACATTTTTAGCATTTCCTAACTTTGTGTTGTTCCCGAAATACTATAAACTGTAAATGAAGTGTTTTAAGTTTAGTTGTCTAGTTTATGGCATTGCAATCTGAATCTGAATCACAGTTATTATTATGACATAATTTCATCTTAGATGCTGAACCAATTAAAAAGGACTGATCATACTTGATTTGAAGAGATGTAGTGTATATATTTCATGTACTTGTCTATCAAAGCTGATACATAAACATTTATAGAATGTATAAATTGCTAATCTATTCTTACATATGAAATATGGATACCACAGTTTCATAATGTTCACTCTTAAAAAAGATGGAAAAAGAAGAAAATGGTTCTATATAGAACTCAAGCTCAAACTCAAAGTCCTTCGCATGGTAAATGGTTCTTCAGATTGATGGAGAATGTGTTGTACATGGTTCTATACAGCACGACAAATGGTTCTTTTATTGTTACCATATCAAGCTAAATGTAGAACCCTTTTTGGTGCTATATAGAACCCTTTTCAAAAGGTTTCTGTATAGAACCATCTAGAACACAATCTCCACCAATCTGAAGAACCGTTTCATGTTGCAAGGAACCATTTAATCATGCAAAGGGTTCTTTTGGTGTTCACTGTTCTATATAGGACCTATTTGTTTCACTAAAGAACCCTTCAAGAACCATATGTCCAACCATGAGCACTCAAAGAACCATTTGCGTGCTTAAAGGTTCTTCGCACGGTGAAATGGTTCTTCAGATTAATGGAGAATGTGTTGTACATGGTTCCGTATAGCACCACAAATGTTACTTTCTTGCTACAATATTAAGCTTGTAAAAATAGCAGAACCCTTTTTGACGCTATATAAAACCCTTTTCAAAAACGTTTCTATATAGAACCGCCTATAGCACATTCTCCATCAATCTGAAGAACAATTTTATAATGCAATCAATTCTTTAATCATGCAAGGGGTTCTTTTAGTGTTCACACTGTTCTGTATAGAACCAGTTTTCTTTACTAAGGAACATTTCAAGAACTATATGTCCAATTTTCTCACAGACATTGGGAAAAAATCTTCTTTTAATGTGCTGAAGCAGATGGAAACGTGTCGGTATCGCGGTGCTCTCTTTGGTATTGCTACATGGTTAAGAAGTAAACCAGTGGTATAAGTTGCTGAATTGGATGGAACTGGGCTGAGCTCCTAAAGCGCCTTTCCACATTGTCTGGAACGGTGAGAGCCATGTGTAAATTCTTTACAGAGAACAAAATGAGGGGGTAGAGCTCACTAGGAATGACCGCTGATGGTAAAAATGAAGGGAAGGCAGGATATGTGTGAATGTTTGGGGGTATTTAAGGACATCTCAACACTGCAATTAGGAAGAGATGCCTAAAGGAGATAAGAACAAGCCAGTCCACTTGCTCATTTATCCAGGACTCCATACCGACGTTTTTAGCTCACTACACCTAGAATTCTCTTATTTTCCTCTGTATATCTTGCCTATGTTTGTACAGCAGGGCTGACAAACTCCAGTCTAGGAGAGCCAGATTTCAGCACAGTTTGGTGGATTTCCTGGAAATGAACAGATCTGAATAAGATCTGTTTGAGCAAGGAAACACCTTTAGCAAACTGTTCTGGACTGCAGGAAGAGAGCTGAGCTCCATTCTGTATATTCACTGATCAGATGAGGCAACACTTTTCTAGAAGTCGTAAGCTTGACATGTTGGTATGGAGTAAAACTGAGCTGATCATTATGCTTAGAAAACATTCAGCTTACATTCACAAGGGCTGTCAAATGATTGAGTCATGATTAATCACATTATACGGTTAATCGTGATTAATTACATTTTCCAAAGCTAATCATGATTAATCACATTCTGTGCAGTTAGTAATGATTAATTGTGTTATTTTTGTGTAGTTAGTCACAATTAATCATATTATATTTGTGTAGTTAATCTTGGTTAATCACAGTATTCTTCAGTAGTTAATCATGATTAATCACAGTATTCTTCAGTAGTTGATTGTGATTAATCGCATTATTTTTGTGCAGTTAATCGTGATTAATCATACTATTTTTGTGTAGTCAATCGCAATTAACCATATTATTTTTGTGTAGTTAATCGCGATTTAGTGTAGTTATTTAGTCTTGCTTAAATTTAATCTTTAAGAAAGATTTTGTTTCCATTTATATATATATATATATATATATATATATATATATATATATATATATATATATATATAAGGAGTATACAAATCATATATATTATGTATACAGTCCATGAGTGTATATATCATATACATACAGTCAATGAGAGTTTATATCTTATCTATCATATATACAGTCAGTGGTTCAGCTCCTCTGTGGTTGTATCCTCTCCATTTTGTTCATACAGCTTGTGGGTTCTTGTTTCAGTGGAGGTTCTCGAAGGGAACCGGAGCTCCACCAAGCATCTGCTTTTGTTAGTTTGCTGCTTGTTGATTCATCCATAAATCTCCTATGAGCATCTGTCCAGCGTGGTCTGCTGAAGGTGCTGAAGGTTTCGCTTTACAATGTATTTAAAAGCTGTATTTGAATGAGAGCTCTACAATCACAGAGTCTATCAGAGCGACATACAGCTGGGCTTCAGCCTGCACAACTGCAGACGGGTCGAGGGTCAAACTAGCACGGAAATGAGTGGCATTATTGCGTTAATCCTTACTTACAACATAGCTTCTCCAACTCGTATTGCTTAGCAATGTAGCTGTTGAAACGTTGTACCTACACTGTAAAGAGCTTTCTATGTAAAAAACACATTTTCTTGTCATGTATTGAAGCCAGATCATGGGAATAACTTGAAGCTTCAAATGAGGAACAGCAATGCTGAGCATATGATGCATCACACCCATGCCTGATGCATTTGCTCTTGCAGAACGAGCTCCCCTCCTGTTCCTCTTCTTCTTTCCTGACCTCCTCAGGCATTCTTCATGATTAGGTCTTCACAGAGACACCGTGGCGGCGCTGTTATTGTTGTGTGCGTAAATCTCTGCGTCATTTTTATCGCCGTGTTGTTTGTGTTGCTGCTCCCATGTGTCGGATCGCTAATCACGCTTTCTCTTCTACGTTCAAACAGTGGGCAGAACTTCTAGCGTCCTCAGCATCTGTTTGTTTAACAGCCCTGGCAGTCGCTCTCGGTTTTCTCTGGGCACGGCTAACTGCTCTCCCACCTCGTGGACCTGCTGTTAGCGATTTAGGCCCATCTGTTGATGGGTAAATAGTCATTTTTTTGAACCTCACCTCCCGCCTTCTTTTTATCACCCCTCTCCTCCACTCCCTCGAACCACTTCAAACGAAGGAGACGTTAACGTGAAGCCCTTGATCACAGATGTACAACGGGCGAACAAAGGCGCAGGAGACAGGGCGCTTACTTCAGCCCCAAACTGTCGACAAAAGAGGGAAAAATAATAATAATAACACTGTAGGGTGAGGTATGAGGGGGAGAGGGAGGGGAGGATGAGCCAGATTCTCTCTGTTCCCTTTTAGTCTTATCTCTTTCTTACTTTTTGTCTTTTTCTCTGTCCCTCTGGGAGGGGGGGGGGTTTCCTGTAACATGATCGTTGGGCACCTTTGTATCTCTCTCTCTCTCTCTCTCTCTCTCTCTATCTGTGTATGTGTGTCTTTACCAGGAAGGAAGGCTGGTAGTGCCTTCTGTGTGAGTCAGAATTAAACAGTCCCAGAAGGGTAAACGATGAATTTCCTGCTGACAAGTGCTCTCAGGGACAAAATCATTATCTACCCTCTCTACTTCTGCTTTCTGCGTATACAGAGGAGAGCGGGGCACTGCATTTTTTATTTTTTGCTAAAGAATTTGAAAAGCATGGGAGAACAGGGAGGGTTCTCTCAGGTTGTTTGTGCGATACTTTTCAAACTTTTATACAAGATGCTTGTATTCATAACAAATTGCAGTAGTTTAGAAATCTACACTCATAAAAAAGATGTTTAGTTTAGTGATGACGATGGCTCCATATAGAACCACGAACACTCAAAGAACCGCTTGCGTGGCTTTGTGTGGTGAAATCGTTCTTCAGATTGATGGAGAATGTTTTGTGTATGGAATATTTTTGAAAAGGCTGTTGAATGTGTTGTTATTGGTTCTACATAGCACCACAAAGGGTTCTGCTGTTAACATGTCAAGCTTGAAACAATATAAATAATGTTACAAGCTTTAATGTTACAATGTTAACAGCAGACCCCTTTGTGGTGATATATAGAACCATATACAACACATTCTAAATCAGTGTTACAAGCTTGACATGTTAACAGCAGAACCCTCTTTGGTGCTATATAGAAACATGTACAACACATTCTCCACCAATCTGAAGAGCCATTTCATCATGCAGAGAACCCTTTAAGCATGCAGATGGTTGTTTGAGTGTTCATGGTTCTATATAAAACAATTGGGCCTCATTCACCAACCGTTCTTAAGAAGAAATTTCTTCTAACGTAGTTTTGACGAAGATTCTGACATTCACCAGTGTTCTCTTACTTGGGATTTGTTCTTAGGTAAGAACAGAAACTACACACACTCAAGAGCAAAAAGGTGAGAACAGTTCTGCGCTTTAAGAACATGTCATGAATCTAACGAAGACTTTTTCTTAGAACCTTTCTCAAGAACACATTTAAGAACAAACTTAGGACGATACTGGTGAATGAGGCCCAATGTCTTTACCAAAGAATGCTTAGAAATCCTTCTTTTTAAGGTGTGCTGCTCACTGGCAAAACGAGGAAAATTATGGCAAGTAAAAAGACGTCTAACCTGCCAGAGCCTTCAGAGCGTAAATTAATTTCTTGAGGTACATCTGTGAAGCACAATTTTCCCTTTTTTTGTGATTTTTCTTAAATTCAAACCAGAAAGCATTAAAACTATTAAGTCTAGACATTAAATCTTTTTAAGTCTATAATAACAGGGACACAGGAAAGAGTATTAACCCCTTAAAATCCCAGACTTATTACATATCAAGGCTTATTATTCATTAACTACTTGGACTACAATGCAAACTGGCTGAGCTATTCTTAGGTTATAGAAGTGTGTATTAAACCTGCTGGTGAGCCCTGGCCATTTAAAGGGTTAATGAATGTTAACCAGCGTATATATTGTGTTCTCATTTAAAATAATTTGCCTTTATTTTCATTAAACTCTTTTGAAACAATTTACACCAGTCATGTCATATGATGCTATAATGTGGTGAGAGACAACAAGGCAACAGTTTCCTTGATCCCTGCTGCATTGACATATTAATGCTATAAACATGTCATATGCACAACATCTATCTGCCATAAAAGATAGACATGTTTATGGCGTGGTTACGCAGCAGGGATCAAATAAAATGCTGCCAATGAGAATATTTACATATAACTGACATATGCTCCCCCTGCTGGGTGGGTGGATGTGGTGGGTGAGAGTGCATGTGTGAAAAAAGGAGTGTTTTTATGTTTTTCAGTTGAGGCGAAAGACTTTGCCATCGCAAATTAAAGTCACAAGGCCCTTCACATGCTACATATTTACAGCCATTACCATATAACCGCTCTCTCTCTCTCTCTCATTCTCTCTCTCTATCTATCTCTCCAGCTCTCCAACTCAGGAATTTATTAATTCACACTCAGGAGAAGCTCTGGCTGCCAAAGCTAAGTTTAGCGGATCCTTTGCTCGTGTTCACGAGAACAATAAACTCTTTGCCTTAATGGCTGAACATTATGTTATTTGGCTCGTTACTCGCGGCAATCTGCTGTTCCTTCCCATCTGATTGCCTGATTGCTGTCTGTAGGGGGCACATTCTTGAGCGCATGGATCCTGTTTCCTGTTAAAAGGTGTCCATGCTCTCTGTCTGCCCCCAGAGAAGACATCTGAGATGTTCATGCTCAGCTTGAACCCCCTGAAACTCAAGGCATACTGTCCTGTTCTTGGCTTGTATTCACTCCTCAGTCCATATACAGTCCGTGCATGAAATTTAAGCTGCCGGTTTTGACGTTTGATTGTTTTTGAGATGTCACATTTACACGCATCGACGTATTCAGCCTAATATAGTTAAGAGTTAAAAGTTAAAGTTTCAGCCCCGGACTGAGGGCAGCCAATCAAAACAGAGGCCATTTACATTAATCAGTCTTAAAGGGACAGCAACAGAAACAGCCTGTTTAAGTCTAAGGTTGGAAAACAGTCATGTATAAATGAATTGCGGCCTTTTTTGGCATATAAGCCCCCCCAAATGTCATGCAAGTAAAATGTAAGATATGGACCTTTTAAGACTCTTTAATATTCGGTAACTCTACTGTGAATTATGTGTTAGGTTACGAAACTGAGGGCTTAAGAGGGTTAAACCTCTCAGCTCTTATGGTTTACCCTTTTTGCCCTCGAGGAACGGACAAGATTATGCCTCCTCAGCAGTCCTTGTAAGGCTCCATTACCTCGTTCTGTAATTGCATATAAAAACCACATCTAATTAGTATGTTTTTGACTGTTTTAGCGGCAGTTTGCCGTTTCAAAATGAGTCAGAGAGCGTGAGGTGACTTCTTCGCTTCTTCAGCGTACGACGCCAGGGTGATCACTCTGCGCTGGTTAAAAAGTGTTTGAAATGTTGTCACGAGGTTTTGCTTGCGTATTGCGTATTGAATGACTCCTTAATTGGTGACGGAACACTTGCTTTGATTCTGTTCGTGCCAGTGGTCTCTGCGTTGAATGCCTTTCTGTGTAAGAATAGACAGCCAGAAATAGACACGGTCCAGATTTCGGTGAGGCTGCCGGTATGTAGGAAGGTAGACCACAAGTGCAAATGGATCATCCCTGGAATGCTGAGTACAGGGATAGTAAATGTCTTTTATTCGTGTCAGAGTTTGGGATTTGGATTGTTTTTTACTCTGTTTTAGTGTGATACTGAATTATTTTCATTGCTTTCTCGAAATCTTAAGATATTCTATCATTATCACAGTATAATGGACATGTTTTATTTACAATAGATTTTGCTGTTGTCAGAACAAAACCTTGTACCTCCAGAATGGTAACGTAACAGGAGAAGGAAAAAAACATTCTTTACTTTTAATGCAGGTCAGTGGAACCAGACTTCTTTCCAATTTTTGACCATTTCTTTTGGTCCATATATTATGAAATTTACACACAATGTAAAGGACAATTTATGTCCTTTTTATGTCCTTTTTAAAAATTATGTCAAAAACTGAAAAATGAAGATGCGAGGTTTTGTCCCGACAACAGCAATTTGTTTTGCCATGATAATGACATAAATATCACAAGATCTCACAAGAAAGCAAATGATAATAAAAAAAACATGTGAATCTGTGGCCCTTTAGGGCTTCTGCAGTACGCATATAGAAATGCTGAACAATATTTATTTTGAGGAACCCACACTGAGGATTTATTTAGGTCTTATTTTCTCAAGAAATGTGCTTATAAATAGTTTCTTCACTTTGCATTAAGCTTTGTTCTTTATGGCCTGTATTAGTACGGAACTGGAGGCCTCTTAAATGAGACTAATAATTGCATTAATGCACAGTAAACACTTTATTGAGACATTGTTGTGCAGTAATTATCTAAATTCACATCTTCTTAATGTATGATTGGCAATATTTTATTACTAAAAGTTCTAAATAGAATCTGGTGACTTCTAAAAAAGCACTAAACAAGTTTTAGATAAGGAAATTGGTATCACACAGTTTTTTAATTTATTTATTTAAATTCAATACCTATTTAGGATAGTTTGACCCCCCCCCCAAATAAAATAAAATAAGAGGTTGAAAAGTCTTGCATATATGTTCAGCTTATCTGCATTTGGTTGTTGAAATAGGTTTAAATTAACATAGATATTCTGATCTTGCATAAATAAAATTCTGCTTTACAATATGGAACATATTGACAAGTATTAGTCATTAGTTTACAACTAATAATGCAATTCACATAACAGACTTCCAGTTTCCCCCTTAAATAGGTCCTAATGAATGCAGCTTTAATGCAAAGTGAATAAAGCATTTAGAAATGTCTAATTTGGCTTTTATTCAGCAATCATTAAGCCCTGATCCGTGTTCCCTTAAAATAAAGTGTTACTGAAATCCTGGTATCCGCTATGGATTCATCTTAGCTCGATCATATTGTAAACTGAACGCCGCCTGGGTGCTCACAATGCAGTTCCTTTGACATGAATAATGGGGGTCGAGGGGAGAAAAGGCACTGCAGTGAGGATATAAGCAGCCCTCCAGACGGCCCTCGCCTCTCGTGTGAGAAACTCGTATTGCTGCTGTCATAACGAAAACCTCGTAACCTTGAGATTTAATGGTGTGATTTGTCATTTCCGTTGAGAGGAAACTGTTAGTTTTGGATCTCAGAGAGTATTACACTGCAAAACTCCAGGCACTTCATAGTGAAGCGCATAGAACAGAGTAAAAGAACACTGAAAACCTCGTATCTGTGAAAAGGTAAACGCAGAGAGAGAGAGAGAGAGAGAGAGTGATTTTACACCATTTTTATTGGTCCGTTTTTCATGAAATGTTCACAAAGTGCTGATGTTTTCAAAAAGGCTGTCAGACATATTAACATATACTGAAATTCAACACAGTTTTTAATAACTTCAATACTCGCGAGAAACATTCCAGCCTTCAGGGCAAAATTTCAGTACCGTCAGTCGTCAGCTTATCACCCATGAGCCAATAAGCATGCTTGTTCAAAATCTAGCCTGCTGATTGGCTGTTTAAATAACATTCCGCATGCATTACCACATAGGAGCAGGCCATAAACATCAAAACTACGCTAAAAATTAGAGAAAACTCACTTCTACTATAATGCTAATTTCTGATAGCACCCTTATGGGATTTCTATTAGTGTTTTAGCACTGAGCTAACACAGTTGCACAAAAAAAGTCTCGATTAAACTTAGACATTCAAAGCTTGTAAAAGACAAGGAATATGCTGTATTTGAAGCCTATAACAGACATTAACATGCGGTATGTATCAGTTTTCCACTGTTTTCCACTTTTAATAGCTGAATGAAACCTGCTGAGACTACACTCCTAAAAAGATGTTTCTTCAAGGGTTCTTTAGTAAAGACAGTGGTTCTATATAGAACCTTGAACACTCAAAGACAGATTTGCATGCTTGAATGGTTCTTTGCATGGTGGAATCGTACTTCAGATTGATAGAGAATGTGTTATACATGGTATATGGTTCTGTATTGCACCACAAAGGGTTCTGCCATTATATACCACTTTTTGGTGCTATATAGAACCATATACAACACATTGTCTGTCAATCTGATGAACGATTTGAGCATGCAAATGGTTCTTTGAGTGTTCATGGTTCTATATTTTTTCCTCACTTCTTTAAAGCCTTCAGTCCAGTACCTGGACTCTTCCAGTTCAAGTTCTCTTGGCTGTATCTACACAGATACCCCAGAGAAAACGATCCAGATTGGATCATTTGTTTTTTGGCTTTTTTTTTTTTGATTCTGGTTTCCAGCCCAAACTTAATAACACAATTTTAAAAATGGGTAAAAAAAACCTGAATGGAAAAAGCCCTAAATTTGGAAAAACATTCAAATATCGCAAAAAGAGTTTTACGCTAAGATGAGGTGGAAAAGTTGGAACATTGCTAAAGCCGAAATGCAAAAAAGGCGATGAAAAATATTTTTTCGAATAAACGATGACATTTTAAACTGTAAGCCACATGATTCCATGATTCCTCCAGACGGTCCGATTGTGGCACTTGTTGCCTTCGACATTCTGAGACACCTGATCCAAAGCTCGTTTGAACATTTGCTCTACACTGCGCCCCCAGAACTGTCTGGTGCATTTGCGTTCCCAGATAGGGTGGCACAGAGATTTCAGCCCTCAATAAGTGGCCATTGCTCGTCCTGCCAGTCATCCCTGAGCTGCCAACAACACGGCCATAAAAAGATGGCAAACGGCTGGAAAGATGATTCTACTAAATCAAAAATGGAGTCAAATCTCTCTATCTTGCTCATTTAGATGCAACCCCTAATCATGGTAGCTTACGTCTTCTACAGTTTCTTCACATAAGTGGATGGAAACGTGACCAAATTTGCTTTATTTTTGCCAAAATTTTGTAAATGTGCGGGAAGTTGGAATAGAAACCCAGTATGAGAGTAGTACTGTACTCTCACATGATTCTATGAAATAAAAATGAAGTAAAATCTACAGGCCTGTATTTTTTATTTCCTAGAAAGCATTAGGCCTTCTCTGAAGGCCTACAAGGCCCTGAGGGTTCCCCACTGCATCACCAGTGAGACATTCTGCAGTGCACTGTACTGCGTGAGGGCCACTGGGGAAAAAAGGGGCGATCGAGTTCATGGGAAAGAGAGAGAGATGGACAGATGGATGTATGGAAGGGTGGGTGGATGGATGGATGGAGCGAGAAGTGTGCTTTGGAAGCTGGTATTTAAGCCTGCTGGAACGTGGCTGCGCCCGTCTGTAATGATAGGCCTGTCTCTGTGCCTGTTAGGACAGCTGTCCCGAGCTTACCTGAACGTGGGCCTACACACACAGACGCACACACAAAACTCCCTCCGCCCAGCCGCCGTTTGCACCCACAAACAAAAGCTGTCTGTCTTCTGTGACTTTTTCCACTGGCGCTGCTGCGAATACCTATAGCTGTTTCCCAATCAAGACAAATTAGCTGTGTACTGCTGCTGAATAGGCCACATGTTTTTCTTTCCCATAAAAAATACCATAAGCATTAGTATAATGACTAATAATGACTTAACGCGTGTCATTTGTCACTTGTTGACAGCCCAGAGTCAAAAGACGTGTCAACGTGAGTCCTTTAGCTTGTGTTTGTCAGCTATGCTGACACTTATGTTAGCGTATCTCCTGACGGGCAGTCACGCTAGCTCCGTGAGTCATGGCAAAGTGTAGGCGCTAACTAACTTTGACAATTACAGCGGATTGTGAGAGAGATTCTTGCATGCTGGGGCAATGTTTATTCACAAAAGACGACTGCGATGTAATTACTGTGTTATGAAGCCTGAGGTTATAGCTTGTGGAAGGGGCGGCTAATGCAACAGACGTATTCCGCTTACACTCCTACTTGTGCGGTGACTGTGGTGATCTCCCCGGCCAACCCTGCTGAAAACACAGCACAGACCAGTTTAAGGTGGTTTATACTGGTCTGGTGCTGGTTTAGCTGGTCACCCAGCATGTTCATACTGGTTGACCAGCACACCAGCAACCAAAACGCAACATATCGTCACTGTCAAAGAAAAACATATCTCTATTTTTGTATGGATGCTGCCCTTTACATTGTGTGAAATTTGGTGATGAATGGATCAACAGAATTGTTCCAAAATCACTTCAATAAAAGCTCTTTACATCAACTTACATTAAAAGTAAAGAACGTTTCTGTCCTCTCCTGTAAAGTTACTGTACAGTTTCTGTAAAGACCAGCAAAGCTGGTCTGTGCTAGTTTTTATAGCAAGGAAGCCTCAACAACTAAACACAAGATCACATTTTTCAGTGCTCAGTGTGTCACTCTTTACCTTTATTAAGGCATCCATTATTTCAGGAGACTCAGAAAATGATCAGCCAACTTCTAAGACTGAACTTTGGAGGTGTGTCTGCAGATTTCTTTAAAAAAACTAATCAAACCCATTCAGTGATGTTGAGGTCTGGACTCTGGGGTGGTCAGTCCATTGTTCAGCTTCTTTGTTTGATGTGTCCGTCTCCTTTTCTCAGTGAGGTTCTTCTTGACAGCTACACATCCTTTCACACCCATAGCGCTCTGTCGTCTTCTCACAGTGGAAGGATGGACAGAAACACCTGTGGATGTTTTCAGATCTGAAGCAGCTTGATTTTCTCCTCTCTCTCAAAGATGAAAGCTTTAAGTGCTGTTTATCTGATGGGGGCAGTTTTGGGGTCTACCAGGTCTTCCAGGTGGTTGTTAGGAGCCAAATTTGTTTTACTTATTTTTCATTTAACATTCTCCTTCCTTATGCAAGTGGATGGTCTTATATCTTGTCCTCCTCAGATATATCTCTCTGAGTAATGAATACTTCGTATTTAAAAGTCAATTTAACTGATAGTCTCTGAATTTTGCACGGTAGTCAATCCATTTCATCAGCCTAAGCACTGTAGGTAACCATGTAGGCCAATGGAGCAGCATCCATGTGGACACACATACTCAGAAGTCTACTCAAAAATGTCTCCCTTATCTAAGAAGTTGTCTCTTCTCTTTTTTCCTCCATGTGTGTAACTAGTGTCAAATGTTGACGTAAGGGTTTGTTATTTAGCTTATCTAACAGGAAATCCCCGCTATATGGGCTGTTTTCTGTTTCAAGATTATTATGTGCTGGCATGTGATGATTCAAAATATTTTCTTGTCCAGTGATGGAAAAGAAGCCTTAAGGGTATTTCTCATGCCGTCATGTAGGACAGATAAGGTTTTTACTGAAAGCAACAAGCATCAAGTTACAGTCACATTGGTGCATTGTGTCTCCTTACTCAGCACGCAGCGGCTGAAAACAATAAAAAATAAGAATGTTTTAGTTTTATGGCAGAATTAAGCATGATTTTTGGTGTTTATTAAAGAAAACAGACAAAAGAAAATAATACAAGTCATGACTATTGATTTCTGCATTCAGAGCACTGTATATCAGCGTATGCATATCATTGTTGTTGGAAGAAAACCTTGTATCTCCAAAATGGTAACTTTACAGGAGAAAGAAAAAAACTACTTTACTTTTAATGTAAGTCAATGGAACCAGACTTTTTTCCAAGTAATTTTGGGTCATTTCGTTTAGTCCATCCATCATGAAATTCACAACCAATGTAAAGGGTAGCAGGAATTTTTAAATTATGTCAAAAACTGAAAAATGTCAAAAATGGAGATTTTAGGTTTTCTTCCGACAGCAGCGATATATAATAATGCTGCATATATAGTGATTTCATCAGACTTCTACTCAATTATATTTGAGTTTAGACGAATCAAATTAAAGTCAACAGGTGACGCCTTGTGTTAATGTTTGTGAAAAGGCCCAAAATTGCACCATCAGAGTTGCTCAACTGTAGATCTCAGACCGTAAATGACCTCAAATGACGAATGATGGTGTATTTTTTTCAGCATTGGCTTCTACAGATAAGTTGTACGTCGAAGACTGTTTGGAACAGAAATGTTCGGGTCTGTGCTGGCGATCTGCCAAGTGTACGTGTGTAATTAAGCATTCGGGCTGGTAATTTCAGAGGAAGACAGGCCGGGACAGAAGTGTGTTTGGGGTTTGGCAAAGGCAGATCTTCACTTCACTCCTCTGTGCGCTTCTGCCTTTTTCGTAGCAGAACCTTCTTCTGCTTTCCAAGCTTGAGTTCTCCTTTCAAGCCATTTTACATCAACACAATTCTGTCTTTGAGTTTATGTACTTTTGGCAATATCTGCGTTGATGTAATACATTCTGCTCATGTAGAAATGGTGCGTACATTTGAATCAAGCAAATTCAATCCAGCGCTGCTTTCAGTGTTTACATTTTCTCACGATTATACTTTTTTCAGACTTATAAACATGTCATAAACGGTGCTTTATTCTGCGGTGCGCTTCTTTTTCTTTCTTTCCCTCACTGCCTCCTGCGTTCTCCCCCTCTCTTCTCATAACTCATGTCACTATTATGCAACGGCAGATGCCCTCAAAACACTGAGCGCCTCTGCTTTTTTTCTCTGTACTGTTCTGTGTTGTGCTCTTTTTTAGGCGTGTCTCGTGTCATTTCTAGAGCTAAATATTGTTTAAAAAAAGTACAGATAATGTTGCTTGGATTTTCATACCGATTCCTGAATGATGCCTTTTTGATAAGTGCTTTTAAATGCAAATTCGGTAACACTTTACTGTAGGGTGTTGTTCATAAGGTTATTGCCTTACAGCACCCTTACAGTAAAGTGTTACCGCAGATTCTATATAAAAGTTCATAAGGCTACATGACACCTACATAAGCCCTTCATGACACCTGACACCAACCTTCAGACATTTATAAAGGTTTACTCTAACCGGCTTCGTCTCTGCTGAGTTTGACATCAAGTTGACACCTATATTAGGTGCCATAGATAGTTTCTGACGGTGGTGATAAGTGGTACGTCAGCTTGACATCAAGGTGGAAAAAAGCAGATGACAGAGCTTAGAAAGGTCATCCTACTGAACTGGTTCAAAGTCAGAGCTGAAACACATTTGGGACTTTTAATTGATCTTGGATTTTAGACTAAAATCCTTTTGCTTTGAGTGACCCTATACCTTAGTTATGTTTATTTTATTAAAACTAATGAATAAATATTCCATTTTGTCACTACAAAAACAATCATAACTCTACCCAAACTTTAGCAAATGTTTCAGTAGTGACTGTTTCAGTAGTGACTGTTTCGGTAGTGACAATTTTAGCTAATTTTGAGCAAAACCCAAAAGCGCAGCCAGTACATGACCAGCAAACACAGCTTTGAACAGCTGTACACACATAAAATCATCATATTTTTTATTAAAACCTCAAGAAATGTATTAACTGCAGAAAATCTGTGTTTTGGTAGTGACAATTCTTAATGTTTCACACTGATTTTCAGACTTTGGGACACATTTACTTCAAAACAATGGGATCTAACTGCTCACCATGTGGCCATGAGGGACAGGGATGCAGTCTCACTTCCTGGTATAAAATGCAGGGGGCATGGCTAAAATAAGGCTCTGCCCACAAACTAGAACTCTTTTTGTTTCGGTACTGACATTATGTTTTTTTTTATTTAAAGATTAAACTTATGAATCAAAATCGTTTAACTTCACTTTAAAAGAAAAGAAAACAAAAAGATCTTTTTAAAAACAACATTGAAAATAAAATACAAAAAAAGTAAGTATTATTTTCATAAGTGTAAATTTAGGGGTTAGGGTTTGGGACAGACTCCTCCTAATAGGAAGTTCCCATTTGAATGATGATCTTATATACATATTAGCTGACTACTATCTATTAATACTTTTGGTTTAAATAGATCAGAACATAATCCATGTAAATATCCAAAGTCTGAATTCTTTATTGTTTGTACTAATTCGTTAGAATCATCTATATGGGTGTCATGCAGCCTTATGAACACTGCTCAGTGACCTCAAATATTGTTTAAAAAAGGAAATTGCATTTTTGTTAATTTATTGTTGTTTAATTTATTTTTTTATAACAACATCTACTTATATCACGCTTATCAGCTGATCAGCAACCTAGATTTTGGTAAAAGTATGTGCAGTGATGCTGATAACACTGACTGCTCTGGCATGAAATTTGATAACGGCACTAAATTTCTAACACTCTGTAACAGTGAAGAAGGGCAGTGCCATAAAAATATTACAATTCAAAACCAGGCTGTGGTCACTGTCATCCATTAAAACCCCATTTATTAAGAATCAGCTCACGGTTCCAGCTCATAAGGCTCCATTCAGATGTAGATGCCTTACTTAGTAAATTATATGGCCTCAGTAGAAAAGCATGCACAATTAACTGCAAGGGCTGCAGTATTGCATATAACAGTAATACAGTAAATTGCATGCTACTCTGAGCAGGTGGCACGTACAGAGTCAGAGTCGCAGCTACAGGTGCTTTTCATTAGGCCTTTCATTAGGCCAGCTGCGTGCCCAGCAGGATGTGTATCACCCTCTCCTCTCTGGTAGCTCTTTGTGGTTGTGGGGAAGTGAATCAGACACGGATTCATAATTATTTGCAGCAGCACATGATGAAAGCAAGTCCTTGGCACTTACGGACCGTCGGCCTTGATGCTTTTAGGTGCCGCCGTGTGCGAAACTCGAGCTGTCTGCATTACATTACAGTGAATTGAATGGCCTTCACATTAGCGATGCATGGATACCATTATTTTACACCTGATCAGTACAGATGATATCTTTTCAGTTTCAGTTTTGCTTTTGTCAAACTAAGTTTGACTCTGCTCATGTTGGATAGTGTTAACCAATTCAGAAAATAAAGCAAAAAGCCACCATTTGTTACAAAAACAAACACTATGAAATGTTTTAGAAATTGCAAAGTATAACATGATACAGAAATCAATGTTCGTGGAATAAATAAATAAATAAATGCATTAACAATAGTTGCAATACACATTGAGCTATAGTCGCCAAAATTCAACTCTAGAACCCAAACCACACTGTAAAATAAATAGAACGTCACATATATAATGATTTCTTTCAGCAGTGAGGAACCTTCAGGGGCCTCTTAGCCATTTTTAGTTCACGTTTTTAATAGTAACATCATGCTTGTTGTATTCAAACTCTAAAGTATTGTAGTTATAATCTTATTTCATTGTTAAGTTTTGGTTGAAAACTAAAATCTTGACCAACCGAAAACTTTCCAGTCAGGATTGTTCTCTCTGTGGTATCTGGGTAGACACAGCCAAGCAAGCTCTCCTATTGGTCAGGGCTTCAAGAGCTGGACTGAAGGCCCTACTCATTAGATTAACTACCAACATAATGAGGAAGTGATGGAGAAACCAACCAATCAAACTTTGATTTACAGTGGGAGCAATTTGGCGAAAAAAAAAGATACGTCACTGACTGTGAATACGCAATGTTTCAGGTAGTTGTTAGGAATGTGAAACAGCAGCTTCTTTACTGAAAGAGTCACTGTGATGTAGTCACTCTGTCATGTAGATCGCTAGCATACTATTAGAAATCTCATTTGGGCACTAGAATAAATTAGCACAATCATGGAGGTGGGTTTTTCTAATTTTTAGCCCGAACTGAAGGCCTCTAATAGTCATTGTTCACCACGCCTGCTCAGTATACAGGTGCAAGCTTTAGAAACTGGATAATGTTTGAAGTATCCAAATGTGTAAAACTCTAAATGCTAAGTAATGATATTACAGGAACATCTAAGATATCATGAAATAATATATATGGAAATATTAATACACAGTAGAATGTTTTCATTGGTATGTGTTAACTCAAGACTTTTCACCAGATTGTGTTCACTTAGCTCAGACGTTAGCAAGCTAACATGCCCTCGTTGCTAGCAAAGCTGACAACCTGTACGGTTGATTGTGTGTCAGCCACATCCTGATTGGTGGTTAAAATGTTACCATATTAAATAACATTTTTATATTCTCAAGTTTTATCTGTATAGTATCATGCAGCACCCATTCTAGCACCAGTATAAATTAGCCTATAAATACAATTTTACACAGACAAAATAAATATAACATCATATACCTGGTCTTCTTGACACTGATAGGAAATTTTGTGGCAGCACCCAGTGTGTGAAATCCCCGCTGCTATTCGGGGGGTCCCATGTTGGCTGGCTACTCCAGCGTTTACTGGCTGCTTATTCACTCACTATAGCGGCACTGATGCTTCAATGGCAGCAAAATGTTTGTTTTATCAGTTGTTCTTCTGTAAAGTCTGTGTTCTAGTGGAGTTCTGCACTCTTCCTCACATTAACTGAGATCTTCCTCGTCTCCTCTTCTGTCTTCAGTGAGAGAAATGAGGAACAGTCACTCTTCACTCCAAACTCTTGGGAAACTGGGCGAGTTTTCAGATTTACAGATCCGCGGCAGCACATTTTAAAGTTTTTCAGAAGAATCTGGGCAGAGTTACAGTTTCTAGGCTATGAAGGACCAACTGGGTGAACCAGTCTGCTACAGCGCCACCCTGAGGCAGAGCAGTGCTGCAGCTCTAGTTAGTTAAGAACACCAAAGACAGAAGCTGATTGTGGGTGAAGCAGATAAACAATCAGCTTCACTGAATCTGCATCTGCCTTTATTTTTTTCCTAATGGAGCGCATAACTTTATAATAAGTTTATATTCATGGACCCCCAAGAATTTTGATTTTGAGACATTTAGGTGTCCAAGAGGTGAATCAGGGGGTCCCAAACCAGGGCCCCCTGTATTTCACACCTTGACAGCACCTATGTCTGTATATGTATTATAAACACAAAATGAATGATGACTCTCTCTTCCACTCTGACTAGACGATAACGATTCAATGCGGCTGTATTTCGATGTGGCGGAGATGAAGAAGGACATCGTGGACTACAGGCTGCTGTCCACAGCCGAGCTCAGGCTCCGCATCAAGAACCCCACCATCGCACCCGGCTCAGAGGAGAGGCTGGAGCTCTACCGGGGCTCGGGGGGACAGGAACACTACCTGGGCTTCCACATCATCTCAAACGATCTGGCCAACCGCTGGATCTCCTTCGACGTCACGGCCACGCTCAAATCATGGCTGCAGTCCCAAGGTTAGTGGTGTGACTGGGTCGTGTGGAGGTCAGTGCTTCAGTTCACTTCACAGCTGGTTTTAATGTGACCGTGTGTAGCTTGAACTTAAAGGCTGTTTTGACTGGAAATGAAGAAAATTAATGGTCTCTAATTTTTTTTGTACTTCCACTTACTGGCTACTTTATAAGCTCCACCCACTTTATAGGTCCACTATTTACATTACCAGACAAAGGTTTGGACACACCTACTCACAAAACAGGTTTTATTTCTTTTTTTCTTTTACTTTTTTCATGTGAGAACAGTTTGAAATAGTTCAGATGGAATTACTAAAGTCTGAAATCCTCTACCAAATTAGTGCTGTCCGCCCTTCCTCATCACAGCACTAATGATTGGCTGAAATGCATCAACAAAGACAGTCAGTCTACAAATTAACCTTCATCAAGAAACACACAGGAAGGATGATAAAATGTTTGGGGTTCTGATTAGGGTTAAATATAATTTTGAAATGTTTATTCAATTCCTTATTTGTTTATTTTTTTTATTTTGATAAATAAAAGTTGCATTTGTAGTTTTAGTTTTGTTTTTTAGCATTATTGTAGTATGGTTATGCCAGTCATTGTTATTATCGTTTTCATTGATATTGTGGTGGACGTTAGGATTTTAAATTTGTTTTTTTATTAAATTTAATGAGTAAAAGTTTTACTGCTACTTTTCATTTTAGGTATAGTTTTCATTAGTTATAATAACCCTTCTTCCACACTCTAAATTTCACTAAAGTCATAAAGGTAAACTGCTTGTCTCACAAAATATTGTTTGAAATGTGATTTTTTTATTTTGGACACAAATTCATACATCAGTTTTAATATTTATATCTGTCTTAGACACAACTTTGAAATTTAGATCATAAGCCTTTTTAAATTGTCTTTAAGATTATGAGAAGCATCCAATCAGGTGTGCCCAAACTTTTGACCGGTACCATATATATACAATTACAGACTGCAGTCCATCTATTACCACGCAGTTTATCAGCTTCCTCCACTCCAGTCATCAGTGGTCAGTTTCTGACCACAGGACCACTGTTGACCAGATGTTATTTGGTGGGTGAACCATTCTCAGTGGATCTCGCACTTCAGGTCTGGTTGGAGCAACGTACGAGTGCCTCTACAGCCTAACAGGGAGTTATTTTTGGACGATGTCATGAATCTACTGAAATCCACAAACACGTCCACAAATCGGCTCCGTTCTAGTGACCGCAGTGAGGTCGTGGTTTGGGTTTATGTTAATTTGGTGCCTCTGTGTTTGTGTTGGGAAGGAGCGGGGAAGGAGCAGGGATTCGAGCTGAAGCTCTACTGCGGCTGTGGAGAGCCTGAGAAGAAGCCCAGCTTTCAGATATCAGGTTTGATGAATATTACCTGATTCGTAACAGATGCAGAATCTATTAATTCCATGTTTTTTTGATGTGTTATAGCATTTACTGCCCTGCAACAGTTAGTTCCGGCCACACAAGCTGATTGGTTGAGAAGCGTTCTAACCGTAATGTTATTTCACCATAACATCACGTTTTTTTCACAAATACTGTATCACTCCGCTGAGACGCCGTTGCTAAGCAACGACTTTGACAGCTGTAGGAGACGCTCGAGCCATTTGAACGTTTTTACTTCTTACTTTGCCACAAACAGAAAATAGACACTTTTAAGATCACATTTGACCGACAGCCGATTTGGTCAGACTCTGAAGATGAGACCACACTAAATTCCCAAACTGTCGTCACCACTGAGCAGCTTTTCAGTCGGCAGCTGTGACAGAAGAACAGCTAAACAACCTGGAATCAGCCAGAAATGAACCCAATACCATTCGCCAAACAAAATGGGCTGTAAGATGCTTTACAGACTGGCTGGAACAAAACAACATTAATATTGATCTGGCAAAAAATTACATAACTGAGCTGAACTTGATATTGCGGCAGTTTTATGGCGCAGTCAGTACTTCAGAAGGCGAGGCTTACAGCAGCCTGTGCAGCGAGTGAGCGGAGCTCGTTGCTCTGACGTAGCAACAAGCTGCTTGTTAAGGAACTATAATTTGGTGGAAGGAACTGCGAACATTAAAACATTTTAACCGCCCAGTTTATTTATTTCTTACTTTATTTATTTAACTGTTGTATAAAAGCAATAGAACACTCGAGGTCATGTGTTATCACGAATAACATCACAGCTGTGATGATCTACGGCGACCAAATCACAGCCATGATGTTATTTCGCGATAACACACTCCCTCTCGTGGTCTATTCTTAATTACGTTGTGTGAAAGCTTCAGGATGACTAAATTTAAAAGCATTCAAATTTAAAGGGCTCATATAATGGACTAAACTTTTCCTCATTTTATTTAAAATAAAAGAATTTGGTGATTATTGTTAGTTCCAAAACACAGCATTCACTCTCCAGTCCATACGGTCCATATACAGAAACCAAGCCCATTTTAAATCTGATGTCACAAAACCAACACTTTCACATACCTTAAACCTACAACAGTTTAGCCCCGCCCATTCATGCCAAAGTTATAAGGAGTGTTTCCCCAGAAGCAGAGAATAAACACTGACTCTATGTGTTTGTATGTATTCTCAGGTATTCATAAAGGAAGAGGAGACAGGAGTGATCTTGCTAACCTTATGGTCAAGCCGTTTATTCTGGCCATGTCTGTCCCTCCTGATGGCAACACCCACATCTCCACACGCAGGAAACGCTCCTCTGGAGCTGAGGAAACCTGCGCCGAGTGAGTTTAAAACACTCTCATCACTCGGGTTCCTCTTTTCTTCTTTCTTTCTTTGTCCCAGAGGTGGGCAATACGACAATATTTGATCATAAATATGATAAAGTTTATTACACAATACGTATTTCTGAGTATATCGTGGATGTCGTCATATATATATAGGAACACTGATTGAGAGCATCCTACTGAGTTGGCTTTAGTTCAGTACAGTGAAATATTGATAAACATCATTAAGTTTTTATGGTAGTTTTAAATGCAGCATTACTAGGCCTACATTGTCCTACTCTTTTTATATATCTCTGCTGACATACCTGTTGCCCTTAACATTGTGTGTAAATTTCATGATGAATGGACCAAAAAAAACCGGCCCAAAATTACTTGGAAAAAAGTCTGGTTCCATTGACTTACATTAAAAGTAAAGTATGTTATTTCCTTCTCCTGTAAAGTTACCATTTTGGAGATACAAGGTTTTGTTCAGACAACAGCAACATGATTGTAGAACCCAATAATGTAATCATTTCCCTATAATGTGATGAACCCAAAAACGTAATAAAACTTTGCACTTAATCAAAAATGATATGAAATCCAACATTGTAATGAGGTATTAAGTATAGTCAACTGGAAAATGTACAAACTTCTCAAAAATGTAATAAGATATTACATTATCAGAAAAAAGGTTATTATATTGTAATATTGTATTACATTTTGGAGCGTTATTACATTGTTGGAAAATTATTACATTAGTGGCTTCTACATATGATTCAACGTTCACAAATTGGCCGGCTCATTTAGCTGTTCTTCTAGCAGTGCTTGGTAACATATCACTGTCGTCAGAACAGCTGTTGTCTTTTTTCGGTTTTTGACATAATCTGAAAATGCCTGTCGTCCTTTGTATTGTGTACAAATTTCATGATGAATGGACCAAAGGAAACGGCCCAAAATGACTTGGAAAAACTTCTGGTTCCACTGACTTACATTAAAAGTAAAGTAAGCTTTTTCCTGCTCCTATAAAGTTACCATTTTGGAGATACGAGGTTTTGTTCAGACAACAGCGATATGCACAAGCTACCTTTGCTACAAACATGCTAAAAAATCGAACTTGTAACATTAAAAGTAAGTAAATAAAATTTTTATATAGACATTTATTAAAATATCAAACTTTTGTGACCAGCAGTCAACCAGTTTTTTGATGTTGGCCAATCAGTGTAGCAGTCTTATGAGGTAAAGCGCGAGGCACTGAAAGAAACCCACATGGAATCCAACCTTGCCCTGCTATTTACAGACTGTTTTCACTTGTCATTTCATGTGAAATGACCAGATAAGATTTGTCCACATTACATTTACACCATGTCAAGCCCTGTTTACAACTGACCCTGGGTGATCCGATCATACGTGGATAGTTCGTCTCAGAGATGTGCTGTGAACCAATCATTCAAAAGACCTTCAGAAGTGATCAGAAGGATATTCTAATCAACCAAAACATCAATGCAGCACTGGAAAAAAAAGTGCTGTTTTAATTTTAAAACATTGGTCATCGGGCTACCTTAAAAGTTTCACTTTATTGAATTTCTAATAGTAAGTTAACAGAGCAAGAATCTATGATTTAAAAGGAATTCCACCATTTTCAAAAGATCACAGAGATGTAAACAAAGTCATTCAGAGTAATTTGGTTTGAAAGCGTTCATTATAGAGACTCAGATGTCTTTACAGTGGTGGTGATAGGAACCAGGGGTCGCCATGACTACAACACAAATATTTTTATTTACTATCCAAAACCAGCAGTGAACCTTCTGAGCTTTATATGGAATGTTGATGATGGGAAAATAGTGGGAAATCTGAAATGGGGGGACACTTTTGCCTCGCAGTGCCCTGCACGTACCCTTCCCCCCAAGAAAAAAACATTTTAGACAAAAACATCTTTAAACTAGCGTAAAATAATGTCTCAGGCATCAGGCAGTGAATTCATAACCATTTCATGTAATAACTTTCTGTAAAGGAGCTTTTAGAGATGGACGTCTTGTTCCTATCACCACCATTGTGAACAATTCTGACTCAGTAAGTTTATCCAGAACAGAGCGTTTCACACCAAACCACTCTGAATGACTCTGTTTACATCTGAACCCTTTAATTATGTAGAAATTTTACACAATCGGTGGAGTTTCCCTGTAAGTTCTGCTGACTATTGGAAGTTCAAAAAACTCAAAGTATAAAGGAAAACTTTTTGATTTGAAACATCAAACGTTGTTTTACTGTGAGAGACGAAATCAGCCACGTAGTTTATTTTTCCCTGTCATCTCTTGTTTGTTTACAAGTTGCTTCAGCTAAACGTTTGTAACAGTCCTTACACAAACAATGACGGTACATTTTTGTGTGATAACAAAGGCTGCGAGACACTGACATGGTTAAGTCGGGTGGTACCCTTCCTCCAGTCACGGAATCCGATCACATGTGGTCACTGGAAATGCCAGGTGTTACTCCCAAGTGTAAACTGGACTTTACACAGATAGAAAACTGGTTTCCATCAGTGCTGCTTTTCCGTGACATGCAAATCTGAGTAATTCTAGTTGGAAATCTCCTAAAGGGATGGACTTACAGAAATTTTGCTATGCAATTTTCTAAGAACAAAAGAGAAACTGGCTCCCTCTGTCTTGATGTTTCCCTCAGGACCAGCGAGACCTGCTGCATGCGGAATCTTTACATCGACTTCCGGAAGGACCTGGGCTGGAAGTGGATCCACAAGCCCAAAGGATACTACGCCAACTACTGCATGGGCTCCTGCACTTACATCTGGAACGCTGAGAACAAATACTCACAGGTAGGGAGAACACAGAGTCCACATGACTAAAGGCCTCTGAGTCTTCCTGAGCATTCCCTGATGAGCCAAACAAGCAGTTCCCAAAACAACATTCCGGCATTTTCTGCTTTTTTTCGGCTTCCTGCCTCGGTCATTTCCTTAAGTCGTTTCCCGTCAGAGGCATTCTTGGGGCAGGCATGTGCAAACCCAGCTTTGGAAAAGCTCAGAGTGAACTTTGTGATCTGAAAGCTGGAATTGTGTTCTAAGTTGCGGAGAGGCGAGAGGTACCTGAGGGCCGTCCCTCGGCGCACATCTCTGGAAAATCTGCTGAGAGTTTTCCAACACTTTCTATTCACAACATCCGGACACAGAAATAACGACTATGAGGACTGAGAGCTATTAACACTTACAAGACCAGAGCTGCCACTGAAATTCTGCTTTACATTCTATAATTATTTAAATGTCATTACATAATTAGGTGTTAGATTTAAATTCAATTCTGTGCTCTGTTTCATTGTCAAACAGTGACAAAAAAACATAATAAGTATTTGCATCTCAAACCTTTTGGTGGCACAGAATGTCCATATGACTTATTTATGTTTTAGAGTGGTCTTGTAATGGTTGCTCATATGTACCTCAACCTTATTGTCTCAAATTTACAGAAATATTTTCATTTATGAAGCAGTGCATTGTGTTACAGCTGTATGAGTGGACAAAATAAGCTTCATCACAATGTTCTCAATAACAGAACAGCAGAACCTGAACATGAAAGTCACATGACTTCCATAGAATGAGTGCAGTTTGAGAGCATCTGTTTTCATTACCGACATCCAGTGAGAGCAACAGCGTTTGCATGTTCCAACTGAGTGTACATATTGTATATATATCATATATAAAGTCAACGAGTGTGTTATATATACCATATATACAGTCAATGAGGGTATGCATCATATATATCATGTATACAGTAAATGAGTGTATATATCATGTCATATATACAGTCAATGAGTGTATACATCATATGTATCATATATACAGTCAACGAGTGTGTTATATATACCATATATACAGTCAATGAGTGTATATTATATATACCTTATCACGTATACAGTAAATGAGTGTATATATCATATATGATATATACAGTCAATGAGCGTATACATCATATATATCATAAATACAGCCAATGAGTGTATACATCATATATATCATATATACAGTCAATGAGTGTATACACCATATATATCATATATACAGTTAATGAGTGTATATATCATGTCATATGTACAGTTAATGAGTGTATACATCATATATATCATATATACAGTCAATGAGTGTATACACCATATATATCATACATACAGTTAATGAGTGTATATATCATATGTATCATATATACAGTCAATGAGTGTATACATCATATATATCATATATACAGCCAATGAGTGTATACATCATATATATCATATATACAGTCAATGAGTGTATACACTATATATATCAAACATACAGTTAATGAGGGTATATATCATATATCATATATAGTCAATGAGTGTATACATCATATATATCATATATACAGTCAATGAGTGTATACATCATATATATCATATATACAGTCAATGAGTGTATATACCATATATATCATATATACAGTTAATGAGTGTATATACCATATATATCAGATATACAGTCAGTGAGTAAAACTCAGCAAATATACTGAATTTTACTCTTAAATTGGCATAAAATGCCATATTTGAATGTGTTCTCTGTAGAGGTTGTGTTAACACTTTTCACTACCAGAATCAACAACAATTAGTTTGACCAGGAGTGTTCAAACTTTTGCACACTACTGTATGACTTTATAACTATATTTGTATGTATTTACATAGATACCTAATTTCCAGTTGTCTGTAGATAAGGCTGAAACTATAGTTATACTTCCTCTTACTCACTTTCACTCTCTCTCACATGCACACGGGACACACTTTCTAATATGGTCCTATTTTGCTGTCGGTCACACTTGTCTGGCCTGAACAATGCGGATAGAGTGTGTCTGATTTGTGTCTGTGTTTGTCCCACAGATTTTAGCCCTGTACAAACACCATAACCCCGGTGCATCTGCCCAACCCTGCTGTGTACCTCAAACCCTGGACACCCTTCCAATCGTCTATTATGTTGGCAGACAACACAAGGTAAATATCCATATCGAGCTTTACAGTGAGATACACCTACATACCGTACTACCACTACCACCTCACTGCTGATACAATGACTCGCAAGTTGCATACGGTCAAATCTGATTATAAAAGGGCCGCACACAAACATTAAACCGTCAGTTTTGTGATTTATACATTTACACTTTGCTGCATCTGTATAATCAAATTCTCGTCTGGTAGGAGTGCATGTATCTTTAAGCATGATACAGGGTGATTCAAAAAGATTCATCTGATTTCAAAATGATTTATTTCACTTGTAAATCATTACAGAACAATGCAGTAAACTGTAAATGGTTTAAATGAGCGTAAAGTTTATTATGTAATTTTACAAGTGCTCAGTATGAACCTCCTCCAGCTGTACAGACAACATCAACACCATAGTTAAATTCATCCCATACTTGATTGAGCATGTCGGGTGTCGCTGCACTCACGGCTCTTTCAGTGCCATTTCGGAGATCATCAACGCCGAACGCTCTGAGCTGTTGGAGGTTCAATGCTGATGAAAATCACGCTGCACAGTTATGACGGATTCACTCTTATTGAAGTGGAGAACGCAGAACGCTTTCTGCTCAGGGGTCTCATCTCCTCGCAGACTGAAGGGAGCCATCTTCCACTGACAGTCAGAAACTCTATGACCCCCTCTTTCAATTGGATTGTGATTGGTTCCTAGGCGCCTCACGGTTGGAAAAATATGGCACTCTGGAATCGGATGAATCTTTTTGAATCACCCTGTAGTTTAACAACTTGGAAAAATGCCTGATTTGCAGTTAAATAACTAAAACTATTATCAATATCATAAATTATAGCACTAGTAAGAAGAAAAGTAGAAAATAACTGTAATACTATTCATTTGTGCTCATGGCAATCTAGTACAAAACAGGATGCACTTATTTTGCATGTACATTGGTGTAAATAAAACGCATTTTATTTAAAGCAATATTACACTGTGCATTTGTTTTATAACACTGACTCCACCCACAAAATAAAAAAAACACAAAGCAGCGCAGCGTTTAAATATGTTATTTTAGAAAAATAATCACAATTACAACCAACGGTCCGCTCGAGTTCAGAAACACCCACAGGCGATGAGCGATCGGTGATTTGGGTGACAAGAGCTCCAGTTCTAAACTATGGAAGCAAAACTTGCACACAAAACATGTCTTGGCTGTGTAAATTACATTTTTCATAAAACTATTCCTTTTCATTTTTAAGGTCTGGTGTGTTTTTGATGAGTTGCTCTAAACGATTCTTAACATAATCATCTTCTGTGTTGAAGGTGGAGCTCCTGTCCAACATGGTGGTGAGAAGCTGTAAGTGCAGTTAAAGTGGCTGAAGTTCATCTCCTTCAACACCTCATGCTCCTCTCTCTCCTATAAGCGAGCAGATAGAATGTCCCTGGGGGAAAGGAGGGGATGAAAGCACGGCAGGACTGAAATGGACAGAAAAAAAAGGACAAAAGGAGGGGAAGAGGAGGAGAAAGTGGCAAAGACCAAACAAAAAAGCAAAGGAGTTTTGACTTTTGACTCACTGTTGCTTTTTACCTTCTCCATAAAACATCACTGAGAACAATATGCTAATACTTCATTGCAGATTATGCTTTGTTTTATTTGTAATCTTTTAACTACAGTAGTATATTTCCTTTAATTTATTGTGAAAGATTGTTGCATTACGCTATGATGTCCTGTAGAGTTGCATGCCAGACGTACAATGAAGATTTCTCTTGGTGCTGTGCTTCTGAAAAGAGCACCAGTAACATTGGAGGAATGTGTTTCCAGAGAGAAATGAATGTGCTTACGTGAGAAGACCAAGAACTTTGCACTAAATCATGCTGAGAACGGAGGTTGAGGGGGCACTGAAACTCAGATTCCATTGATATGTGTTGGAGGATAGCTGTGGTGGACTTGAAAAGACCACTGACCTACAGTCCATACTACTACATTAGAGAAATATGGGTGTGAAAACCTTTATACCTGTATGTGCATATGAGCTGGGGATGTGGGTGGGGGGGTTCCTCTAAGGCTTCTACAACTTCCGGTAATTATTCTGGACAGCTGTAAAAATTCCTCGTCCATAAAGGGACTTCACCGTGGAAGGTTTGGCCCCATCGCTCATCCCTTGTCCAGATTTGCATGGGCCTGTGGGCTGTTTTGTGTGGTAGGAATGGAACTCCTCTACAGAGAACACACTTAAGTTCTGCAAATTTTAGTGCACACTTTCTATTTATTTAACAAATTTAAAGTTTAACAAATTTAAAATATATTAACATATTGATTAAACATTAGACGCCATTACATTTGCACATGCCACATTTCATGGTTTATTTCAGCAAATAAACAGTAATAGTGCATTAAAGTGTGCAGAAGTGTGTTCTCTGTAGAACTGATTTTCACCAAGAAGTTCAACAAAACATGGAATTTGACCAGGGGTGCCCAAACTTTTGCATTTGACTGTGTGTGTGTTCGTCTTGTGTATGTGTCTGATATACAGTGGGGTTCAAAAGTCTGAGAGAAAATGTTTTTATATTGCATTTCTTTCTAATTCAATACAGTGTTTCTCAGTACAAATTATATCAGCATGACAGTTCGAGTCAAAAGCACAATCTTTGAAATTTTAACATGAAATTCTTGATGAAATTTGGTGGTGTGTCCCCTTTTCACTTTAGCAACTGCACTCTACAAATTTGTGCAAAAGTCTTTGAGCAGGTCAAATCCACCTGAGAGGCGTCTGAACGCGAGCTTCAGTGAAAACAAGTCTTCTTTGTGCGAAGGCCTTAACGTTGCCACAAATTTGCTTAAATTTGAGTAGTGACATAGGCTGAATCTCAAATGGCTCCCTACTCACTATAAAGTGCACTGCTTAAGTCAAGAAACTATGGATCCTAAACTCAAAAAGCGCTCTAAACGTTAGATAGAGAGTCATGCAGCTAATAACTGAATACAAATGACTTTCTCATCAACATGTAAAGCAGTATTTTGGTGTAAACGCCATTAGTTCATGCCCTACATAGCGTACTACATAGGGAGTAGGGAGCCATTTGAGATTTAGCCCTAGGAATAGTGCAGTAGTCTTGTCATAACTTTTCTCTGTTTAAAGTTTTCCTCAATACTAAAACTTTGTTGTTTATTTCCAGATTCAAAGGGAAAGAATCTCAAAGTTTCAATGTGGTCTCAGACTTTTGGGGCCCACTGTCTACCTAAACAAATGCCCAGAGCCTCTCGGTGCTCCCTACCTTCCAAATGTGGCTCAACAAAACACCCAACTCATAATGACAGAATGCTCAAAGATGAAATGCTGCCTTTACGTGCTCATGGAGAATATTTCACAGTTGTCGCGCATGTTTGGGAAAACTTGCAATATCCACAAGCATTAGCCAGCTTGCTAAATAGCTAACATTTACCATCAAAGCACATCTTGATGCCAAACCTCTTCCCTCTGTATCTCCTAAGACTGTAGAAAGCACAATTAATCAAACACCGCCCTCATTTTCTTGGTCCTGTTTTTCTCGTGCAAAGTCGTGATTACGATGTTTTTGCGTCGTAAATATGGAGAATATTACGACACTGTTGTGCCAGTTTGGGAAAACTTTGACCACAATTTTATCTGGTTAGCTAGCATAATCTGTTAAGGTATCTTGACAGTTTCTTTCAAAGTAAACGTATATAATGCAACTGATGATGACTAAAAGGAAGTTGCATTTAGAAAAATAAAGAATTAGCTGCCATCGCCCACTGAAGCTAACTCTTTGTCTAGCATAATGAATCAGCAGTAAGTCAGAAACACGTGTTTCTGAAGCTTAAACTTGTTATTATGACATGCGCACACTTTAGGATTTGAAATCGTATTTATGATTCCATAAACTCAAATAAAATTCACTGAGGGCCATGGTAGACAGAAAGGGAGTGGCATTGTGTTCCCTAGCAATGCTGTTTTGCGATCCCAATTTTGGAAGTGAATGCTAAAATATTGCAAAGGAACGCAATGTTATTGTAGAATTCAGACTTTAAATCAAGCTCGTTTTAATGCTGTGTTAGTTTTAGCTTGGAAGATTTTCAACCTCTGCACTTTTGAGCCACAGAAATGGGAAAAAATCGTGAATGCCTTTAAGATTAGCCAGTAGCAACAAACTATCATGTTAAAACACACTTGTCTATTGTTTACGCTGGTTTATGCTGGTCTGGAGCTGGTTTAGCTGGTTTAGGCTGGTCTGGAGCTGGTTTAGCTGGACACCCAGCATGGTCACACTGGTTGACCACCGTATCAGCATCCAAAACACAACATATGCTGGTTTTGCTGGTGACCAGTCATGCCGATCTAAGCTGGTTTCTCTAGCAGGGTATCCAGCCAGCGTTAGCGATATGAGTGATAACTTTAATGATTATGATTTATCTACCTTCTCAGCAAACTTTATGGTCAGTGATATAGATTTAAGTACTGTGTCTGTACATTGACTTATCCAGAGCAAATACTACTGTAATTCTATTTTAGAGTGGTCACCAACTCTGGTCCTGAAGATCTGCCTTCCTGCGGAGTCTAGTTCCAACCACACCTGTTCCTGCTAATGATCTTCAGGTTCTTTATTACTGTTGACTGTATAAGTCATATGGACATGACTTCATAGGTCGAACCCGGAGAACACCTTTCAGACTTTCCAACTAGGTTAATTCCCAGTCGAGGGTGTGTTTGCCTTGGTTTTTCCCAGTCGGAAATTCCACGTCACAAAATTTGCATGACAGCAGCCCACAGTAGTCTTCACCATAACTAGCACATAAAGGCAGCATTAATCCATAAGCTTGGCTTCTTCCATTTCTCCAAAACCGTCCATTAACAAAGCTCCTGTTCTCTAACAGCAGGGAGGGAAGGCCGTGTGTAACATCCTTCACCTGCCTGCTCTTTCCATTGTACTGAATGAGTGAGTGAGTCTCTTCACCCCGCATTTGGCCTTGATGTGTTGACGAGTGTACACGTAACGTTAGCGCTAGTATTTATAGCGGCAGCCTGCTTTTCTTCTCCCCGCCCAGTGGACGTTCGTCGGTCAAAGGTTGGCACTGCTGATCGTAAACATTACATCCACACTCAACACGTTGTGACTGAAATGGAAAGACATTTATAGCCTCTTTTTAGAGGACAAACGGTCACAGAATGATATATAATGTTTGCTGTAGTATTTTGTAGAGTTTTGAAATGTGATTTCTTTGCCTCAGTGTGGGACATTTGTGAGGGTTTATTTGTGTATTTCTACATGTTCATTTCAGCCGTGCTCATGGAAACACTTCATATGCTTCACGGCCATCACATTTCCAATTATTTGGGTTTTCTGGTGTTAGATTTGCACTTGTTTTTGTTCCATTTTCACTCAACACTGCTGAAATAAACCAATTTTTTACCTGTTTCAGGCAGAAATTGCTGCTGACTGAAGATCTGTTTTAGTCTTTGTTTTTTTTTTTTATTTTTACATCCTTCTACTTTCTAAAATTAAAGGAAAGTTCTGGGCGAGTGATTAGAAACTTTTCGTTTTTAGCTGTTGAGCTCCATTTACTCCCATTCATTGAGGACTCACTTGCGGGCGCTGTCTGTTTTTGATATAACGAGGGAAATAAGAAGAGGCCAGGCTCCTCATAAACCGGCTCTGATTAACTAGCTAGTTAATGTGATGCTACAGTGTTATTGCTAGCCAGCTAACTAACTAGCTAGTAGGGTGTTAAGCAGGTTTGCTTACTAGCTAGTTAATCTGGCTGGTTACTAGTAAATAATCAACATCCAGGAGACCATTCTTCTCCATGATGTGCAGATTAAAATCAGCCTGTTAAAATTATTTAATTTGTTATGATCACATGATGCATTTTGATTGGCTGTTTCAGGAACCTTGTTTCACATAGTTGAAACATGGCTGTGTTTCAAACAAGTTGAATTTCAAGCAGCTAATGCTGCATAGAAGCCAACCTAAGAGACAACAGGAGATGCTGCTTTTATGATGACCAATACAAATACTCCAGAATGATTGTTACATTAACCTCATTCCTCATGCTGATCCATCTTACTGGAAAAACCTAGATGCTCACCAACTACCCTGGGGGAAGATAATTAATTAATTATTTCTAAATTGAATAAATTGCAGTTTGTGATGTCACAAAACCAACCCCACCCATTCACATTGAAGTTATAAGGAGTGTTTTAGTTTTTAAGCTGCTTTTTAAATGAGGTCAGACAATCAGAATAGAGCTCATTAAGCTCATTTTCATATATATGTCTTAAAGATGGGCTGTTTTTCAGCTTATTTTCCACATATATATAGGACTTGGAGTGAAAAGTAATAAATGTTTAAATACTTCATCAAACTCTTATTTCAAGAAAGTGAGGGATATTCAGTTTTCAGTGGTGTGGGCCCTTTAAAAGAGTTCATTTTTTGGGCCATTTAAGGGATAACAAGAGGTTGGAAAATGATCATGTACAAATAAATTGAACTGTTTTGGTTCATAAACCACACAAATATTATAAATAGACTTCAGAGGAAAAAAAATAAAATACAAGAAAATAAAGTTTATGGGCCCTTTAACTGAGAAGAACCCAAATATGATGAATGGATGGCGTGATAAGAGTTTACTGAAGAATAATAATAAAGTACAAATAAAAATGATTAATATTAATATTGCGGCCCTGCTTTAACGTGTTTACTGGGTGTGGGATGAAAGATGAACTAAGGCCTCTGTTCTCTGAATGCAGGTCAGCTGTGTCTGTCAGCCTCTCATTTAGAGGACAAAGCTGTGAAAAACCCCGCAGTGGCCCTCAGGTAAACACTGAACACCTGTTTGTCCTGAAGTCTCTCCTACCTGCCAGGCACAGCGAGGCTTCGCATGAGGGTGGAGAGCCAACGGTTCCCGAAAGACCCCCACACACCCCCGCACCCTGCCCTCTCTCTCTCTCTCTCTCTCTCTCTCTCGCCCTTTCACACAGTTAGTCTGTCATGTCGACATGTTCTTGTCGAATAACTTCATTTCAGTCTGACATAATTCCCACAACTCTCCTCCTTTTTCCTCTCTCTCTCTCTTTCTTTCTCTCTCTTGTCTCTCTTTCTTTTTTCCTCATGTCTTGCTCACTCTTTCTCTCTCTCTCTCTCCCCCACGCTCTCTCTCTCTCTCTCTGTTCCTCTCTCTCTCTTTCTCTCTCTCACTCTCTCCTTCTCTCCCTGTTCCTCTCTCTCTCTCTCTCTGTTCCTCTCATTCTCTATTTCGTTCTCTCTCTCTCTCCTCTCTCTCTCTCTCTTTCTCTCTCTCTTTCTCTCTCTCCTTCTCTCTCTGTTCCTCTCTCTCCCCTCTCTCTCTCTCACTCCTTTTCTCTCTGCCTCCCCTCTCTCATTCTCTCTCTCTGTTTCTCTCTCTCGCTCTCTCTCTCTCCTTCTCTCTCTCTGTTCCTCTCTCTCTCTCATTCTCTCTCTCTGTTTCTCTCTCGCTCTCTCTCTCCTTCTCTCTCTCTGTTCCTCTCTCTCTCTCATTCTCTCTCTCTGTTTCTCTCTCTCTCTCTCTCTCTCTCCTTCTCTCTCTCTCTCTGTTTCTCTTTCCATTTCCCTCTCTCTTCTTTCTCCCCTGCTCTCTCTGTCCCTCACTTGCCCTCTTTCTTACAATCTATCGCCTCTCTCCTCTCTCTTTCTATTTCATCTGCCTGTCTCTTTCCTTCTTTCTTTCTCTCTCTGTCTCTCTCTCTCTCTCTCTTTTCTCTCTCTCTCTCTCTCTCTCTCTCTCTCTCTCTCTCTCTTTCTTTTTCTCCTTATACTCCATCTCTGGCTCATCATTTTTCTCTTTCTCTTTCCACTCTGTTTCTCTCTCTCTCCTCTTTCTCCCTCTTTCCCCCTCTTTCCTCTCTCTCCCTCTTTTTTCCTCTCTGTCTCTCACTCACTTCTTTAAGTCTTTGTAAGAAAACAGTTCTCTGGTTTTGACTTGTTTATTGCCCCTAATTTGGTGGCCTCCCTCCAGGCCCCCGCTCTCTGAGCTCAGGGGATTAGTGTCATGCTGCTCCCCACGTTCCTCAGCTTTAGGATTGAGAGGAACAGGCCTGGGCGTGCTCCTAAACCCATCTTTCTACAGATCACTGTATTGAAAATTCACAAACACGTACACACACATACACATACACACACTTTCATATGTTTATGTTAGGATAATATGGTAAAATACAGAATATATTATATATTACATGACATAATATATTATATCAATATAAAGAGTAGATCCAAGTCTTTTGGGATGCTTTAAGAAACTCCTGTTTATTTCATTTTTAGAATTCTAGATGAGCAAAATATATTTTTGTTACTAACCCTAATAAAATAAAGGCATTGTCATCCAGGGAGTCACCTTACATAACACACTGTCACATTTCACCCACCAGAGCAGAGACTTTGGAGAGAACCTCGGACGTCAAGGAAAACAAACAAATGGATGATCCAAACTAATCAATCCTCTTCTCTCACTCCAAGTCCAGACCACCAAGCTGGAGCTCTTATTTTGGACACATTATAAGAAAAAAACAGGTCATTGAAAAAGACCATTCTGTGTGGAAGAGTTGCAAAGGATGACCAGCTACAAGATGGGTGGAGATGATCAGAGGAGTAGTGAACCAGCCATTCAGAGGCCTGAAGACCCAAACAGAAGACAGAACATTTTGGAGAAACACCATCCGTATGGTCACCAGGAGTCTGAAACGACTCAGTGGCATCTTAACAATAATACTAACAATAATAACAATAATGATAATAATAATAATAATAATGAAGGCCCAGTCACACCTGCATTTGCCAGTGAATGTTCAGAAGTCAAATGACATTCATTACAATAGAATTTGCTGTGATGAATAATTTTGTGTTGCAGACTTTTAAGGCAATTTCATTTGCATGTGGAATTTTTCATCAGGGCTGCATTCAGCCCCGATAAAAACAGAGCAAAACATTTATTTAAATGGAAAAGTGGTGCATTTCCATTTAAATACTTTGTTGTGTTACGCAAGCAGTGTAACTACGGCATCTAAGAAGGCCATTCTTGGCATTCTTTCAAAAAAGATTTCAGAGCTGGATGGGTTTAAATACGTGTTTAATACTTGTATTGCCTTCTATACTTGTGTGCACCAAATTCCAGTGGCCACATTTGTAGAGGACTTTATTAGACTCCACTGCGCGTGCTGCTTTTTTAATGTGGCAGAATTTATAAACATGTCACTGCTGATTGGGTATTGACATTGAACATGCCCCAGTTCAACTTTGGTGCACTTGGACACCTAAATTGGTGCCCTCTACCAATAGTCAAGTCAAGTCAAGTCAAAGTTTATTTATATAGCACTTTTTACAACAGGTGTTGTCACAAAGCTGCTTTACAGAAAAATCCGGGTCTGAGCCCTCATGAGCGTCGCTAGTGGCGACAGTGGCAAGGAAAAACTCCCTAAGAGTAAGAGGAAGAAACCTTGGGAGGAACCAAGACTCAAAAGGGGAACCCATCCTCCTCTGATCGACACCGGATAGCAAACAGCATTAGAATAAAATATTAGAATACAAAAACAGGGAAAAACAGGTGGAGCAATGGTTAATTAGATAGTTTTAGTTTATGCAGCAGCAGCAGGACGGTCAGTTCATGAGGATGAGGTTTGTGCAGCGTTGTACAGCATGAAGCTCAGTGGTGGTCAAGCCAGTCCAGAAGGCTGGCGAGCAGTGGCACCTGATCAAGGCAGAAGAAGCAACAGCATCAGACGCACAGGATAGGCAGCTGTTCAACTTGGCAAAGAAAGGAAAACACACAGAGAGTCAGTTCTGCAAAGAGTGACCATGATCACAGATTACAGTGTAACAGAGCAGCAGAGACTCTGGCAGGTCGAGCTATAACAGCCTAACTAAAAGGGAGAAACTGGAAAAGTAACAGAGTCATGAGGCTCCCTGAGATGTCAGTGCCCCTCTGCTCCACCGTCAACAAACCTGAGTGAGTGAGTGAGTGAGAGCAGCGGGACTACGGCACCAACACTCCCAGTTTACCATAATACTCTATGACCATGAACCCCCAGATCTGCACCTTTTATCTGACAGGGGAAACTAATTACCAAAGTCTTGACTAAACAAGTACGTTTTTAGCCTAGACTTAAAGACTGAGGCTGTGTCTGAGTCCCGAACACTGACTGGAAGATTATTCCAAAGCTGGGGGGCTTTTTATGAGAAGGCTCCGCCCCCTGATGTAGCTTTATTAATTCTAGGTTCTAATAGTGAGCAGCACCTTGTGATCTAAGTAGGCGTTATGGTTCATATTATGAGAGAAGTTCACTCAGGTACTGAGGGGCGAGTCCGTTTTGAGCTTTATATGTCAGTAAAAGAATTAATTAATAAACGACTGTAACAGAACACTGTTAGCATTGTTTTATATCCCCCTTCAACCTTGTTAGCTTGGCAGGGGCTAGGGTGCTAGCACATTAGCGTCTCTTGGATGTGGTAAGTTGGTTTCTTCATCAAAGCAGAGCAGAAAAGTGGTAACAAAGAAAGGAAAAGGAGTAAAAGAGCAGAGGACGACTTCACAGCCGCACGCTTTCACTGTCCTGCTAACAGCAAAACAAAACAACAACGTTGTTCAGCGTCACATAAATCTTTCACAGTGCTAATATACGAGTCCCACTGGGCAGATAAAGCCGCCACCTGCCCAGCTCCCCAGCACGCCTCACTCAGCACTTGGGTTTGACGCAGAGTCTGTTTACATATACACTGTATTTTCCTCGAGGGCTCCAGGACGCTCGTCACCCAGGATGTGCTGTAATCCTGCATTTCGTCTTGTGCGGCTAAAACAGGTTTACACATGTTACAGACTATCTTCTCTAGTACGACTGTTACTATAGATCATATCAGTGACAGAATCATCTAACCATTAATTTGACAATTATCAAAAATAGAAGAGAGAGATGAATAAAAGGATTCAGACTTTAGATGTTTACAAGGATTATGTTCTGATCTATTTAAACCCAAGGCATTAATTGAGATAGTAATAAGCTAAATATATCGCTGCTGTCAGAACAAAACCTCGTATCTCCAAAATGGTAACTTTACAGGAGAAGGAAAAAACCTACTTTACTTTTAATGTAAGTCAATTGAACCAGAATTTTTTCCAAGGCATTTTGGACCATTTCTTTTGGTCCATTCATCATATTTACACACAATGTAAAGAGCAACAGGTATTTTCAAATTATGTCAAAAACTGAAAAACAGACAAAAGTGGAGATAAGAGGTTTTCTTCCCACAACAGCGATATACAAAATCATCATTTGTAGGGTGCTTTATTTAGTTGTTTTTAGAAGATCTTTATGATTTCTTTAAAGAGAAGCTGAAAGATTTTGATTTGTCATTGGTTGGTTACCAGCCAACAGGCGGGGATGTGTGATTGGTTAAGCAGAGCAAGTTGTAATGAGAGATGTACTATAAGGTTTGTCAAATATAGAGGCCCATATGTTCTTTGATGTGTTCATAATTTACGTCAGGCTGAATGCATATTATGACTATTACTCTTATTATTAGTCCATGACAAAAACATTGCATATAAGCTGGAGCCATGAACGCACATTGCGCATGTTCTACCGTAATATGCCTAAAATTTAAGCAGTTGTGATTTAGGCATGGAGAGCTTGACCACAGCAAGGTTTGGTGGCTGCAAGCCATCGTTGCAAGAGGTACGTCTTCAGTTCCAACATGTAAATGCAGCATTAGTAAAGAAACATCGCCGTCGCTCATGTTTAATAGCCAGCATTCTTACTAGTATACTTAGATTACTTTGCTCGCTAACAAGCAAGCAGTCAAAGAAGACGCTGCTTTAGAAGCTGCTAGTTTTCCAGGCAGCTTTCTGAGAAACCAACACCATGTAAAAAGAATTTCCAGAAAAACAAACAACACCAGAGACTAAATTCCATAACTTTGCATGCACTGCATCCACATTAGCAGCACCGAGGAACAGAGAGATGTCTCTAAAGATAAGCCCCGCCTACTGGGTATTTTAATTGGTTGTTCTTTGAACCAATTACATTCCTTCTGCCTCAAGGGTAGCGCTACTTTCAGAACTGTTTTGAGCAGTGATTTTGCACATGAGCAGACTGAAATGGTGTTGCATGAAAGTAAGTCTACTCTTAAACTTCAGCATTGCTTTATACCAACAACAGCTATTCAAACTGCAGCCTAAAGCCTCTAAACCAATGTGTGAAACACCCCCTGGTATTTGGGAGGTCCCATGTAGGCTGGCCACTCCAGCATAGGCTGGCTGCTAACTCACTCACCATAGCTGCCTTAATGCTTTGGGCAAATTGGGCAAGTTGTCAGATTAACAGATATGATGCAGCCACCTGTAAAGGTTTTCCGAGGTATCCCGGCCATAGTTACAGTTTCTAGGCTATGAAGGACCAACTGGGTGAAGCAGTCTGCTACAGCGCCACCCTGAGGCAGAGCAGTGTTGCAGCTCTAGTTAGTTAATTACACCAAAGACAGAAGTGATTAAAGCAGATAAACAATGAGCTTTCGTGGAATTTGTATCTGAGTGTGGACAAGGGACAACATAACATAATAATAAGTTTATTGTGAGAGACGTTCAGGGGGTCCGAGAGGTTAATTAGGGGTCCTGGACCCTATAGAACCCCCTGTATTTGGTACCTTGCTCTAAACGACCACACTGGACAAAGCATGCTGGTTTGGGTCTGAGTCAAGTCTCGAGTCTCTGAGGTGCAAGTCTGAATTAAGTCTTGAGTCTCTGAGGTTCAAGTCTGAATTGAGTCTCAGAGGTCCAAATCCAGATCGAGTCTCCACTCTCTAAGGTTCGGGTCTGAGTCGAGTCTCAAGTCTCTGAGACTCGAGTTCAAATTGAGTCTCAACTCTCTGAGGTGCTAGTCCAAGTAGAATCTCGAGTCTCTGAGTTTCGAGTCCGAGTTGAGTCTCGAGTCTCTCAGGTTTGAGTTCGAATTGAGTCTCAATTCTCTGAGATGCGAGCCTGAGTTGAGCCCCAAGTCTCTAGGGCTCAAGTCCAAGTCGGTTCTCACATTGTTATTAGCAATTAAGCTAAGCCTGCTATACCATTCATACAGAGTGAACTGCTCAGAAACTAAAGGTTTTATTTACAGCTGTGTTTTGGTTCTTATCTCTGGTCTCCAGTGACCACTTAGGATCAGGTTTGGTGACTGGATTAAGGGTCCCGCCTACATTTATTACATCAGTATCTCACTACATTTGTTATCTGACAGAAATGTGATGCTAAGGCACCTAAACAAATTGTGTTAATTTGCGAGGAGGAAAGAAAATACACATCTGTTTTTGTCTCTGCGGTGATTTGACATTTCTTCAGCACAGTTGGGGATGCATTGAGATGCTTTAACAGTCACAATACAGATGTTATGTGGTCATATTGTTCCCTGACTGCCTCCAAAGGTGGTTTGTGTGTCAGGATTACAGCAAGACTGATTTTTGGAAATCCCATTCATTTTTGCCATGGAGAGAATCAGTGTCTAATATGTGAGTGACACCAGTTACAGAATGACGCACGACTTCAGTGGTCTATATGTTTGTGTATCTATCAGGCTTTGTTTTGTACTTTAAAAGAGAGCAGTAGGAGAACTTAAAATACGCATAATGATCATGCGGATTGACAGCTAATCACTACTGACTCATCAAGAAGGTAAATTTTAATCTATAATGTTTTCAAGTAATTGGGTTTAATGGCTTAATCGTGACAGCCCTGTAATCTGTACCGACACAAAACAAAGGCAGACTTCAGCAGTGGCAATCCAAAGCTGCTTTTAAAGTGGTTCTCTGTATTGTGCAATCACTTTTATTCATGTGCCATCTTTTTTGCTGCCAAAGCCGTAGGGTTGAGTGAATAACCACATGCGCCGCTGTCATCCTGATTCACTTCTTCCATTATATCTTTATATAAGACTTCGCAATTGTCTCTGCGTTTCATTTGACTCAACCAAATGTTCCTAATAAAATTACTAGTGTTGCTCAAATGTTCTGCCGCAAAACCTATACAATTACGTCACCCCGAAGCCTTGCAGCGTGACGCAACTCCGCAGGCTGGTCAAAAACTTTTGGTATTCGACAGGATCCTGCATAGTATCAGAGTTAGGACGAGCAAACTGGATCTTATTATGCGCAGGTTGTTTCGGGTTAACTCGTTTCATCACAGGGTGAAGCTTAGCCTGAGGAAAGGTCGCTTGCAAGTGCTACTCAGAGCCGTGTGATTAATCTGAATACGTCTAAACATCAAGCATCAAGCTTTCATTTGTACCTCTGCTAAGCTAATCAGCGCTTGTAAAAAAAAAGAACCCAAAAGGCGAGTTTTTCTGCATGTTTTACTGCTAAATACATCTCCACACTTTTGGCTTTTGCAGTTCAAAAGTGTCACACTGTCTTGAAAAGGCATCTAGAATCCCTGAATCCCTTTTCTGAAGGACCACAACATCTACAGTGCAATTACATCCTTTCTGATCTTGAGCCACGGCTACTCATTAAGACCAGAGCAGTGAGAAGAGTTTGTTTTTGTCATGGGGACGGTCCGCTAATTGTTTGAACACAGAACAGGGCAGGCAGAATGACGGTATAATGACATTACCGTTTATCAAATGACACACGACAGACCCTGGTCTAACACTACACTCTTAAAAAAGATGGCTCTTCAGGGGTTCTTCAGTAAAGACAATGGTCTTACACTATATGGACAGGAGCTTCTATGAATCCCATTCTAAATCCATAGGCATTTATATGGATTTCGTCCCTCCTTTGCAGCTCTAACAGCTTCCACTCTTCTGGGAAGCTTCCTACAAGATTTTGGAGAGTGTCTGTGGGAATCTCTGCCCATTTATCCAGAAGAGCATTTGTGACGTCAAACACTGATGTTGGATGAGAGAGTGTGGCTCACAATCTCCATTCTAGTTCATTCCAAAGGTGTTTGATGGGGTTGAGGTCAGGGCTCTGTGAGGGCCAGCCAAGTTCTTCCACACCAAACTCACCCAGTCATGCCTTTATGGAGCTGCTTTGTGCACTGGGGCTCAGTCATGCTGGAACAGGAAAGGTTCTTCCCCAAACTGTTCCCACAAAGCTGGAAGCATAGAATTGTCCAAAATGTCTTGGTTTGCTGAAGCATTAAGATTTCCCTTCACTGGAACTAAGGGTTCTAGGTCAGACCCTGAAAAACAACCCCATAGCATTATCCCTTCTCCACCAAACTTTACAGCTGGCACAGTGCAGTCAGGCAGGTAACGTTCTCCAAACCCAGACTCGTCCATCAGACTAACAGATAGAGAAGCTGATTTATCACTCCACAGAAAACGTTTCCACTGAGTCCAGTGGCGGCGCTTTACATCACTCCCCCCAACCCCCCTTTGACACTATGCATTTTGATCTTAGGCTTGTGTGCAGCTGCTCAGCCATGGAAACCAATTTTGTTAAGCTTCTACCACAGTTCTTTTGATGTTGGTGATGGTGCTTCCAGACGCTGTGAGCTTCAGCACTCGGCGGTCCCACTCTGTGAGTTTGTGTGGGCTACTTCTTCGTGACTGTGCTTACATGGTTCTCTGGATGCACAGCTTGTATAATCTCCATAGTTAATTGAGGACCAATAGAATGAGCTCCATCCAATACCTTTGGGATGAGTTGTAGCGATCCAGAACTGACCATCCAACATCAGTACCTGACCTCACTAATGCTCAATCAAATCCTCACAGCAATGTTCCAACATCTAGTGTAAAGCCTTCCCAGAAGAGTTGAGGCTGTTACTGCAGCAAAGGGGGAAAAACACCTTATTAATACCCTTCATTTCAGAAGAAACATAGGGTAGGTCATTAGTTAACAGGTTCTCTGACATGCCAGTGTATCATATACTACATTAGTTTCACCAATACTCTGTCTTTCAACCTGCTTTCTTGCACTGTTGCTAGAGAGAATGGCCTTTGTTTGATGAGTGAGCATTTAACAGTGTTAGCAGGCACCACTCAAACTAATGACAGTGCAGTCAAACTTGCAATTACCTGGAACTTCCGCAAATAACACACGACAAAAAAGGCAGCGCTGCTTTTTGACTGACCCCATTCATAGATAACTGCTAATTGAAATAAGAATATGAAGCTAGTTCATTAGCTAGCAAACTGGCTGTTTGCCTGGAAAGGTTTAAACATCATTATCATCCAGTCAGCAGCATCAGCTTCTATATTTATTTTGCTGATGCACTGTCCACCATGCTTTTTTTGGACTGCTGTTGCTTTGTTTGGTGAGTGTGATGGTAGCACTCCAGCATTTAGCAGCACCGCTCAACCAAATAACAGTGTATTCAGCCAAACATACTATTACCTGGAACTTCCGCAAATAACACAGTTATGGTTTCTTTCAAGTAGGCCATCAAGCATGCTCCGCTGGTAGAACCACACGGCCTAAACAATAGAGTTAGTTAAAGTTGATCGGATGGGTTTAATTTAACAGATGTGAAACACACCAAAGAGATTGTGATTGCAGTGCTGCCTTTACTTGAAGTTTAAAGTGGGATGTCAAGCTCAATAGGAGTTTAACGTAAGAGGTGAAAGCTTGACCTCTGTGGTAACTAATACAAATGAGCTATGTAATTATCCAGTAATACTACACCATACTATACCAGTCCTATACAGTTCAACTGTATTTTATCCTGTACTGCATGTAAAATGATCTGGTTGTTGTTTCTTTTGCTCTTTATTTGTTATTTTGTTGCCAGTTTATTATTTATACACTAGCTTTGTTCCTCCACTCATTGGTCATTTAATCAGACTCATCTATATCTAGCATGTAAGTGCACTTTGTAGGTGTACGGTTACAGATTGTAGCTCATCTGCTGCTGCACAGTTTATCACTTTGTCAAATTTATCAATAATCAGTTTCTGACCACAGGATAGCTGTTGACCAGACATTACATTACATAACATGGTTGAGGGGAGGTATAAGAACTAATGACACAATGATTAGGACCAGTCACCATCAGGGGGAGGTCTCACAATGAATGATGTTATGATTAGGGCCAATCACAGTCAGGAGGAGGTCTCAGAATTAATGATGTAGTTATTAAGACCAATCACAGCTGGGGAGAGGACTCAGAATGAATGATTCTGCAATTAGGACCAATCACAATCAAGGGGAGGTCACAGAATTAATGACTGGTGATTAGGACCCAATCACAATCAAGGGGAGGTCTCAGAATTAATGACTGGTGATTAGGACCCAATCACAATCAGGGGGAGGTCTCAGAAAGAATGATGTTATGATTCGGACCAATCACAGTCAGGAAGAGGTCTCAGAATTAGTGACATGTGATTAGAACCAATCACAGTCAGGAGTTGGTCTCAGAATGAATTATTTGGTGATTAGGACCAATCAGAATCAGGGGAAGGTCTCAGAATTAATGATGTTGTGATTAGGACCCAATCACAGTCAGGAGGAGGTCTCAGAATTATTGATGTTGAGAATAGGACCAATCACAGCCAGGGGGAGGTCTCAGAATGAATGAAGCAGTGATCAGGACCAATCACAGTCAGAGGGTGGTCTCAGAATGAATGATCTGGTGATTAGAACCAATCACAGTCAGGAGGAGGTCTCAGAATGAATGATGTTGTAATTAGGACCAATCATAGTTAGGAGGAGGTCTCAGAATGAATGATGTTATGATTAGGACCAATCACAGTCAAGGGGAGGTCTCAGAATAAGTGACTTGTGATTAGGACCAACCACAGCCAGGGGGAGGTCTCAGAATGAATGAAGCAGTGATCAGGACCAATCACAGTCAGGGGGTGGTCTTAGAATTAATGATTTGGTGATTAATGATTAGGACCAATCAGAGTCAGGGGGTGGTCTCAGAATGAATGATTCGGTGTTTAGGACCAATCACAATCAGGGGGAGGTCTCAGAATTAGTGACTGGTGATTAGGACCAATCAGAGTCAGGGGGAGGTCTCAGAATGAATGATGCAGTGATTAGGACCCAATAACAATCAAGAGGAGGTCTCAGAAAGAATGATGTTGTGATTAGGACCAATCACATTCAAGAGCAGGTCTCAGAATTAGTGACTTGTGATTAGAACCAATCACAGTCAGGAGTTGGTCTCAGAATGAATGATTTGGTGATTAGGACCCAATCACAGTCAGGAGGAGGTCTCAGAATGAATGATGTTATAATTAGGGCCAATCAGGGTCAGGGTGCGGTCTCAGAATAGTGATCAGGACCAATCACAGTCAGAGGGGTGGTCTCAGAATGAATGAAGCAGTGATCAGGACCAATCACAGACAGGAGGTGGTCTCAGAATGAATGATGCGGTGATTAGGACCAATCACAAACAGGGGGAGGTCTCAGAATGATTGATGCAGTGATTTGGACCAATCACAATCAAAGGGAGGTCTCAGAATCAATGATGTTGTGATTAGGACCAATCACAGTCAGGGGGAGGTCTTAGAATGAATGATGTTGTGATTAGGACCAATCACAGTCAGGGGGAGGTCTCAGAATTAATAACTTGGTGATTAGGACCAATCACAGCCAGGGGGAGGTCTCAGAATAAGTGACTTGTGATTAGGACCAACCCCAGTCAGGGGGAGGTCTCAGAATGAATGATGTGGTGATTAGGACCAATGACAGTCAGGGGGAGGTCTCAGAATGATTGATGCAGTTATTTGGACCAATCACAATCAAGGCGAGGTCTCTGAATCAATGATGTTGTGATTAGGACCAATCACAATCAAGGGGAGGTCTCAGAAAGAATGATGTTGTGATTAGGACCAGTCAGAGTCAGGGGGAGGTCTCAGAATTAATGACTTGTGATTAGGACCAATCACAGTCAGGAGGAGGTCTCAGAATGAATGATGGTGATTAGGACCAATTACAGTCAGGGGGTATTCTCAGAATGAATGATGCGGTGATTAGGACCAATCACAGTCAGGGGGAGGTCTCAGAATTAGTGACTGGTGATTAGGACCAATCACAGTCCGGGGAAGGTCTCAGAAGCAATGCTGTGATTCCCTGAAAATCAACCATTTCACATCAAACCACTCTCAATGACCTTGTTATACATCTTAATCCCTGAATTACACAGAAATTTTGAAAAATTGGTGAAATTCCCCTTTAATAATAACACACAAATATACACCAGGATGCTGTATTTCAAACATGTACAGTAAACATAGCTGTGTATTAAATTCACTGCAATCTGATAGACAGCGTTTGGAGTTTGGGCTCCTTAGTGAACTGCAAAATTTAGAAAGGAGGATGTCTTAAGGAAACAGAGAGAAGTGTTGGGTGCATTGAAGGAAAACCATTAAATCATGGTTGAGCTCCATCCAAGTTCAAGCACTGAAAAAGTGAGAGAATCTCACAACCGGGTCTTCATCATTACGGGACATGTGCACTTCATAACAGCAGGTGAACTTGTGAACCGTATACCAGATTACACTGTTTGAGAAGCACCCATTAAATGTACAGTTTTATCAGCCCACTTATCAAACGAAGCAAGAAAGTTGGATACAAAAGCTTTTTTTCCAACATCTCCCATGTTGGCATTCCATCTCTCTCGTCTCTCCCTTCTCTTTCACACTCTTTCTCTCTTTCACACCTGCACACTTCATGGAAAGATGACTATCGCGGCCTCGCTTGGCAGAGCGTGTCTTCTTTTCCTCTCTTGCTCCTCCTGCGCAGGTCTGACACTTTGAAGACGCTCCCTGGCTCCCTTTGTCTCCGCTGTACAATGCATGATAGGGGATGAGCGAGGGAGAGGGGACGGAAAGAAAGAGACAGAGACCACACGCATCTCCGCCAGATGACCGCAGAGAATTTGTTTATCCATGTTCCGTGATTTATGGGACGTGGGACACGAAGGATTAATGAAAAACATATCGTGTTGTGTTAGCGGGTTACAGGCTCAGATTTCTCCAGAGACTAGCCAGTGTTGGTCATAGCAGTTATCACAGACTCTCAGGGCAAGGATCAAAGTGACATGACTTTGATCCTCGGAGAAAGGAAACCAGAGTCTTCACTTCAAAGGGCAAATCAGGGAGGAAAAATGCTTGGAGTGCGATGTGTGGTGTGTCTGAGTGCTGCCTTGAGAGTCTGCACAGTCACCGCTCATCATAACTGTTTCCTTTTAAGACTTTGCTGTGCGTTCTGTCTAATGGGGTTATGAAAGTGTGGGAAAAGGCCTTCAGTTGAGTGTGGGTTTTTTGCCAACATGGTGATTAACTACACTTGTTACAGTAGTTTATTTTCCAGAGGTGGGAACAAGTCACTAAACTGCAAGTAATGAGTCAAGATAGTCGAGTCTTGATTCAAGTCCCAAGTCAGTACAGGCACGTCTCATGTCCCAATATTTATGTCCTAAACAAGTCAGTATGTATTCTTCATCAAATTTAAGGCCATTTTAACACTGAATACCAAAAATGATGATAACAGTTACAGGGCCTTTTAATGACAGCATGTTAGTAGTGTGTGGCTGTATATTACTTTATTTTTACCCTTCCGAATAAAATACAAAATCCATAATACACAGATAACCATGACAGACATCATTTTTGGGAGCAAAAGAATTATAATAAAAACTATTGCACCAAAACTAGTTTAGCAAACTAAAACCAACCGCTTGAACTGAATTTAGATGACAACAGAAACCAAAACCAACAGAAATGACAGCAAAATTATGGTAAATGTACGAAGCTGAAGTTATATACTTATAACTACTTATTAGATTTTTCCGTTCCACCTTAAATGGCGCAGCAGTCAGGTGCTGGAATGTAACTGTTACGCCATTTGAGGTGGAATGGTGAATTCGAATATGAAGCTGGTGAATAAAAAGTTCGGCCTCGTTGTGAACGTTGCGCTTGCTTTAACTGCAGAAGCTGTTAAAACCGGTCAAATAGAGAGCTGTGTTTTTTGGTTTATTACCATGAGAACTTATTGGTGCTGTTGATGCTTTGCTTGTTTCTAGCTTATGGTAGAGAACTTGAGCTCTAATACTTCATTTGTCTTTTGAAATAAAATAAGCAGAGCATATCACTGTTGTCAGAACAGAACAAGCGTTTTGCATTCTCCACTTCAATAAGAGTGAATCCTCATAACTGTGCAGCATGATTTTCGTGAGCAGTGAACCTCCAACAGCTCAGATCATTCGGCGTTGGTTCCACAACACTGGATGATTTCCGAAATCACACTGAAAGAGCCGTGAGTGCAGCGACACCCGACATGCTCAATCCAGTATGGGATGAATTTGACTACGGTGTTGATGTTGTCCGTACAGCTGGAAGAGGTTCATATTGAGCACTCGTACGATTACATAATAAACTTTATGCTCAATTAAACCATTTACAGTTCACTGCATTGTTCTGTAATGATTTACAAGAGAAATCGGATGAATCACCCTGTATGCTAATAAACATTAGAGGGTGACAGTGAAATCTCACAGCTCTGCATCGAAGCAGTTAGCTAGCTAAATAGCTGAATAGCTAAATAGCCAAATGGCTAATGTGTTATTTTACTAAATTCCAGGTGAATTTTACAAAAGAAAACTGCTCAAAATGTTCATAATCAAAATATGTTCACAAATGTCATCTGTAATTTACTAAAATTTCAGCTAGCTTACAACTTCAGCTAATCATTCTAGCTGGCATTCTTGCTATGCTCGCCAGCTAGCAACCATGCAGCTAGCTAGCAACCGAGAGCTAGCAATCAAATATTTATTAAGCTTTTTTCTCAGTCTGCCACAGGTATTCCACCATGTTTGTTCCAACCTGTAATAGGAAGATGACACAAATTAAAAATAAACTTTCAGACACAACAAAACACATGACAAACATTTTTCGTTCACCTTATTTAGTTTGATTTATCATTTAATGTTAGCTAGGTTAGCTAACATTAGCCAACTACAATAAAATTATCACATAAATTATGTTAATATCCTCTTAAAAACGGCCTAACATTCCCCTAAAGTAAAAAACAGCATATCTTTGGCTACAAGTATCAGTGACAATCCAGTCAGACAGTAAACAAAGTAGCTGAAATGAACCCAGTGCTGGGTCAAAGTAGCTATAGATTAGCTCTAATAACTCTAATAACCCAGCCTGTTGAGTTATTCATATAACCCAGTGATGCTGGGTCAGATGAACCCAGCATGTGTTATATAGTGATGTATAGTGTTATACAGTGCTGGGTTGTGCATACGACCCAAACTGGGTTGTTTTTAACACAGCGGGTCATCACTACAGTAGCAGTGCTCTTCTTTAAGCAGCGATGTTCAGTATTGTTTCCACTTTGCTGTCTAGAGTTGCAACACTGCGCCGTCTGACACCTCATCTAATGTTTATTGTATGAATGTGTGTTTTTAAGGCTGGAGCTAGTGCTCCAGCCGTGAGTCAGCTTTGAGCTTGTCTGCCCTGCCCGACGGGCTGAGAGGGCCGGTCAAGCGTGACTCATTTACTGGGCCTCAGTGAGATCGGTTTTCTAAAAAAAGAAAGAGCGATCACAATTATATCTGTGTGATCAGTGGTCATCTCTCACTCGGACTCCTCCCCTTTCTTTTCTCTCTCGCAGCTGGAGACTCTGTCCTTTCTCTGTTTCTCTCTCTCCCCAGAGGAATGAGGCTTACTGGGACTTTGGGACACTCAAAAAAATTTGATTTAGGCCTCATAAACTATTCCAAGACACTAAAGCCCTGTAGGCCTGAGGGCGGCAGGGTCGGGGTGGGTAGGTGGGTTTGTCCAGGCTCGCTGGGGACAGGAAATTCCCCAAACTGCTGAGTCCAATTTCTCCTCAACCTCAGTGATGACCTTACGTGACCTTGACCTTCTGACTGGAGTTCAGCCCGGGTTGAATTACACTCAGTTATTTGGTGTCTGCCTTTAACACCTATTAAGTAATGTTGCAACACATTCAGCAGGAGCAGCAACCCAGGGGCATATAAACAAATCAGTTGCCTAACCATCAGAATTGACAGGTTCAAGTGTGTTCGTGTGACTCAAAGGCATTTCTTTCGCAAGTCCTCTCAGTGCTACCAAAGCTTTAATGCAGTGGAAAACTGTGGCTGTTACAGCTTCTGTTCAGGCCATAATTATCAAAACTCTGTCAAAACGAGGAATAAAAAGCTCTGTGATAATGCTAATTACTACTATGTTGTCCTCTATGGGTTTCTAGTACTATGTCAGTACTAAGCTAAAGGCACTTGATTACAGTTGAAGCTTGTAAAACACATTCCATATGTTTTATATGAAGCTTGTAACAGGTATTATCATATATCTGAGCTTGTATGTATCAGTTTTACAGTGAGTCTTTCAGTAAAGAGTTCTGACATAGAGCTGCCGCCACTGTTCTACATTCCTACTCAACTAACCCAAACCTGATTAGACTATAGCTCATATTCACAGTCACTGAATTATCTAGAACTTTCAGAAGGGGATATGTGTGATAATAAAATTGGTCTTAATGTTAATCAATGCGTGATTGGTTGATTCCTCTGTCAATGTCGATTCCTCTGTCACCCCTCTGTAGTTAATCTAACATGTAAGGCCTTCAGTTCAGCTCCTGAAGTCCTAACTAATGGGAGAGCAGCTTGGCTGTATCTACCTAGATACCCCAGAGAAAACACTACTGATTGGACACTTTTCCACAGGGAGTTTTAACCAAATACAATACCTACAGAGTTTAAATACATATGATTAAGGCATGATTAAATAAAAAATTTAAATAACAATGAACAACTATTATAGACATGTATAGACACAGAAGTCATTAGGTCTTCTCAGAAGGCCTAGAACAGTGGTGTCAAATTCAACCAGTAAAAGGGCCATATTAAAAAATCTCATCAAGTCCATGGGCCAGAGTAAAATGTTTTTATTTCATTTTTAATTAATGTTGTGCTATAATCCGAACTGGCCATTGTTCATTCAAAATGCACAAAGACTTCAACAGTAAAATACAAACACTTGTAGGAGACCTTAAAATATTATATGGACAATTGAAATATTCAAAGTTTAAACGTCCCCAGGAGCTCAGTCTTTTAAACCTACCCTTTTGCTTGAACTAGACACCCGGCATCCTCTATTTGCTGCAAGTTTATTAATCTTGGGTTCAGTTTCTGAGCTGCTGAGCTGACGTTTGGTGTTTATGTTGATTAAACTGCAGCTGAAATGCATTTGGTGATATGACTGGTGTGGAATTGTATAGAATTGAGGTGTAACCACTGTCCCATAGACCGTTGTTGGGGTAGGAAAGTCAGAGCCCACATTACGATGCAGTGCATGCTGGGGACTGTAGTGCAGCGCAATGTGAAACAGGCTAATATTAACAGAAAATGAAAACACTTTTGCGGGCCGGATAGGATTGTGTGGCGGGCCTTGTGTCTCACACATAGGGCCTAGAAAGTCTTGAAGGTTCCCTACTGGCTGAATGATATGAACAAACTTATATTGCTACATATTGTAATTGCTATATACCTCACAATACATTAAAAAACCCCATGCAGTAACAAGGTTAAAGAGGCATTACTTTCACAAAAACACTGATGGATCATATGAATCCCTGGAGTGATTAAAACACCTATAGAAACTCTTCAGGAATCAGTATGGTCAGTGTGGCAAAAGGCATAGGGCAATTCCACCCATTTTTAAAAATATTTTGCATAATTAAATGGTTAAGAACATTAATTTAATTGCTATTAGGGTCCAGGATCCTATTACTGAGATCAAAAACACCTAACACGTATCCTTTAAATTAATGTTATGAAAGCAGTATTTCCCTGTGTGATTTGGGGTCATTGCGTGATATAATTAACAAGATTAACTGTACTGTAACTAGTCATTGTAACTGTAATTATATTTTATGTTCACTGTTAGAAATAAAGGTACTGTGAAGGTACGTTCTTCCTTCATTAAGGTACAAGCAATATAAATGTCAAAGGTACAGTGGTTTTAAGGTCTAATTGTGTGTTTTTCAGGTGAAAAGTTCGATTTTGTACCTTTTCATCACTGAATGTTTTAAAACGGAACAATAAAACAAAAAGCCTGGAGATGAGACGGGGTGTGTGGAGTCAGTACAGCTTAGAACACATTTCAGTGGATTATGGTACAGTTATGTTCCCTGACTAAAGGTACTGAGATGTACCCTTGAGGGTTCCACCCCAGTGACAGTTTAGTACCTTTTTTTCTGAGAGTGAAATGCAAAATGTGATACTTTGATCAAAACATCTTAAATGAAGTCAAAATATATAATAGTATGGTCACAGTTTTTCAAGTTTTTTTTCTGTTATATACAGTCATATGCAAAGGTTTGTGCACCCCTGGTCAAATTCTATGTTTTGGGGTTTTTTTTTCTGAGTGAAAATAAGTTAATACATCTCTACAGAGAACACATTTCTGCACATTTAAATGCTAATTATTTGCTTAATTTAATATATTGTGGAACGAAATAATGTGGCCTGTGCACTGATTTTGGTGCATTGTTAAACTCAGCAAATCAATAGAAATTGTCCATTAAAATGCCTTTGTGAACAGCAATGAAAAGCCATGAAAAGTTCAATGTGTGCAGGAACAAAATGTAGAAAACTCTCCTCTTGCACTTTTAAATAATACACACATGCTTTATTTAAAGTATCTGATGTGACATAGCATGCATGGAATAAATGAAGGGGAAAAAAGGTTTTGTGCATAAATAATGATAAATAGTTGCAGAGGACAAAAGACTTTAGACCGATTGTTTGCTGTACTAATTAATTGGGTAATTTGATTTCAATTAATTTTGCTTTGATAGAGATTTAGTAGGGTCATCAGTTAACAATGGTATTTTTGGTACAGAGCGAAAGGTCATTCAGCGTCCAACAAAACCGATAATCCAGCATGTAAAGGCCAAAATAATGAACTTTATCTGCATTGTCTTGCCTATGGGGCCCATTCTAAAGTCTTCTGGAGACCGGGTCACATGGAAACCCAGCGAAAGCCCATCAGCTCTATGCTATGTTGCTGGCTCAGGGCTTTTCACAATAGAAGCCACATGTCCACTTGGGTTATGGGTCAGGTATAAATGCAAGGGTTAAACCGGCCACAGTGTCAGCTCACCAGTCGGAGATTCAAAGCGTCGCCTTTGACGAACACACAAACCACCAACCATGGGCAGGGTAAGAGCCATAGGGGGCGGCAAAGCATGAACAGCAATCACTTCAATGGTGCACTCTCATCCTAAAGGGACTCTTTTTTCCCAAACAGGTCATCTTCTACGAGGACAGGAACTTCATGGGCCGCTCCTATGAGTGCAGCAGCGACTGTTCTGATATGTCCTCCTACCTGAGCCGCTGCCACTCCTGCAGGGTGGAGAGCGGCTGTTGGATGGTCTATGACCGCCCCAACTACATGGGAAGACAGTATTTCATGAGGAGGGGCGAGTACGCCGACTGCATGAGCATGCTGGGAATGACCGACTGGATCAGGTCTTGCCGCATGATCCCCATGGTACGATTAGCTTTGAAATGCGGTAGCATGACGAGGCCTCGGCCGGCTCAATATCCCTTATAATCTCAGTCTTATTACACACTAAGGCTTACTGGTCAGTAACTGCAGGGACTTCAATGCAAACCAGTTGAGCTTCGATTAGGTTATAGAAGTATGTAACAAAACTTTGGGCCCATGTAAGGAGTTAAAGGGCCCATATCATGAAAAAAAAGTAATTTTTTGTCAATTAAGCTGCATTTTGAATTAAGTGCTTGTGTGATATCACAATTGCACCAATATATGTCTATTTGGCCTACATCAAGCAGGCAGCCAATCAGAATAGAGGCCATTTACATATATCAGTCTTAAAAGTGTAGTAACTAAAACAGCCTGTTTATTTTTTAAGGGATGAAGAAAGGCTAGAAAATGGTAAAGCATAGTTTTAAATTTTAAGCAGATGTTCTGGGAAAAAAGTAAAATATACGAAAATGTAGGAAATAAAGATTTTAAGGAATCGTTTAAAGAATGACGTAATGTAAAGGTTCTATCCACTGAACTGACTTTCTTCATCCTCTTCCCAAAACAGTACAGGGGATCCTACAGAATGAGGATCTATGAGAGGGAGAACTTCATGGGCCAGATGATGGAGGTGACTGAGGACTGCGAGTCCATCATGGACCGCTACCACTGGTCCGGCGGCTGCCAGTCTTGCCACGTGATGGACGGCCACTGGCTCATGTACGAGCAGCCCCACTACAGAGGCAGAATGTGGTACTTCAGGCCTGGAGAGTACAGGAACTTCAGAGAGGTGATGGGAGTGAGCGGCATGAGGTTCATGAGCATGAGGCGCATCATGGATTCCTGGTATTAAACCGATGTGAACATTAAATCTAATGTGAACATCTAACAGAATTCAATAAAAAAGCTCAAAAAGACAAAAAATCTTGTTGTTTCTTTTTTCTGGAGTGATGGTTCACGCAATTAGGCCTAAAGACATCTGTGAAATAAAAAATATGTCATTTTTATTTTATAGAATCATCACGGTTGTTTTATTAACTACAATAGTACACTTACTTCATTGTTGACTTGGAGACAAAAGCATTAAAGTCCTGAAACATCCATCAGAAAACTGTTCAGTCAGGATTGTTTTCTTGGTGATATCTAGGTAGATACAGCCAAGCGAGCTCTCCCATTGGTTAGGACTTCAGGAGCTGAACTGAAGGCCTTACATGTTATTTTAAATACAAAAGAGTGACAGAGGAATCAACCAATGGCAGATGAATCAACTGTGCTGTGATTACCAATGAGACCAATTCTGTGAGGAAAAAAACATCATTCATATGCTTCTGGAAGTTCTAGATACATCAGTGACTGTGAATATGAGCTGTAGTCTAAGCAGTGTTCCAGTTAGTTGTTAGGAATGGAAAACAGCGGCGGCAGCTCTATGTCAGGACTCTTTCCTGAAAGAGTCACTGTAAAACTGATACATATAAGCTCAGATATATGAAAATGTCTGTTACAAGATTCACATAAAACATATGGAATGCCCCATAGGGGCACTAGCAGAAATTAGAATTATCGTAGAACTTTTTATTCCTCATTTTTGACCTTTAGCTTTGACATTTATGGCCTGAACTAAAGCTGTAACAGCCACAGTTTGCCACAGCATGAATCCTTTGGTAGCAATGAGATGATTTGACTGAAATGAATGCCTTTGAGTCACACAAACACACATAAATCTGTCGATTCTGATTGTTTGCCAACTGATTTGTTTATATGCACCTGGGTTTAAATATCCATGTTTAATTTGAAACAGCCAAAAAATATTAATGTGAATGACTGTTAGCTTGGTGCTAAAATACTACTAGAATCCCACAGAGGTGCTTGCAGAAATGAGCACTATAGTAGAGGCAGTTTATTTCCTTGTTGTTGACATTTATGGCATTTATGGCAGAAACTCAAGGCCTAGGTCTACTCAACATGGTTCGCCACTGTCCAAATCTAGTCAACCAGCCAAGACATGTTTGGTGCATTCTGTGCTTGTCTTAGCATGTCTATGCTGGTCTAGTGATGGTCTGGTGCTGGTTTGTGAACTACCAGCATCCAGAACACAACATATGCAGGTTTCGCTGGTGAACCGCTATGCTGGTCTATGATGGTTTTTCTAGCAGGGTAAAGTCTCCCAGCACATATAAATGGATGACTAACATTGATGACTAACATAACGATTTTAACCAAAAATACCAGCAATATATAATATAAAATATATATATAAAATGACAGTTAGTTCTAGCACTAGAGCTACAAGGCTGTGTACAGTATGGGCATAGTACTGGATCACTCTCATCGGTTTGACAGAACTGACGAATTTATCATTTTCATGTTTTCATTCTCTCAATTTAATAACTGGCATGCATTACTCAAGTATCATACAGCCATTGGAAATTCCAGTGCTGTTCAACGAATCCTGACCTAGCCTAGCCTAGCCTAGCCACTGAGCTATTGGCCAATAAATACATCCAACCTAGCATTAATGTAACTCTTACCTTGGTTGTCGACTCTTTATTAAGTGCAAAATGGACATCAGGGACATTTTTTCCCCATTTCAGCCAGAGAAAACAAGGCAGACTGAGGAAAAGTTTCTAGATAGCCAGCTATCATGCTAACTTTAGCTATTAGCTTTTCAAATTTAATTTGAGTAATTCGTTCTTTCAATTGTAATGATGATTTGAAGACAGTTGCTGTAGTTATATGACTACAATTAAGACTACAATTAAGGCATTTGGATTCCAAGCAGAAACATTAGCTATCTGGCTCCTTTCTGCAATCGCCAGCTGAACACCATTTCAAAACAGACCCCCAAAAATCTACCTCAAAAAAGTTGTAGCTTCTTTTAAAAATTCCTTTTACCCCTCAAGATACATCATCAGAAGGCAGTTTTCCTAGTTTATAAACTGGAAAATCTCAATAAAGTCTAGCTGCAGATATGCTAAAAAAACAGTATAGGTATATAGATCTAAGCTGGTCTGGTCTGGTGCTGGTTTAGCTGGTCACCCAGCATGATCATACTGGTTGACTGAAAACACAACATCCCTGATAGCAAGAGGATGGCAAAGCTGGTGGTCCACTGGCGTTTTGCTCAGTGCTTTTTGACAAAATTCCACTTATCATCGCTCATTTTCCATTTACAGTCCAATTTACTGATTTTTCCTTTCTTCCTTTCTTTAGTTATGCTTTGTAAATTAGTTTAGTAAATAAATTCAATGCAGCACAGAGTCAACAACAACATTTTTATAAAACCATCATATGGTCATTATTTTTTTCTCTCTCAGTTGTTTGTAATATTTGTCTTAGTTTATTTTCCAAGTCCCTGTGTATTTAAAATCTGTTTGAGGAGATTCAAAATTAGTTAGAGCTTGTATACAGGACAGCAATCTGGGTGGTCCGAGAGTGGACCAGCAGTGGCAAACAGTCAGCGGGGGGCCGACCTTAATAACCCAGCGGACCGATATATGCTCGCTAAAGTTCGCTCGAACTTTGAGCTGTCTCGAGTTTCTTCCGGGAACCCCTTATATTACAATATGCTGGTTTTGCTGATGACCAGCCTTGCTGGTCAGTACTGGTTTTGCTAGCAGGAGAGACGTCAGTGGCACTGCTGTAGGACGTAATTAGGCATGTTTACAACAGATGTAGTTAGTTTTCATTTTGGCTGGAGTTTCCTTTTAAGTAATCTTTAATAGACTTGATTATGTGGTTTCTGTCACTCTATGACTCACTGTTATCTATAAACACGGTCTAAAACAGGCACAATTTAGGTTTCAAGATGGCTGTTACTGTTTTTAGCTGTGTGACGTACTTTAGTCCATGTGTAGATAACAATGTGTCATACAGTGTCAGAAACCACATAATTAAGGTTGTGCTAGTGTGATGATGAGTTAACCAGTGCAGTTTACACAATGTTAACTATTGTCTCTAGTAATTGTTAGCTATGTTAGCCTGGTAGCTCCAGTGATAAACTTTGGAAAACACTGAATATGTCCTGACTAATTCAGGACAGTTTTGGTGGGGGTGAGAGGGATGGGGGTGGGGTTGTTGGTTTGTGCCTAAACCACTACATTAAGCTGTATGTAGCCCCCAGACCAAAAATTGTGTAACAGTAAATTATCTGATCAAATTTGATCCTGCATTCATGCATAATTTATATATGGAAGCAAAATAACTGGAAAATCTGTATTTTGTCTCATGAAGCTTTTCACTGCCACTATTTCACTGCAACTTCACTGCCACTAGTAGTGATTTTGACAGATTTATTTTATTTCTATGACAAACATCATTTTAAGCTGTCATAATGTTGATCATTCTTGAAATGTATGACTTCTGAAAAAAGAACACTTTAATTATTCACTGTACATTGTTATACAGCACTGTTTCACAGTCCTCATCCTCATTACTGCACTATTTGCACAAACGGTTACTGTACAAGTTTACTGTGCATACTTACCTTTTTACATATGCTGCTCTCACAGTACATATTACCTACATTTGCATGCTCTCTACTCACTCTGTATATATGTATATGACATTTATTCTTGCATATCTATATTTTTTACCACTCTACCGTCCTTCTGCACTTTATATGTAAATAATACTGTATTTTACAGATCTGGTTAGATGCTAACTGCATTTCATTGGCTCTGTACAATGCTGCACAATGACAATAAAGTTAAATCTAATCTAATCTAATTTAATCTAATCTAATCTACATTCCCTTTGTATTGCAACATTTAGTGTTTTTTCTGCTCTAACTCACATGAATCCATTATTTTACTAAATCACATGCACTTCAATGTGAAAATGCATTGACTACAAGACTAAAGTATGCAGTACAGAGCTACTCCAAGATCAAGACTAGATTTATTCATTTATTTACAGAATGCTACATCCTCAAGCCAGATAACTGCATTTAGGTCATTCCATGTAAAAACACTGAGGGCCTGCCCAGTCACATTGTGGATTTTCATCAAAAATTAAAGCAATTTTTTTTTTACTTTCAGTGGTGGACAGTAATGAAGTAAATGTAATCCGTTACTGTGCTTAAGTAGTTTTTTCATGTATCTGTACCTTACTGTGGTTTTTCCATTTTGGGTGACTTCTTACTTTCACTCCACTACATTTCAAAGTCGGATATCTTACTTTTTACTCCACTACATTTTTGTTCCTTTTGGTTTATGTGTGCATAAAAATGTAACAATACAAAACAAAAGAAGTGCAAAGCAAGAACACCAATCAGGGCACAGCGCGCACTTTGTTTTGAGCTTGTTTTGACCTGTTGGACATACCGACCCATTGCAAGCATACAGTTCAACATCAGTGCAGCAGCGTAAAATTTTGGGAGTGTCTATTCAACATAAATGATGAACTAACCTAACTTTGTGTAAATAGACCACAATATAGAAATATGTACACATATGCAGTTGTGACTGACATGTTTCTTTTTTCTGAATTTATACAAACACTATTTCATTTTAGTATTAATTCATTTGGGCTAGTTTATGTTTATGAACAGAGACCTACAGATGCAGTAAAGGAAAACTCATTTGTGAACCTGAGTTTAAAGCAAGCTTTAATTAAACTTAAACTTGTTTAAATTTAAACTCATTTTTATTTAAACTAAGTTTATAAATAAATCTTAAACTGAAACTTTGCTTGTTTGTAAAAGGTTATTTCAGAGCCACTTGATTCTACATAATGGAAATTGTTCGCCTTCAGTGTTTTGTGCTTCTGATAATTTTAATAGACATCAGCGTCAGACTAATTAATGAGATTCTATTAAAAGACTGGTTTACCAAGAGTGACACTGGAGCATTTTCACCTACATTTGAAAACAAATACTTTTGTACTTTTACTCAAGTGGAGGTCTAAATGGAGGAACTTCTACTTTTACTGGAGTAATATTTTACCTTGCGTTTTTCTACTCTAACTCAAGTACATGGTTTGTGTACTTCGTCCACCACTGTTTACTTTATGCAATCATGCAAAATTTTTAATTGAATTTTCTTAAATATTGAATTTAGCTGCTTTCAAAATGACTTAACTGAGCAAAACCATTTACTGGGTACAAATACAACTCTAAGAATTGCAATTTAGTTTAAATGAACTGGTTGCATCATAATACGTTCCCACAATGGGTTAATTTAGTGGAGCATCAGCCTTGTAAACAGCCTTCAAATGGACTTTCAGTAGTGAAGCCATTTTGACCTCATCTTGTAAATTCAAATATTGCTTTCAGAAATTAATAATTCAAAAAAGTTGCTAGAAATAAAAACAAGAATACTCCATAAAAATGTAAATGTAGCAAAAATAATTTTTAATATTGACTGAAAGATTAAATTTTAATGTTTAAGCTTTACAAAATACAGCAAGAATTGACATGTACAATAAATAAACTTGATATAAAACCAGCTGATTAAAATAAATGTTATGTTTATACTCAGTTAATATTTCAGCTCAGGTTAGTCGCTCTGTAAAGGGTTAAAGGGCTCATCTCCTTTTTTTTTTCCTGTACTTTATTTTTCTCCCTGAAGTGAGAAAAATATTATCTAGAAAAAAGAAGAAAAAAATGTAATATTTAAGATTTACAACTGGGCAGGGCAAACGTACAAAATTCATAACTGAAAAACTATTTGAAGCACAGCTTTGAAAGTTTGCATGGTTGTGCGAGTTAAATTGAAGTTTTTGCTTGAAGTTGTTCATGGAAACCTAATAATAAGGCCCTCAGTGAGTTGGCGTGGAATGACCCATAAGCAATTTGTCAGCCACCCTCTAGCCCACGCATCATTGGTCAGCTCCTGACCGCAGGACTGCTGTTGCCAAACATGTATTTGGATGGTGGACCATTCAGCACAGTAGTGACACTATGTATCAGCTACAGCTGCACTTACAGGCCAGTGTCAGTGCTAACCACCCAAAAATATCCTGCGAATAGCAGTTTCGTGGTCAGGAACTGACCATTGGAGAAAGGCGAGAGCATGGCTAACACAGTACATCAACAGGTTGCAGCCTTGTATTAACATAAGTTCAATGTCCGAATCGAATGTGGCTTGAGAGGACAAACTTGGCCTGGACACTTTCATCGGCCTGGAGTCAATGAAGGCTGTTGGTTTGGGGAACTTCAGTCTTGCGTATTGTCCATCTTTTGTTTCATTGTTTATTCTCTCTCTTAATGTTTAATGGCAGACATTTATGCTCATGTTATTGTACACAGATAATGAAAACACATTCCGTTTATCCTTATGTTAAATGCGGTTGTCACGTCTCCTCCCGGCTCTGACATTCCTAAAGACTCCCAGAACTCTTTGGGAGATCACATGACCCAAAAAATTTAGTTTAGTATATAAACCCAGGGTTTAGCATATAGACTGCATCTCTCTGTGTTTCCTGACTGTGTTTTTGGACTTCCTGACTTTGCCTTTTTGTCTTTTTATCTTTGCCCTTTCAGATCTGGTTGCCTGATATTGATTGTTATGTTTGTCTTTTTCTGTATTTCGGCCTTTTTGGATTTGACCACCGCCTGTCTGTCCACTACGAGTTTTGTCAGGCCCTTTTTAAGAAAAGCCTCTTTTGTTGTTTTATACCGCAAACGTCTCTGACTGGTTCTGTTCCGTAATTACAATATGCTCACAATGTATCCTGGGGGTGTTCACACCTGTAAACAGGCCCTAACTATACACCTGCAAGATAGGTGTTTCTAATAAAGTGGACAGGGAGTATAGAGTTATTTCTAAAATGCATCTTCCCAAATGATACCTAAATAAACTAAACTATGGTTGTTATAATGCTAAGCAAACCACTGTTTAGATTATGCTTGGATTATACACCGATCAGGCACACATTATTCTTGTTTCTACGCTCATTGTCCATTTTATCAGCTCCACTTACTGTATAGGTGCACTTTGTAGCTCTACAGTTACAGACTGTAGCCCATCTGTTTCTCTGCATACTTTGTTAGCCCCCTTTTACCCTGTTCTTCAGTGGTCAGGAACCCCATGGACCCTCACAGAGCAGGTACTATTTTGGTGATGGGTCATTCTCAGCACTGCAGTAACACTTACAGTGTAACCTTACAGTAACCTTACAGTAGCTGTGTTAAATCTCTAAGATGGTGAGCAGCGACTCAGAAACACCCAGGACTGCGACTGATTCATTTCACTGGAAAACCGAAGCAATGTCAGAATAAAGCAATAAAGTTTCAGTAATGAGGTTACAAAAAGCGCACATCACCCCCTCAGTGTAATTTCATTATACATTCAGCTACTTTTAAGGCTGTACATCTTTAACTAGCTGGATTACAGACCTGACCATGATATGACCCCTGTGAGTGACGTCATGTACCTGTAATGGACTCCAGGGATCACGCTCCTCAGAGTAATGCTGATCTGGGATCAGGTTTTGGCTCAAATTTACAATTAGGTGGACAGAGAGGGGGTGATTTTAAGGTCCAGGGCACATATGGGCCTATATTTCAGATTGTGGGTCTGTAACAGTAACTGGACCCCCTCGTGAGACAGCACGGGAGCTAGCGAGGGTGGACGGAGCACGTCTGCTGGTTTCTATTAGTCTTTCGGCATACCATGTTCTTTGGCCTGCCAGTCACTGGCCCTGTAGTGGAATTGATGACTATAGTGAAGGGTATGAGGTCAGTGTGAGGCCTCCTTCAGCCTGAAATGAAAAAAAGTGATGCATTAAGTTGTTCAGTTTAGTTCAGATACTTAATTGTCATGTCAATTTGTTCAAAAATTAAAAATAAGGTGCTGCCATGCAAAAAAACACACACAAAGCAAAAGGAAGAAATGAGCCATGCAATATGTGACTGTATCAAGTACACATGCTTAGTCACTTATCTATCCTTTCCACATTAATAAAATACATTATATCAACACAATTATTGCCTAGCATAAGTAAACTGAATGACTATTAATGTGGAAATTATCTACAAATTTGAATCATGTCTATTCAATGCTGCACTTTTTTCAGTGCTGTCTCATGTCCGCTACTCTCCTATTTCTCCTTCCCTCTTTTGTGGGTTCTCTCCATTCCCTATGGACCTGCATTCCTCCTCTTTCCCAGTCTGCTTCTGACATGCTGTCTTTTCATCTGACCACACAAACGACTTTTGGGTCTCTCAGAAAATGAGACATAGCACTATTACACATAGGTACTTAGAAAGATATAAAACATATGGGACATATTATTATTATTACATATACTGTGCAAAAGTCAGAAGTCACCCTTCATTTATTCCATTTCCAGTCAAAACAGCCTGTACAAGAAATTCATTTTAGGAAAATAAGAGTTTCAAAAAGTGATTAAAAGCTACAGAGAAAGTGTGGCTCCTAACAACCACCTGGAAGGCCTGGTAGACCCCAAAACTGCCCCCATCAGATAAACAGCACTTAAAGCTTTCATCTATGAGAGAGAGGAGAAAATCAAGCTGCTTCAGATCTGAAAACATCAACAGGTGTTTCTGTCCATCCTTCCACTGTGAGAAGATGACTCAGCACTATGGGTCTGAAAGGATGTGTAGCTGTCAAGAAGAGCCTCACTGAGAAAAGGAGACGGACACATCAAACAAATAAGCTGAACAATGGACTGACCACCCCAGAGTCCAGACCTCAACATCACTGAATGTGTTTGATCACTTCAGAAAATGACCAACCAACTTCTAATACTGAACTTTGGAGGTGTGGCATATATATACATCACTGTTGTCGGAAGAAAACTTTGTATCTCCATTTTTGACGTTTTTCATTTTTAACATAATTTGAACGTACCTGTTGCCTATTAGACTGTGTGTAAATTTCATGATGAATGGACTAAAAGAAAAGACCCAAAATGACTTGGAAAAAATTCTGGTTCCATTGACTTACATTGAAAGTACAGTGGTGTGAAAAAGTATTTGCCCCCTTCCTGATTTCTTATTCTTTTGCATGTTTGTAACACTTAAATGTTTCAGATCACCAAACAAATTTAAATATTATACAAAGATAACACAAGTAAACACAAAATGCAGTTTATATATGAAGGTCTTTATTATTAAGGGAAAAAGAAATCCAAACCAACAGGGACCTGTGTGAAAAAGTGATTGCCCCCCCATTAAAACCAAATTTACTGTGGTTTATCACTTCTTTGGAAAGCTGAGTTCAATTTCCCTAGCCACACCCCGGCCTGATTATTGCCACACCTGTTCTCAATCAAGAAATCACTTAAACAGGACCTGCCTGACAAAGTGAAGTAGACCAAAAGATCCTCAAAAGCTAGACATCATGCTGTGATCCAAAGAAATTCAGGGACAAATGAGAAACAAAGTAATTGAGATCTATCAGTCTGGAAAATGTTAGAAAGCCATTTCTAAAGCTTTGGGACTCCAGCGAACCACAGTGAGAGCCATTATCCACAAATGGTGAAAACATGGAACAGTGGTGAACCTTCCCAGGAGTGGCCGGCCGACCAAAATTACCCCAAGAGCACAGCGACGACTCATCCAAGAGGTCACAAAAGACCCCATAACAACATCCAAAGAACTGCAGGCCTCACTTGCCTCAGTTAAGGTCAGTGTTCATGACTCCACCATAAGAAAGAGACCGGGCAAAAATGGCCTGCATGGCAGAGTTCCAAGACAAAAACCACTGCTGGGCAAAAAGAACATAAAGGCTCGTCTCAGTTTTGCCAGAAAACATCTTGATGATCCCCAAGACTTTTGGGAGAATGTTCTGTGGACTGACGAGACAAAAGTTGAACTTTTTGGAAGGTGTATGTCCCGTTACATCTGGCGTAGAAGTAATACAGCATTTCAGAAAAGGAACATCATACAAACAGTAAAATATGGTGGTGGTAGTGTGATGGTCTGGGGCTGTTTTGCTGCTTCAGGCCCTGGAAGACTTGCTGTGGTAAATGGAACCATGAAATCTGCTGTCTACCAAAAAATCCTGAAGGAGAATGTCCGGCCATCTGTTTGTGACCTCAAGCTGAAGCACACTTGGGTTCTGCAGCAGGACAATGGTCCAAAACACACCAGCAAGTCCACCTCTGAATGGCTTAAGAAAAACAAAATTAAGACTTTGGAGTGGCCTAGTCAAAGTCCTGACCTGAATCCGATTGAGATGCTGTGGCATGACCTTAAAAAGGCGGTTCATGCTTGGAAATCCTCCAATGTGGCTGAATTACGGCCAAAATTCCTCCACAGCACTGTAAAAGACTCATTGCCAGTTATCGCAAACGCTTGATTGCAGTTGTTGCTGCTAAGGGTGGCCTAACCAGTTATTAGGTTTAGGGGGGTCCTGACCACTGAAGAACAGGGTAAAAGGGGGCTAACAAAGTACGCAGAGAAACAGATGGACTACAGTCTGTAATTGTAGAACTACAAAGTGCACCTATATAGTAAGTGGAGCTGATAAAATGGACAATGAGCGTAGAAACAAGGAGGTGGTCGTAATGTTATACCTGAACGGTGTGTGTGTGTGTATATATATATATATATATATATATATATATATATATATATATATATATATATATGAATGTTTATGTAATAAACTTTTATAAATATATTTATCATTATTATTATTATTATTATTATTATTATTATTATTGTTTAATACCATTTGAAAACACCAGCTGTCATCAAGAATTTATTCTCCATCATTTTGGACTATTTCTATAGTTCCATTCATCGTGAAATCTTTGTATAATATTATAAAGGACAGGTGTGTTTTTCAAACGGTGTAATCAGGTTTTTATATGATAATGACGATATGCTTGCCGGTCTGTTTTTTTGTTCTTTGTAAAGGCACCTGAAAACTGTCTCACACCTGTGCAGGTATAATACAGCAGCACACACAGCTGTTTCCTCTCCATCCTTTACTGAAGGGGAATCTGGGGCAGCTCCATTACGAGCAGGGCGAGAGAGGGATGGGTGGAGGAGAAAGCTCTGAGTCATCGCCAAAATAGAGGTGCATGTGTTTCAGAGCCAGAGAGAGCGAGAGAGAGAGAGAGAGAGAGTGAAAGGCTAAAAAACAAACAAGTGGTGGCTCTAATTAAAGATGCCATGGCCGGAGGGTGGGGGGTGGGGTGAGCTGAGTCATGCCTGATGGCCGCTTCCTGCAGAGAGGGCCGTCCGGGAGGGCGCTAACTTCAGTGCTTATAAAAACTCGCACGCACACTGAGCCTCACGCACACAAGCTTTACTAGCATTCGCAAACTGTTATTCATGAAGATGCATAAAGATAATGACTCTTTACACCTCACACTCTTAAAGGAGCGGTTCACCAAAAATCTAATAGACAGTTTCACCTCTCACCCCAAACATGGTCAATCAGCCAAGACATGTATGGTGTCTTGGTGTTTGCTTCTTTAGTTTGAGCTTTAACTTGTATTACTTGATAGCTACATTAGCCTTGCAGCTCATTTGTAGCACCATTAATTTAAACTGCAGGGGTTGGCAGGTGGGCTAGAATTCACTTCCTCATTCCTCACAAAACTTATACATTAGTTTCATACAGTGAATAACCCACAATAGTAACTAAATAAAAAATAACGGAATAATAAATAGTGGATACTGAATAATTTGCAGTAGATACGGAATGATTCATAGTAGACAATAAACAATTTCTATGGATACTGAATTATTCATAGCAGATACTGAATAATTTATAGTAGATACTGAATAATTTATATAGATAATGAATTATTCATAATATTTACTGAATAATTCATAGTAGATACTGAATTATTCAAAGTAGTTACTGAATAATTCATAGTAGATACTTAATTTATATAGATACTGAATAAGTCATAGTAAATACTGAATAATTTACAGTAGTTACTGAATGATTCATAGTAGATACTGTATAATTCATAGTAGATACTGAAAAATTCATAGTAGATACTGAATAATTCATAGTAGTTACTGAATAATTCATAGTAGATACTACATTATTCATAGTAGATACTGAATAATTCATAGTAGTTACTGAATAATTCATAGTAGATACTACATAATTCATAGTAGATACTGAATAATTCATAGTAGATAATGAACAATTTATACAAATACTGAATTATTCATAATAGTTACCGAATAATTCATAGTATATACTGAATAATTCATAGTTGTTCCTGAATACTTTATAGTAGATACTAAATTATTCATAGTAGATACTGAATAATTCATAGTAGATACTGAATAATTTATAGTAGATACTGAATAATTAATAGTAGTTCCTGAATAATTTATAGTAGATACTGAATAATTAAGAGTAGTTCCTGAATAATTCATAATAGTTACTTAATAATTCATAATAGATACTGAATAATTCATAGTAGATACTGAATAATTAATAGTAGTTCCTGAATAATTTATAGTAGTTACTTAATAATTCATAATAGATACTGAATAATTCATAGTAGATACTTCAGTGCACAGGGATCAATTACTGACCAGGCCAGTGGGACCAGTGACCAGGGGCCTTAGGGGACTCAAGTCTGAGGTGGCTCAAATAATTGGGACAATCTGGTGCAGATGTAAACATGAGATGAATGAGTGGCGCTTGAATATGTACAAATGATGAAAGACACAATGGTTTTAGTTGTTTTCAGGCCCGTTTTAGGTTTGATTGACTTGATTTGACTTGATCTAACTCAAAATTGTACACAAAAACTGTTACAATGAAGACACAATGGTTTATTGTGCATTATTAACCTCTTCAAATCTCAGGCTTATTACATACTAAGGCTTATTATTCAGTAATTACAGAGACGTCAATACAAACTAGCTGAGCTATTCTCAGGTTATAGGAGTGTGTAATAAACCTTTGAGTTAGCCGGTGGTCCCCAGCCATTTAAAGCTAATTTTGTTCATTTTTCTAAAGAAAGAAAATCCAGTGTTGCTCATAAACAACATAAAAACCAACATGATTCATTTTTCAGGTCTTGTCTTCTTTTTTAACACATTAACATGAGGAAAACCATGATCTGTCGCCACAAAAGAACTAAAGAAGCAGAACTTTAGAGTCCAAACATGCCTTGGCTGATTGACTGCATTTGAGTCAGGGGGTTAAATGGGGTAAATTTGATTCTTGGCCCAAGTGTCTCACAAACACGCACATACACACACACACTGAGAGGAAGGCCTCGAAAGGGAGAGCTAAGTAGACCCAGACCTTCGTGTTGGCCTGTAATTCAAGCCAGTTAGTCGATGCCTCAGCAGAACGAAGGGACCCTGAAGCTACACTCCACTTCTCCTCTGGACTCCTCACCATTGGCCAACACATGGCCGTGGAATGGTTCGGAATGCTCCGGAACATCCATAAACGGCACTGCGGACCCTCAGAGGTCTCAGCCGTCTCCCCGTGAGCAATACGAGGACTCAGCAGCACTTTATTGAAGTGTAGGCTGGCTTTTCGTGAGCTGTTCATTGGAGAATGTTTCGCATTCATCACAGTTTATGTAACGCTGATGGTTTCGCGGAGGGGGGTCTGGATGGGTTTCTTGAAAGCAGTGAATTTGGACTGAACATGATCTTCCACATCTGCCTCTCATTAGTTTGCTTTTACTATTTTAACACTATAAATATAAGCAGTGTATGTTAAGTAGACAGAGCTAATATAAATGGTTAGGATTCAAATTTGATGAGTCAGTGGGTGATGAACTGTCTCAACCTTCTCAGACTCAGTGATAGTCCTGCTCTGTTGACAGTGGGCTCAAAGTTTCCCAGTCTACTTTTCAATTCTTCTTCCACAGGCCCCCTCTTTGAGGCCACCCAGTGAGGAGGAAGTGATAGCAGAGAAGAGTAATAAACCGTTTTTTTTCCTGGAAGAACTGGTTTGACCACAGTTCAAACACTGTCCGCCCTAAGTGTTAATAGATGGCACCTTTTGACGCGAACCGGTGACCAGACCTGCTGTTTTTCTTTTGCTCGTTGAAGGGGAATTCCACTAATTTCCCAAAATGTCTGTGTAATTAAATGATTAAGAAGTGAAAATAGACATTCAATGTGGTTTGGTGAGAAATGTTCTATTCTAGAGAAACTTGGTGTTGGAACCAGACGTCCTCCTCTAAAAGTTCCCTCACAGAAAGTTATTACACAAACTGTTTGCACATACACTTTCTGATGCCTGAGATTGCTTTATAAGTTAAGTTACCCTTTATTGACCCCACAATGGGGAAATTCCCTCCGCATTTAACCCATCTGTGCAGTGAAACACCACATACACACTAGTGAACACACACACACACTAGGGGGCAGTGAGCACACTTGCCCAGAGCGGTGGGCAGCCCTATCCACAGCACCCAGAGAGTAGTTGGGGGTTAGGTGCCTTGCTTAAGGTTATATCTGTCAGCTCAGGGGATCGAACCAGCAACCTTCCAGTCACAAGGCTGGTTCCCTAACCACCAGCCCACAACTGCCCCCATGATTATGATACCTTTGAGAAAGTTTTGGCCAATAACCTCATCAAAACCATCTTATAACCTTTTTAGCAGTGGTGGACAGTAACTAAGTAAATGTGATTCGTTACTGTACTTAAGTAATTTTTTGTGTATCTGTACTTTACTTAAGTATTTCCATTTTGGGTGAATTTTTACTTTTTACTCCACTGCATTTTGCGAAATCTGTCGTTCCTTTTGGCTTATGTGTGTATAAAAACGTAACATGTCAAAACAAAAGAAGTGTGAAGCAAGAACACAAATCAGAGCACAGCGCACACTTTGTTTTGAGCTTGTTTTGACCTGTTGGACATACCGACCCAGTGCAAGCACACAGTTCAACATCAGTGCAGCAGCGTAAAATTTTGGGAGTGTCTATTCAACATAAATGATGGAGCTAACCTAACTTTGTGTAAATAGACCACAATATAGAAACATGTACACATATGCAGTTGTGACTGACATGTTTCTTTTTTCTGAATTTATACAAACACTATTTCATTTTATAGTAAATTTGTTTTGGCTAGTTTATGTTTATGAACAGAGACCTACAGATGCAGTTTAGTAAAGGAAAACTCATTTGTGAATCTGTGTTTAAAGCAAGTTTTTACTTTAACCTGTAACTAAGTTGCAAATAAATCTTAAACTGAAACTTTGCTTGTTTGTAAAAAGTTATTTCAGAGCCACTCGGTTCTACCTAAACTGTTTGCCTGCAGTGTTTTGTGCTTCTAATAATTTTAATAGACATCAGTGACAGACTAATTAATGACATTCTATTAAAAGACTGGTTTACTAAGAGTAACACTGGAGTATTTTCACCTGAAATGAGGTAATGAAGCAAGAATCTTGTTACAAAAATGATAATAGGACATTAGAGCCATAATTAATCTTTTAGTACTTTTACTTAATACTTAATTACATTTGAAGGCAAGCACTTTTGTACTTTTACTCAAGTGGAGGTCTAAAGGCAGGAACTTCTACTTTTACTGGAGTAATATTTTACCTTGGGTATCTCTACTTTAACTCAAGTACATGATTTGTGTACTTCATCCACCACTGCTTTTTACTGCAGGCCCTCTAGTGGACATTCCAGCAGCAGAATGGACATTGACTCAGATATTTTGATTGAATGTAAAAAATGTATTATTTGTCTCCCATAACTTTGTTATCAAACGAACTTGGACACTGTCGTCTCTTTGTGTGTGAAATGTTGTTGAACTGCTAGTGAGCAATGAGGAGTAAAAGGGGAGGATGAGAACCCTCCGCTGTGACAAACAACTCATATCTCTTCAAAAGACGACCGTGCTGAGATAAAACGGACACCTGCAGGTCTCTTCATATCAAGAATCCTGTACAGCTGACACAATAAACACACAGCAGTTAAACACAACAACAACACTTTGGTAACTGTAAATGCTGCATCGATGCTATTCTTGCATTCAGTTACATTCTACTGATTATCTGTTAAGTTTACCATAATTTGCCATTTCCTTAAATCTTGACCTTACATTAAACCTTAACTTAACTTTACTTAAGCTTGAAACCTCAGCCTTACCCTCGGCTTAGTCCAAAGCCTAATACCAGCACTAATCATAACCCAAACACTGTTGAGAATCAACTGACATATTGATAATAAACTTAACATCTATAGATAACATGTAAATAGGGACTACCAAAATAAAGCAAGACCAAATGTTACTTGCCTGTTCACCTATGAAGTTGAATAACCTTATTATTTCATATAAATTATATATTATATCATATAAAACTCAGAAGACCCGTGTAGGTTCACTGGCTATATTTGTGTTGTAGTCATGGCGACCCGTGGCTCCTATCATCACCACAGTAAAGACATCTGAACCATTTCACACCAAACCACTCTTAATCACTCTGTTTACATCTCACTGAATTATGCAGATATTTTGAAAAATTGGCAAAATTCCCCTTTAAATCTTAGGCCTAAGAAAGAGCGGTTGTAGCCAGAGTGCTAACCTGAGGCAACAGGAAGTTCCACGAGGGTGAGAAACACAGGAACAGGAAGCACACCTCCACACTAATATCCTGTCCGCCAATCATTTTGAGTCAGTGTTTTCTGTATGTGCCCGTTTCTGCGTCACGGGGACAGAAGGGTTATTGTGCGAGGGCGACCGAGACGAATGTTGTGTGTGGGAGTTCCAAATAAAAAACTTTCCTCGTCTCATTTGTGACAGGAGCCGCGGCCGGCCTGCTTGCTAATAACACGTCTGAAAAAACCCCTGCAGCGGCTCATTTCCTCGTGGCTTCCCTGCTCAGTCTGACTGAGGTCTGTATGCTACACTAACCAAACGTAGCCGACACGCGACCTGACTCAGTCATCGTGTGGGTTCTAGCTGTGGGTTAGGTAGACCATATGGGCCTCTGCCACCGTTCATTGCCCATAAACAAATAAACCCAGCGCTAGAAACACACAAATTGCCCACCACACATGCGGCGGCTACTGTTAAGTAGTGTGAGAAATTGCGACCGCACTCCCAGATGAACGAATACGCTCCAGTTCTGCTTTAGCGCTCCGTGAGCACTCCTTCATTTTCTTATTGATTTTATTTTTTAGGAAACATCGGTATATTCCCATTGTCCTAAATTCACCGAGTCTTATATTTATAGCGTCTTATATTCACAGTATCCTTTTTACCCACTGTCCTGTATTGGCAAGGTTCTATATCACCAGTGTATTATATTCACAGGATCTTATATTCCCAGACTTCTATATTCCTAGTGTCCTATATTCACAGGATCTTAAATTCCCAAAGCCCTATATTCACAGTCTTACATTCCCAGTGTCCTATATATACACAGAATCTTATATTCCCAGCCTCCCTATATTCACAGGATCTTATATTCCCAAAGCCTTATATTCACAGTCTTACATTCCCAGTGTCCTATATATACACAGAATCTTATATTCCCAGCCTCCCTATATTCACAGAATCTCACATTCCCATTGTTCTATGTTCACAGGATCTTATATTCCCAGCCTCCCTATATTCACAGGGTGTTAAATTCCCAGTGTTCTACATTCACAAGGTCTTATATTCCCAGTCTCCTATATTCACAGCGTGTTAAATTCCCAGTGTCCTACATTCACAAGGTCTAATATTCCCAGTCTCCTATATTCACAGGATTTCATATTCCCATCGTTCTATGTTCACAGGATCTTATATTCCCATTGTCCTATATTCACAGGGTGTTAAATTCCCAGTGTCCTACATTCACAAGGTCTAATATTCCCAGTCTCCTATATTCACAGGATTTCATATTCCCATCGTTCTATGTTCACAGGATCTTATATTCCCATTGTCCTATATTCACAGGGTGTTAAATTCCCAGTGTCCTACATTCACAGGATCTGATATTCTCATTGTCCTATATTCACAGGATCTTATATTCCTAGTGTCCTATATTCACAGGATCTTATATTCCTAGTGTCCTATTCTCACAGGATCTTATAGTCCCAGTGTCCTATATTCACAGAGTGTTAAAGCCCAGTGTCCTACATTCACAGGGTTTCATATTCCCAGTCTCCTATATTCACAGGATCTGATATTCCCATTGTCCTATATTCACAGGATCTTATATTTTAGTGCCCTATATTCACAGGATCTTATATTCCCAAAGTCCTATATTCACAGGATCTTATATTCCCAAAGTCCTATATTCACAGGATCTTATATTCCTAGTGTCCTATTCTCACAGGATCTTATATTCCTAGTGTCCTATATTCACAGGATCCTATATTCCTAGTGTCCTATTCTCACAGGATCTTATTGTCCCAGTGTCCTATATTCACAAGATCTTATATTCTCAGGACTATATATAGAACCCTGAGAAAACAGGGCCCTTGGAATATAGAACCCTGGTATCACGGGACCTGGGACACTTAGGTGTTCTCCCTTTACATGCTCACTGCTACCAGCTGGTGAGTCAACACGTTACTAGCACTGGGCGGTGTGGAGCAGACGTTGGAGTCAGCACAACAGGCGCAGCCCGGTGGCAGTGAGAACAAACAAACAGGGTATGTTTAGAATGGCAGCTTGTCCGTCTCGGAGAAGGTGAGGGAGAGGCAGCTGGGTGTGGCGCTCTACTTCTGTGGACAGATGTGGTGGACGCTGCTCAACAGCTAATGTCAAAGGGAAAGCCAAAGTGGTAGTTAGAAAGGTCACTCATCATCAAGGCGACCTAAGCATATTATTTGAGATGTTACCATAATATGATAATAACTTTGCCAAGTTTTGGTTTGCTGTCCTTTTCATATTCCCCAATTTGACCTTCCTCTGTTATTGTGTCCTTTTTCTTCACTTTCCCTCCCTGACCAGCACGCACGCTCTCCCCGGCATTGGCTGATTCGCTTGAATTTTTCATTTCCTGTTTGGGGCGTGTGTCCCATCCCTTTTTCTTTTGCCCAACACACATCAAAGGCACTTGAGCTGGAGTGAGACGGAGGACGCTTGACTCCGAGATGGCCGAGACGCAGCTTGAGAGGAGTGGTGAGAGCACAGCCGGGCGATATTGATAAAATTCAATGTCACAATAAATCACAGTGTCATGGTGTCTTACGCACAAAGGTGATGCCTAGGAAGTGAAGGGTGAGATGTGTGGAGACCCAAAATGTATATATTATGTAGTGAAAAAGGTTCTAGAAGAACCGGCTTTCAGTCATGTTCTTGTGCTTCAGTCACAACAGCAATAAAACATATTTTTCCTGATTCATCTTGAAGACCGTTTATAACATTAAAGAACGAAAAAGTTCTTCACAGATTATTCTTTAATCTCCCTCTTACAGCACCATATAAACAGCTCACAGTGAGAGCTACACCCTTAAAAATTGGTTCTTCAAAGGTTCTTTAGAACCATCATTTCTGTATAGAACCATTTCATGTTTACTTAGTTCTTTGCATGGTGTAATGGTTCTTCGGAGTGATGGAGAATGTGTTGTATATGGTTCTATATGGAGGGTTCTGCTATTGTTACGATGTCAAGCTTGTAACAATAAAATAACCCTTTTTGGTGCTATATAGAACCGTTTTTAAAAAGGTTCTATATGGAACCATATCAAGTTTACGTAGTTCTTTGCATGGTAAAATGGTTCTTCAGATTGATGAAGAATGTATTGTATATGGTACTATATAGCACCAAAAAGGGTTCTGCTATTGTTATGATGTCAAGCTTGTAAAATAGAAGAACGCTTTTTAGTGCTATAAAGAACCATTTTTAAAAGGTTCTATATGGAGCCATATCAAGATTACATATTTCTTTGCATGGTGAAATGGTTCTTCAGATTGATGGATAATGTGTTGTGTATGGTTCTATATAGCACCAAAAAGCGTTCTTCTATTGTTACAATGTCAAGCGTGTATACAATAGAAGAGCGCTTTTTGGTGCTATATAGAACCATTTTTTAAAAAGAGGCTCTATATAGAATCACATACAACACATTCTCTAATCAATCAATCTGAAGAACCATTTCACCATGCAAAGAACCATTTAAACATGAAATGGGTCTATATAGAACTCATGGTTCCAAATAGAACCATTCCCTTTACTAAAGAACCCTTGAAGAACACTCTGTTACAAGTAAGACCCCCAAAGTACACAATTAGAGAACTCCGGTCCCCCATATACACTCAACACAGTTCATTTTAAGAAGGTTTTATACACAAATTTGTCAAAAAATTTACCATGAATAAAATGTAAATAATAAAATTATAGCAAATATCTTGCTGATATTACCTTGTAGTTAAAAAGAAACGTGTTTGCCTCTTTTCACTAATCTTATTTATTGTGATGCAGGTATTTTATGTGTTTACTTTAGGGAAGCTCAACTGGTTAAAACAACATAGAGCTGTATGGTTAAAATATGGTCAATATGCGCCGATGTGAGTCGTCCTGTAAAGCCTAAAATAATTATTAAAACGTCAGGTACCGGGACGGATTTTGCAGGTGTTTTTCACACCACTTCATACGTTTTTATGTATTAATGTCACACAAAGACTCAAAACAAAGATCCAATTCAATGTTTAGGTCTCAAATACAGAATCAACATTAAACTGATGAAGATATGATGACAATAGTAATAATTCACTCACATCCTCAGAAGACGCATCCTTCACCGAGTTTAGACTCAGTTCTCTTACAATCCTCTTTCATCTACATCCACTTGTGGGGGTCTGAAGCTCAATCCACATTACAAAATGCTCTTTCATGTTGAGTGCAATTACATATTTCCACCAGAGAGGTCTCCAAATCCCCAAATCTTACATAGTGTTGCTTTAAGTCAGAACAGATTAAGGATAAATTTGGTGTAAACTTGAGATCTGCTACATCACACTGACATAATCATGCCACGCCAAATGTTACATGTTGTCATGACAGATTTTGAACAGTAATAACACAGTGTCATGTTACCGTTACAGTTGTCATAATAAATGTCGCATAATGTTTAATGTCATGACTGACTTAAGCTGTCCTGACATTAGAAATCATAATATCTGTCATGACCATTACAGTAACGGTAACATGACACTGTCATATTACTGCTTTGCTTGCATGTTGTTGCTGTCTAAAATAATTTAAAAAACAAGTATCTCCATTTTTTTTTCGACATCATGTGAGCTTAGCTACTGGTTTTTACACTGTGTGAAAATGTCATGTTGAATAAAGTGTCTTTACTTAACTTACATTAAAAGTAAAGAATGTTTTTTCTCTCCTCTGTAAAGTTACCATTTTCAAGTGACTATTTTTAGCAACGATATGTTTTGTCTTGAAAATGTAAACATGCAAGTATTAAATTTCAATAATACTCGAGTACAGTACAAATCTGTTAAAATAATACTTAAGTAGAGTAACAGTAAGTAAGTAAATACAGTTATGTTAGTATTTACCAGCCCTGACTTTAAACGTTACTGTAAAAAGTTGCTGTAAATTTACAGTATTTATTTTACAGGTTTGTTATTTTACAGGATTATACTGTAAAAGATTGGTTTGCAGTAGCATATCAGACAATACAATCTAAAGTAAATTACTTTATAATCGTAAACTTAATATACAGTAAAATGCTGTAAAATGTTTATCCAGAATATACGGTACTTTACTGCCAACTCTGCCAGAAATTACAGTGCAGTGCAGACACAAACCTCATTTCCAGAAACGTGTTTATGTATTTTCTGGACCTGTTTTTTTTTTTTTGCTCTCAGCTCAGTTATTATCTATAAATACCACTAAAACTAAAACTCAGCATTGCTGTGAGGCTCCAACACAGATGGACTGGTATAGACGATATGAGTGGGAGTTTGGGAAACTCTAGAGCTCTAGGGAGGACAGGAAGTCTACAGAGAAAGGGAGCATCACGTAGGGAGGACGCGTCCAGGCCAACACTGATAGTGTCACAAACAGGAGGATGACAGAGCAGCTACTGAAGCATGCGAGGGGGAGTGATGGGAAGCAAGCGGAGGAGGAGGACAGGAGGATAGATGGACAGAGGAGAAGAAGAAAGCAGGGCCAAAGATCACGAAGGCTGATTTTTTCAGTTTTTGTCTCCCTGTGAATTCCCGATAACCTCGTCAGCCAGACAGCGAGTCTGAGAATCAGTTTTAAAACAGCCTCAAATCCCCAAATACGACTCTCGTTCCCGCTTCTCCTCATGCTGAGCGTTTTCGAGAAGCGGCCTACTTTCCCTTCCACTCCGTTTGTTTTATTTACGTCAATTACACATTTAGCCGCTCATTTTCTTAATCCACTTTAATGAGGCCGTGGTGCCAGTTATCTGGAGGGGGCCGTACCGGCCTAATCCAAAAAAACAAAGACTCCCCCTGCACCCGTTACAGTCTGAACACCACATGATAGGTTCAGTAGATGCTGAGACCAGAAACACCCAAGGGAGAGGAGCATGTTACGTGGGGTCAAGTTGTGGATTCGTCCCGCGTGTCCGCACTGGACTGCTTGTCCATCCGCAGGGAGACAACGAGGCAAAGGTGAAGGAGCTCGGGGAGCAGGGGAGCCTTTTTTTGTTATACTGGTGGAAAGAACAGTCATTAAGTGGAGTTTTACAGGGCTGTTTATGCTGGGAGATTCATGAGAAATGATGCACCGGCCATGAATCTCCTGATTTTCCCTCACATAACCCCTCTCGTTTTCTCCTGCAGCTCATTCAGCCTCAAGTCATTCGGCTTCCTCTGAATCAAAGTGGACGGTGTGAGTTCACCTAGTACTCATGAAGCACCAATAATAAGTCAACTAGATGATAAAACATGTATATGACCTCATATACAGTGCACTTTCTGAGTAATCCAAACTGTTCCAAGCAGATTCAAACAGGCCTTCACTGTGCAAGTTATTATGCTACTATGTTATTATTGTTTTGAGGTTATTATGGGTTATTATGGAAAAGAGAGACATAAAACAATGCAGGTGATTATTTTCAGCATCAAACAGTGCATTTGAAACAATTTCAGTTTAAGTACAGTCTATATATTCATGTGAATGCTACAAAGAGTTCTTTGAAGGTGTCGGAAAAGGGACATTAAAGGGCCCATATCATGGAAAACTGAATTGTCCTGATTTTCTTTTAAATAGAAGAGTTTGATGTAGAATGTAAAACACTGTTAAAGGTTCAAAATATACAGTTCACTCCCTGATCTATACAATCAGTCTATACTGAAACTAAAATGCAAAATAGCTCGATTTTGATGTCACTTTTTTCTAATGTCACAAAAATCCATTTACAAAAGCCGCTTTTCCACTGCATGGTGCCGGCTTGACTCAGCTCAATTCGATTCACGTTTGGTATCAGCTGCTTTGTTTTCTACTGCTACTATATAGCGCCCCCTCAGTGCAACTGCTTGTCATAGCGACACCAAATGAAACTGTCCTGATGTGAAGGAGACAAATTGCTTCCAGAAGAGCCGGATTTTAACAAGACAAAAAACTGCTGACTAAACGAGAGTGTGGGAAAAACTACATCAAAACTACATTCAGACGATGAGACGATTCTGGTTGCTCAAAAAAGGCGACACAAAAGGCTATGCTAACCTGGCAGCTAATGTTAGCATATGTGCTTAGCGATTCTCTGAAACTAATCAGTAATCAGTATGAGCTCAGCTCACTGGGAACCTCGACGGAGATGGTATCAAAAAGAGCCAGGTCGAGTTGAGCTGGTTCCATGCAGTGGAAGGTCTAAGTGCTTTTCGAATGAGGTAGCCAATCAGAGCAGAGCTAACTTAAAGGCACAGTTGCAAAAACAGCCTGGAAAATTAATGAATTATGACTAAACACACAAGGCAAAATGCTGGCTATAATAATAATAATAATCTTAATCATAATCATAATAATAATATTAATTTTTGATTTATATAAAGTGCTATACAGACAGGTGATAGAGCTTAACAGTAACAGAAAAAACTATGGGCATAAATTTAAAATGATATGAGACAATAACAAAGATCAGATAAAGAGATGTAGAGTTTTACTGAAGCGCTGAGTTAAAGAGCTGAGTTTTCAGATGTTTATTAAAAGTGAGCTCTGAGCTCGACTGTCTAACAAAAGGTGAACTGAGCTCCACAGTTTAGTAGCAGAATAACAGAAAGAGTCTCTCCACGTTTTCTGTATTTCACTGAAGGTGTTCAGAAGGTCAGTATCTGCAGATCTAAGATCATAAACAGACAGACATTCAGAAGCTTTAAGGTCATTTAGAGCTTTAAAAACCAGAGGCAGAGCTTTAAACTCTCTCTAAAAGATCCAGGCGGTCAGTGCAGTGTGTAACTGTGGGGGTGATATGAGCTCTCTGTGTTGGTGCTGTAGGGATCCGTGCTGCTGCGTTCTGTACGAGTTCTAGAGGATGGACTGTTTTCTCCAGTAAGAAGATCATTACAGTGATCAACTCTGCTTTAGGCCCCTTAACAGTTGCAAGGTTTTTATTAATCCATTCTTTAATGATATGACAGATGTAAAGTGTGGGTAAATAATGAAATGATGGGAATGGCTTTGTACTAGAAACTATCAATTTATGGAGAAGGTGGTCAAAATATGAAATAACCACCTGGATCTACACCACACAATGACTTTTCATCAGTTTTGGGTAACAGTGGAAACAGAACTGCAGCACCTGAGAGGAAGGCTGGTGTTGGAGGACAGTCAGCTGCTACTAAAGAAGACTAAGGGAGGAATTTCTCTTTTTCCTGTGTGTCTTAATCGCTGCTTCTAAATCTGCCACTCGAAGTGATGCCCATTCGTCAGAACGGCCTAATCGCTGGGTAAACCCCACTGGACACGAGGAGTTAGAGGGTTTAGGGGATTTTAGAACGTCCAGCGAGGATAAATACCCTGCACTACGTCTTAAACAGCTCCATGAGAAATGTAAACAGACGCTCGAGAAACTATAAACACTGCCTTTCTCTCTCTCTCTCTCTCTATCTCTCTCTCTCTCTCTCTCTCGCGCTCTCAGTCTCTCTGTCTTTCGTAATGTATGTATGTGTGTGTGTGCGCATTAAAGGCTATGCGAGGGAAGGTAAAGCCGCTGTGTTCTCAGTCCGGTATGTATTCTGTAGTTTTTTCCACTACATCAAATTTCCACCCAACACCTCCCCCCAACCACACCCCCATCCCTGAATATTCAAACAACCTCAGTGAACTGTTACTTGTAAAAGTGCCATTTCTGAATGTTAGCTTACACCTTAAACTTTTACACCACTCTTAACATTCCACCAATTTTTCAAAATTTCTGCATAATTAAACGTTTGGCCTTAAAATCCATTCATGGTGGAGGGATACATGCAGGGCCCTTTGAGGCAAAACAGCCCCCAAAGAAAACTTATTATTTCAGATTTTCCACTGTTTTACCATCATCAACATTCCATATAAAACAAGGTAGGTTTAATGGTACTTTTGGACAGTAAATAAATGCCTATATTTGTGTTGTAGTCGTGGCAACCCCTGCTTCCTATCACCACCACTGAAAAGAAATCTGAACCATTTGACACCAAACCACTCTGAATGAGGAAATTTGAAAAATTGGCAGTATTTCCCTTTAATATATATATATATATATATATATATATATATGTAGCATTATATTCTTTCAAGAGAACAAGATGATATAAATAACAGTATCATCCACATAAATAAAATATATTACATCAACACAATTGTTGCCAAGCAAAGACAAGACAAAACTAAGCTGATGTATTTAATATGTTCCTGTAGAAATTATGTATGTATTTGCATCAGGTACAATTCGATAAATCATTTTTCCCCAGGGTGGTACATGCCGTGAGGAACCTACGAAGGTTAAAATTCTCAAAATGGCTCATGACAGGATATCACACCCCTCCTAGAGCAAGGAAGGAAATGAACAGAGAAAGTGAGAGAAGGGTGGGGGGTTCTGGAGGGGGGTGCGCAGGAGGTGGGAGGGGGGATGAAAGGAGCGGAAGGGTGTGCCCGGACGAATCGGCATGTATTTACTCAAACAATGACTTATCTCGGATTCTTTTTGAAGTGGCCCTCACCAACCATTCCAACAGCACATGTGGTTGCAATAAATGCCCTCTGTACTTCAGCGCCAGATTTCCAGCGAACCCCCTGCGGTCAGCTTCTCATTAGCAGAGAAGAGGAAGACGGAAGGTGCTGCGCTTTGTCACCCCTGTGAAAATTAAACGTGTTGTTAAATGCTGTTGGTATAAACCACAGTATAAATAGATACACTGGGTTGCCAGTTTATTACGCCTCCCTATCTGGTATCTGTACTTATTGGCTATTTTATCAGAAACAACAAAAGCCCAGTTTATCAGCCCCCACCTCTTCATTCATTCATCATCAGACAGTTTCTGACCACAGGACCGCTGCTGTCCAGATGTTATTTGGGTGGTGGCCCACTCTCAGCACCACAGTAGCGCTGATATGGTACTGTGTGTGGTGCTGGTATGAGTTTATATAGATTCTACACAAATATAGATAACTAGATATGTAATGAACCTGACTCTGCTGTCTCCTTGCTTTGTGCACTGTAAAGGCTTATCTATAGGTTAAATGTAAACATATCCTGAAAAAATGAACATACAACAAAATTCCTGAGTTATATTGTGTTTTCCTGCAATGATACCCACTTTATGGGCTGTGGAAAGAATTCCCGATGGAAAAAAATATATAAAAGTTTTATTTTACCTTTTAATATAAGCTAATCTAGGTAATTTGATACTATCAGTGTGTCTCAATTCAGAGGCTGCATCCTTCAAAGGCCGCTTATACCTGAAAAGGCTGAACTGAAATGAGACAGTCTGCTCTACAGTGGATTTCCTGTTTGCATCACAGCACCACTGTTCCCGCCCTGACCGCTGCATCACGAAACGCCGCTCCTGTCAACAACTTGACAGTTGTTCAGCGTCTTTGTTTGATGTGTCTGTCTCCTTTTCTCAGTGAGGTTCTTCTTGACAGCTACACATCCTTTCAGACCCACAGCGCTGAGTCATCTTCTCACAGTGGAAGGATGGACAGAAACACCTGTGGATGTTTTCAGATCTGAAGCAGCTTGATTTTCTCCTCTCTCTCAAAGAGGAAAGCTTTAAGTGCTGTTTATCTGATGGGGGCAGTTTTGGTGTCGACCAGCTCTTCCAGGTGGTTGTTAGGAGCCTTGTGTTATCTGTAGCTTTGGAAGCTCTTAGTTTTATATGGTGACATACTCTAAAGGCTTATCACTCATTTCTCAGCAGAACAGAGGAGACGGTTGCAAACGAAACTGTAAGAGAGAAGAGAAAGAAGCAAACCAAACTACCACGCCCGTGGTTTCATATACCACTACAAAGCCCTGTCGGTCATTCTAAAGCAGACACAGACACGATAATATGTTTACACAGGCCTAGATTAGCCCGTTTATAAATACGTCCACAGCCTATTGAAGTGTAAAGTTAACCTCATTGCTCATACCCTGCTTGTCTAAAGTGGGAAGGCCAGACCTTCCCTGGCTTTAGATCTGAAAGGATCTGAAATGTGTGGTGGTGGAATTTGAGTGATTATCATCTGTGGGAAACTCCAACCACAGATAGAAATGAATGGAAATGCTTAATGGTCTTATTCAGAGAAATACTAACGTATTAGCTGGAGCACTGTCATTATGCAAGGAGTGCATTGTGTTGGTGCTCATGATTGTTATGTGTCCGGATTGATATAACTGGTGATGAATTGATGAATCTGGTTAAACTTTGGATGAACTCCATTTACACTTTTCACTAAAATGAATCCATAGTGTAACCAGATGAGATCTGATTGTACAACCCCAATTCCAAGAAAGTTGGGACACTGTGTAAAATTTAAATAAATGTAAATAAAAACAGAATGCAGTGATTTGCAAATCTCATAGACCCATATTTTATTCACAGTAGAACATAGAACACATATCAGATGTTGAAAGTGAGACATTTTACCAATTCATGCAAAACATTAACTCATTTAGAACTTGATGGCAGCAACATGTCTCAAAAAAGTTGGGACGGGGCGACAAAAGGCTGGAAAAGTAAGTGGTACTAATAAAAAACAGCTGGAGGAGCAAATTTACAACTAACTCACATGACTGAGAGAGGCAGAGAAACTGGAGAAATCCCTGTACACAAGGGACAAGGCCGACGGTCAATATTGGATGCTTGTGATCTTCGGTCCCTCAGATGGCACTGCATTAAAAACAGGCATGATTCTGTACTGGAAATCACTCCATGGGCTTCCAGAAATCATTGTCTGTGAACACAGTTCGCTGTGCAATCAACAAATGCAAGTTAAAGCTGTATCATGCAAAGAAGAAACCATATATAAACAGGATTCAGAAACACCGCCAACTTCTCTGGGCCCAAGCTCATTTAAAATGGACTGAGGGGAAGTGGAAAAGTGTCCTGTGGTCCAATTAATCAAAATTTGAAATTCTTTTTGGAAATAATGGATACTGCATGTTATTAGGACACAGTTCAAAAGCCAGCATCTGTGATGGTATAGGGGAGCATTAGTGCACATGGCATGGGTGTCTTGCACATCTGTGAAGGCACCGTTAATGCTAAATGAAATATACAGGTTTTGGCAACATATGCTGCCATTCAGACAGCGTCTTTTTCAGGGAAGGCCTTGCTTATTTCAGCAAGACAATGCTAAACCACATACTGCATCCATCACAACAGCATGGCTTCGCAGAAGAAGAGTCCAGGTGCTGAACTGGCCTGGCTTGGACGCTTTCATCAGCCAGCAAGAAGGGCCTGGGTTCGGTTCCCCAGCCAGGAGACCAGGGTCCTTTCTGTGTGGAGTATGTGTGTTCGCACCGTGTCTGCGTTGGTTTCCTCCAGGTGCTCCGGTTTCCTCCAAAGACATGTCAGGCTGACTGGACATGCTAAATTACCCCTATGTGTAAATGTGTATGTCTGTAGTCAGGTGGCGACCGGTCTAGGGTCTTTTCTGCCTTCCGGCCAATGACTGCTGGGATAGGCCACCCCCACGAGCCCTAAGGATAAGCAGCTTAGGGGTGTGTGTGTGTGTGTGTGTGTGTGTTCTTGAGAAAGGTCCTAAGAAAAAGTCTATGTCAGATTCATGACGTGTTGTTAAATCGCAGAACTGTTCTCACCTTTAGATTTATAGATTCTGTTCTTATCTAAGAATAAATCCCAAATAAGAAAACATTGGTGAATGTCAGAATCTTCGTACAAACTGCATAAGTGGGTTTTAAGAAGAAATTCCTTCTTAAAGAAGGGTGTTCACACCTGCAGTCAAGTGAAATCCAATCACCAAAAGCGCTTGTTCACAGGCCCTAAGTGAGCTAAATGTGTCTCTGGCTTGTTAGATTGAAAATGTATGCAGAGTAGTATGCAAATCAGCTGACGTACAACAACCAATCGCCTGTTTTCCTCGGTTTTCTTTTCTGTTTGAAAGACACACAATTTTCCATGCTGTTGTAATGCAGCTTCAGTCGATATTTACAAGCAGTCACCACAGCCATGAAACAAGTGTGCTAAAACGCTGAGTGTTCTAGCGTGACGGTGGAAAACAAGCAGGCAAAGTAAAAGTTAAACAAGCTGGCGCTTGAACCAACCAGCTCCACAAAAGACCAGAAAAGTAGGGTTAAACTCGGAGGATAAACACACGCCAGGAGCTGTACTGATGTGGCTTGGAGAGAAGGATGTGTTTACACTCATATCTGACCAATACGTCTGAGAGGTCTGAGCGATCAGATTTAAATCTGTTTTAAATTTACAGCTGTAGTTTTATGTGGATGATCTCTATCAGTATATAACCCAGATACTGAAGACCAGGTGTAAATGGGGTCTAGACGTCCTTTAACTGTCCCTGAATATTCACACATCTTTCTTTGAGGTGACACCCACCCTGACTTGCAAGTGTATTGGCGACATACACCGATCAGGCATAACATTATGACCACCTCTTTGTTTCTACGCTCATTGTCCATTTTATCAGCTCCACTTACTATATAGGTGCACTTTGTAGTTCTACAATTACAGACTGTAGTCCATCTGTTTCTCTGCATGCTTTGTTAGCCCCCTTTTACCCTGTTCTTCAGTGGTCAGAACCCCCATGGACCCTCACAGAGCAGGTACTATTTGGGTGGTGGATCATTCTCAGCACTGCAGTAACACTAACGTGGTGGTGGTGTGTTAGTGTGTGCTGTGCTGGTCTGAGTGGATCAGACACAGCAGTGCTGCTGGAGTTTTTACAGGGGGCTAAAAACTCCAGCCCCCTTTAGCCCCCTTTTGTCTGTTTTCTTTTTGCATAACCTCTATAAGAAAAAGAGAAAAACCCATGATTCCATTCTTACATAAAACTTGTTGCATTAATGAGGCTAAATTTGTTGTTTCGCAATGCTCACTGTGTATATAAACACAAACCACTTAGCTACTGTTAATTTTTCATTCAATTTTTTAAGCTTTTTATTAATAATTTGAATTCGTTTTTATTTTTGCTGTTGGAAGACTCTTTACTGTTAGAGTGTTTTAATCTTTTTTTATTTACAATAAAGAAACCGAGACATTGAGACACAGCTCCCTTGGCCCAGATTAAATCTAGACTACAAAGAATTTTCAGTGGTGAATCACCATCAGCACAACAATTTAGTTCAAGACCTGCTTTAATCCATGTCTGGGAAAACCAGCCCTATGAGAAATATTTCTCTTTTGATGTTTGTGTGGCTTTAAGCATATTAAAACAGGCCTCATTTATATGTACATGACCTCTCTTTATCCCTTAAACAGGCTGCTTTTCTTACGGTCCCTTTAAGACTGATATATCATTGATGTCATGCAAAATTCTTGTTATCTTTTACTTTTTTGCATAATTTTAAAACTCCAGTTAAAATTCACACTGTTAAAATTTTATGATGAATGGACCAAAAGAAACACTCAAAAATGATGAAAAATAAAACTTCCATTACAAGTCGATACTGTTACTGTTGTGTAAAGTTTCCACTTTGGTGATACAAGTTTTTTTTTCAGATAATAGCTTTGTTCAAAAAATCTGAAACACTCCTTGTAATCACAACACTCCTTTATAACTATCAAGTGTGAGTGGGTGGGACTAAACTGCTGTAGGCTGAATATATACAAATGTTTTGTTTTTTGTGACATCACAAAAAAAAATATCACTGAATTCGAAAAAAGGCTTTTTTTGCAGCTTAGTTTTCCATAAATGAACTGCGTGGACTGTGAAACTTTAGCAATGTTTACGTTACATCACACTCTTTAATCATATGGGCCCTTTAATAAACGTACATGTAAAAATGTGATGATGCACTTCAGCAGAAGTAATTACTATTAGTATAATTATTGGTAATTAACAGAACTTATTATCACCAATAGCAAACATGTTGACTTAAACATTCAATAACTTAAGAAAACATTAAGAAATAAACAAAGTAGTTCTGTTATTTATCAGCTCTGCCATCTGGAGGTGCAAAGCTGCTGTTTCACAGTGAATCAATTAACCACAGAGTCACCAGCGAGCGAGATTACCACCCTCATCCTTCATGAACAGAGCAGCCTCACTTTCACTGAGAAACTGTACCGAAACCAGATGTGCATAACAGCTGGAACTGTACAGGCAGCCACAGAACAGTATACTGGACAACTTCTGGCACATAGAATTCTCCTTTTTTCGCATATTACTGTTGCTATAGCAACTAAAACATCATCCAAATGAAGAAATAATAACACAACTGAGTAACTGAGCGAATTAAAATGCCAGTCGTTTCGAATAACCGTTAATAATAATGATCTGAAGGTTTGTTAAGTGTTGAAAAGGTTTAACAAACTTACGGGATTAAAACCCACCTAATTTGTGTGTCAAAAGCTTGTCCAGCACCACATGTTGAAAATTAACAATTAAACAATTTGATAATTCTTTAAAACGTTTCATAAATGTATCACCATTTTCTTAAAATGTACATTATTAATGAACCTTTAAACCTTTACATAAATAACGCAAGTACGGAATTGCATCATGACCGCTGACTCCTGCAGAGACCACTGACCTACAGTCAGAAATTTGTCATTTGTCAGTCAGTCAGCCACAGTTCCACCAGCACCAAGAACCAACCATTTCTGCCTCACCATTTTGTGTACACTCTTAACCCTATCTTCAAATTTACTAACATGTCCTGTCTTTGGGGTCAGTTTGACCCCAGCAATTAAAACCACCAGGAAATATCAAAGTTCTGGAGGAAATTATTTCTCCCTCTCCACCATGTGGTGTGAACTATCAGTGGTTCTTGAACTACTACAGGTGTGGTCATGTCCAGTTAGAGCCCTAAAGCAGAAGATTATAGCATTGCATCTTATTGTGACCTCAGTATCATCCAAAACAACACATATATGTGTAAAATGCTGATATTTGGGGGGGGGGCGGTCCAAACAGAACCTATAGAACACCAATGTGTACAAAATGTGTAAAAGACAGTAAAAACACATCATCATGTTAATGTTATGTTTACCCAGTTGTTCCCATTAAATCAGGAAAAGCCATTAAATACAAAGAAAAAAAAATCATGTTTGAGACATTAAATGGGGTCAAATTGACCCAAAGATAATGGTTCTTCAAGGATTCTTTGGGAAAGACAATGGTTCCATATAAAACCATGAAAACTTAAAGAAACACTTCATGTTTAAATGTGTGTTTAAATGGTTCTTCAGATTTATAGATAATGCGTTGTATGTGGTTCTATACAGAACCATTAAGGGTTCTTGTATTGTTTTGATGTCAAGCTTGTATTTGTAGTGCTATATAGGACCTTTGTGTTTAATAAAGAACCCTTGAAGAACCATCTGTTTTTAAGAGTGTAGTTGTGGTGTCACCCTTATGTGGTGTCACCCCTTAATTACATTTATTAGCTGACATTAAAAACTAAGGTTCCTAAATGGCTCTTGCATTTGGCATATGGTTCTAGGAAAAGCCTTTCATAGGTGTAGAACCTTTACATTATGTACATTACATTATTAGTCATTCAGAGTGGTTTGGTGTGAAATACTCTGTTCTAGAGAAACTTGCCGAGTCAGAATTGTTCACAGTGGTGGTGATAGGAACCAGACGTCCACCTCTAAAAGCTCCCTCACAGAAAGTTACTACATGAAATGGTTATGAATTCATTGCCTGATGTCTGAGATTTTGGCCTTAAACATATTTGTGCAGAGGATGTTAACTTATTTTAACTTGTAATTAGACATTCTAATTTGATATGTATAAAATAAATAATACATTTAAATATACACCAATACAGTAGAGTGTGTTGTTTTCAATAAAGTTATTAAAATGTATTGTTATAACATTAATGGTAATACGCAATGGCTTGTTTATTTATATTTATTCTAATATTACCATTTTTTAAGCAAACATGTACAACCCATAAACACAGTTCTATATATCCTTTTTAAAAGTCCTTCATTTAACTGAATGTGTATAATTGAGGATACTGATGTTGATACACTGAGGTTAATAACAGTAATCATTCCGGCTCTGTCTGTCCCTCTTACTGCTCTCCTCTCTGCCGCTTTACATGAACTCTCCATCTCCACCTTCCCGTGATGGACTGTTTCCATTAATTTCTCTCTTCCTGTCTCTCACCTGCGCTGAGGTCCCACTGTTCTCTGCTCTGTACAGGCAGTGAAAGCTGGACTGTGATGTCATCGGGCAGAGAGACTCACTCCTCAAAGGCTGGCGAGTGAAAGTTTGAGCATTCACTCCTTAAAGCTGTTTGATGAGGCCTGTGATTCACTCCTGCCTGGACTCTGTTACACCAACGCGGGACGTCCCGAGTGAGTCAGACCACCAGACGGAACCCCCTACACACACACACTCACATACTCACACACACACCAGCACCCCTTCTGTTTAGATGACTGTCTCAAACTCATTTAATTCTTGAGTCATGATACCAGTCCACTTCAGGATGACTGAACCGTCTCTTAAAGGGGAATCCCACCGACGTCTCAAAATTTCTGCATAATTAAAGGGTTAAGATGTAAACAAAGTCATTCAGAGTGGTTTGGTGTGAAATGCTCCATTTTAGATAAACTTGCCGAGTCAGAAGTGTTCACAGTGGTGGTGATAGGAACCAGACGTGCACCTTTAAGAGCTCCCTGACAAAAAGTTACTACATGAAATGGTTATGAATTCACTGTCTGATGTCTGAGATTTTGGCCTTAAACATATTTTTAAAATCCATTCAGGGTGTTGTGATGCAAAATAGTCCCCAAAGGAAACTTATTATTTGAGATTTTCCACTATTTTACCATCTTTCGTGTAGGTTCACTGCTGGGTTTGGATAGTGATAGTAAGTAAAATGGCTATATTTCTGTTGTAGTCATATCGTTATATCATTATATAATGTATTGAATTATGTAAATTTTGAAAAATGAGTGGAATTCCCCTTTTAATAGACCTCCAGTTACTTCAGTAAATGTTACTGACATTTTAACCTAGGCTACTATTTTGATATAATGATGTACTTGCATAGTTAATTACACAGTTAGTTATATAATGAATTACATTTACATTCTCAGGTTTGAGCCTGTGTCTTTTTCAGTGATTTGACTATGCATAAATTTTAAAAAATCGGTTGAATTCCCCTTTTAATTTATTGCCCTGTCTGACTGCAACTGTCCAGCTCTGATTCAAGGGCTAAATTCATTCAGACATTATGATTCGATCTTTGGAAAGTTAGAAAGAAGGTTAGTAATTCCAGAGACGTGCTGTTTTTTAGACGTGTTACAAACTCAGAGCCCTCAGGAAAGATGCCCTCATAGCCGCTCTGTGAGCTGGCATGGTTCTAATTTAAGGTTGCGTGTTGTTTTCGCCAAACATTAGGTGAGGGCAGGGTGTGCGTCAGATGGCAGGCCTGCGCGTGAGTAACATTACGGACACCTGCGTTACTCTAACTGCCCTGGATCCATACTTCTGTCTTACTTCCAAGGAGCCCACATGCTGAGAGGAGCTCCACAGGCCACGCAAACGAGATCCAGACCACATAAGACCACATGAAGAGCCGCATAGCACATGTAAACAAATAACACGGCCTCATTTTGAAGGCTTTCAGCCCATGTCATGTGATGAGAAAGCATCTGAAGTGGCCTGCAGTATGTGTTTGTGGTCTGACCAAAGAGACTGCAAGAAATGATCATGCTACAGGCTTCACTAAACATGGCCAAAAGTTTGTAGATGGCAGTGCTTCTTCTGAAATGAAGGGCATTAATAGTGAGTTTGTTCCCCTTTGCTGCAGTAACAGCCTCTACTCTTCTGGGAAGGCTTTACACTAGATGTTGAACATTGCTGTGAAGATTTGATTAAGCATTAGTGTGGTCAGGTACTGATGTTGGATGGTCAGTTCTGGATCACTCCAACTCATCCCAAAGGTATTGGATGGAGCTCCATCACTCCAGAGAACACAGTTCCACTGCTCCACAGCCCAATGCTGGGGGGCTTTATACCCCTCTAGCCCAACCTTGGCATTGAGCATGGTGACCTTAGGCTCATATGCAGCGTCCCATTCTATTGGTCAGTGCTTTTCCAGGTTCCACAACATGTGCTAAGGATGGTCGAGCTGAATTATCCAGGAGCTGAAAGAAGCTCTCTACAGGCCTGTGAAAACTTCCCTTGCATTGAGCAGATACAGCCCTCTACAGGCCAAACTGAAGCATTACAAGCACAGAACACATACATTTGTTTGATAATTTGCACAAAAAAGTTAAAACATTTGTCATAAAACTTTTTGCTCAGTATATCAATAATTGTGTAATTAAACCATATTGTAGAAGCACTGGTTACAAATCTCGGAGGCCTATATTCCTATTGAACAATCCTCAACTGTTTTATCCCTTTTACTGACATATTATGCATTATATATCCACCTCTAAAAGCTCCCTCACAGAAAGTTATTACATGAAATGGTTATGAATTCACTGTGTGATGTCTGAGACAATGCTAGATTTTGGCCTTAACCATATATTTAAAATCCATTCATGGTAGAGGGATACATGCATGGTGTTGTGGGGCAAAATAGCCCCAGAAAAAATGTATTATTTATTTCACACTTTGCACTATTTTACCATTATCAGTGTAGGTTCATTGGTGGTTTTGGATTGTAAAATAGAATGTATTTCAATCCATTCATAGTCAGGGATACATGCAGGGTGTTATGGGGCAAACTATTTTACCATGATAAGCATTCCAGCAGACACGTGTAGAAGGTTTTTGATAATAAATAAAATGCCTATATCTGTGTTGTAGACATGGCGACCCCTGGTTCCTATCACCACTGTAAAGAAATCTGAGACTCTACAATTAACCATTTCACACCAAACCACTCTGAATGATTCTGTTTACCAGTGGTGGACAGTAACTAAGTAAATGTAATTCGTTACTGTACTTAAGTAGTTTCTTTGTGTATCTGTACTTTACTGTAGTATTTCCATTTTGGGCGACTTTTTCCTTTCACTCCACTACATTTCAAAGTCAAATGTCTTACTTTTTACTCCACTACATTTTGCGAAATCTGTCATTCCTTTTGGTTTATGTGTGTATAAAAACATAACATGTCAAAACAAAAGAAATGTGAAGCAAGAACACAAATCAGGGCACAGCGCACACTTTGTTTTGAGCTTGTTTTGGCCTGTTGGTCATACCGACCCAGTGCAGCATACGGTTCAACATCAGTGCAGCAGTGTAAAATCTTGGGGGTGTATATTCCAACATAAATGATGGAGCTAACCTAACTTTGTGTAAATAGACCACAATATAGAAACATGTACACATATGCAGTTGTGACTGACATGTTTCTTTTTTCTGAATTTATACAAACACTATTTCATTTTATAGTAAATTTGTTTTGGCTAGTTTATGTTTATGAACAGAGACCTACAGATGCAGTTTAGTAAAGGAAAACTCATTTGTGAATCTGTGATTAAAACAAGTTTTTATTAAACTTAAACTTGTAACTAAGTTGCAAATAAATCTTAAACTGAAACTTTGCTTGGTCGCAAAAAGTTATTTCAGAGCCACTCGGTTCTACCTAATACTAATTAATGAATCTATTAAAAGATTGGTTTACCAAGAGTGACACTGGAGTATTTTCACCTAAAATTAGTTAATGAAGAGTCTTGTTACAAAAATGATAATAGGAAATTAGAGTCATAATTAATCTTTTAGTACTTTTACTTTCGATACTTAAGCACATTTGAAGGCAAATACTTTTGTACTTTTACTCAGTGGAGGTTTAAATGGAGGAACTTTACCTAGGGTGTCTCTACTTTAACTCAAGTACATGGTTTGTGTACCTCAAACACTGAATTATGGAGGAATTTTGGAAAATCGGTGGAACTCCCCTTTAAGCTCTTACACGCTGTATACTAGGACCGAGAAATGGTATGATCGATAATGCTGGCCAATATAATTTTATATTATAGAGTTTACTTATGTACAAATGGCAGAAACTCACAAGCCGCGTTTATCAGGTTTTATCGTCTCTCCTCAGATTTTTTCCAGCACTTTCTCTCCAGGAAGTGAGCGGCGCGCCCGAAAACGAGACGAGCAGTCGTGAAACCTCTCTGTCTGGAAGAGGCGTTTGCGACGGCAGGCTGGGGTGATGACCGGCGGCGCGGATTGCGGCAGCGTGAAGATGGCTGAGGAGGAGCGGAGTGTTCAGGCGGAGAAACTGAAGGAAAAGGCCAATAATTACTTTAAAGGTAAACCCGAAACGGGCTTCGCCTAAAGCGGGACAGCAGTCTAACCTCTTCGCCGTGCTCGGCGGGTCTGAGAGCGACGGCAGAGTTTATGTTAGCGTTAGTTTTAGCTCAGCCTGCCGGCAGCGCAGTCGGCTTCCCATTCGCCAGTCTTGTTCGAATCTCCCCGTTCCACCTTAAATGGTGCAGCAGATGCATTCTGGCGCCTGAGGCGCTAGGATGTTGCTAACTGTTTCATGTAAGGTGGCACGGAAAAATCGGAACGAGAAGCTGGCGAAGAATCTGACGGCAGCGGAGCTTATAAAGCAAAATAACCCGATTTACTGACTTCACCCGGGTTAAAAACGTCCCGCTCGGGGTCTTTTACACCGGAACGGGGCGCTTAGTGTGCTGCTGAGTCCGTGGTGTTGGTGCTAAATGAAGATGTTTTGTATGGCGGTTCTGTTAGCCAACAGGCTATCTACGTCATGCTGGTCAGCGTGTTAGCTTAGCTTAGCTTAGCTTAGCCGACTAGAAGCTGGGGAGTGTGAACCGATTCTTTGGAGCAAATCCGTTTTAATGAATCGAACGTTCGAGACAACGATTCATTAAAGGAGAATTCCCCCGATTATCCAATTTTATTTGCATGAGTCAGTGGTGGAGATGTAAACAGAGTACTTTAGAGTGGTTTGGTGTGAAATGGTTGTTTGTGGGGACAGTGGTGGTGATAGGAACCAGGGGTCACCATGACTACAACGCCACACTAGCCATTATACAGTGAACCTCCACTTGAGTTATACGTGGAATGTTCATGATAGTAAAATAAAAATATATTTGTTTTCTTTGGGGAGTATTTTGCCACACAACACCCTGCTTAGCCCTCCACCATAAATACTTGTTTTAGGCCAAAACTTTATCATAAAGTAATATCTTTCTCCGAGGGAGCTTTTAGAGGTGGACATCTGGTTCCTGTCATCACCACTGTGAGCAATTCTGACTCTGTAAGTTTGTCTAGAAGTGAGCATTTCAGTTATGATGGGCAATATGGCAAAAATTTCATATCACATTACTTAGACATTTTCATGATACATGATTCGTGTCAGGATACTTTGACACAGACACAATACACTAATAGTGATGCATTAAAAAAATGCCATAAAGCTCTAAACAGACTAATAATACTCTTTTTAATGTAACATGCTTTTGGTCAGTGTTCTTTAAGTACAGACGATATCCACAGTTTGCTCAGAAGAGCGTATTATTTATCACGGTATAATTTGTTGATGATAAAATATTGTCGTATTGCCCTCCTTGTAAGTTGAGGTTATGTTTTAAAATTAAAAATGTTTTAATTTCATTAAAAGCTTCAACCTGTACCATGGATGTAAACATCTAGGTCCAGATCAAGGGTTGTCAAAGTTGGTCCCGGCAACCCCACATTATGCACAGTTTGTATCTCATTAATTAATTAACAAGGTCAAGTCTTTGAGTAGGGAAACCGCTTACATGTGCAGGGCATGCAGCATTGACTGTGGGAACCACTCCAGAGCAGTTTTGTCCCATGAATCGTTTGGTGAGTCGGTTCAACGGGTTCAGAAGATCCGATTCAGAAGAACGACTCGTCCACGAGTTGGAGCCTGCTAACATAGTTGCAGTGTGAGACTGAGATACTAAAAGAGAGAATAACGTTAGCAGAAATGCCCGAGTTGTTGTGGCGTCCAAGGGACGGTTTTGGAAACCTGTAAAACGAGCTTATTTACTGTTTATTAGCATGGTGTAACATAATACATGCACAGTTGAAAACACATTTTCAGCAGTTAAAGTATCATAAACTGCAGCTTCAGCCATTTCTATACGGCGAGGCGTTCTTATTAGCCTTATTGTATTCTAAGAGTCGTTGCGTGAAGAGAGAGCTGTCCTAGTCCACAACATATGATACCATGTATGAGACAAAAATCTGCTAATAAGTGTTTTTCAAGCTTAAATATGTCAATTAAAGATTCATCATTAACACAGTGCATGAACATTGTTAGTTGCAAATGAAAACGGTTTGTTTTTAATGTTTTTTTAAAAAAAAAACAAAAAAACAAGCATATTCTGAAATATTACAAAATAAAAGTTGCAGTAACATCAAACTAGGGCTGAGCAATATGACAGTTATTGTAATCATGATAAATTAAGTCACAGTATGCCTCTGAACATATCGTGGATGTTGTCAGTACTTCTCATCTGAATGTTTGATTACAAAGAGAGCATAATTAGTCCTGTTTAATTTTATTTTAGTGCAGCTCAGTATGTGAAATTTTGAATATAAATGATTCTGTTCATAGTTTTTGATAGTAATGTGTTAAAATATGGAACCATTTTAACTGTTTCAACTTATGAGATGTCAGAAAAATTCATACTGTGATGTCTTGGAGTGATATTACATTTTTGCCATTTTGCCCACTTTTACATCAAACCCAGTGTCTCTTAAAACTACACATGTATTTAATTTTAAAACATACAATTTAACTACAATATTCACATTTTTGTGTGCTTGAGGTTTGCTTCCCTTGTCACTTAACTTGTTCAGCAATAAAAATAATGGTCTGTCACATTGAGTGACATGAAGATCGACACCTTTTAAGCCAAGTCCAAAGCTGATAAGTTTTGTTTTTATGTTGATAGTTATTTGTCCATCTTTCACAGGGTCCAACAGCATATCGTACAAAAATTTCAAATTTCAGATTTCAAAAAGATTCATTCCATTTCAAAATGATTAATTTCACTTGTAAATCATTACAGATCAATGCAGTAAACTGTAAATGGTTTATTTGAGCATAAAGTTTATTATGTAAATGCAAGTGCTCAGTATGAACCACCTCCGGTTGTACGGACAACATCAACGCCGTAGTCAAATTCATCCTATACTCGATTGATCATGTTGAGTGTCGTTGCACTCACGGCTCTTTCAGTGCGATTTCGGAGATCATCCAGTGTTGTGGAACCAACGCTGAATGGTCTGAGATGTTGGAGGTTCACTGCCCACGAAAATCAGGCTGCACAGTTATGAGGATTCACTCTTATTGAAGTGGAGAACTCAACGCTTTCTGCTCAGGGGTCTCATCTCCTCTCAGACTGAAGGGAGCCATCTTCCACTGACAGTCAGAAACTCTATGACCCCCTCTTTCAATTAGATTGTGATTGGTTCCTCGACGCCTCACGGTTGTAAAAATATGGCACTTTGAAATCGGATATAATCTTTTTGAATCACCCTATATCGAACAGGTGGTGCAGTTCTGCACAGGGCTGTACTTCTCAGTCTTAGTTGGTGCAAAAACAAATAGTTTTTGTGTTTGGTAAATCTATTATTTTGGTCAGAGCAGTATGTAATTAAAACTATAGGACAAAAAATGGTTACTTGACATGAAAACATTTTCAAATTAGCATGTCCATTTGGCACTGAGCTTGTGGAGTGACTCATAAGTGCCTTTGGCTCAGTCGTTGCTCAAGCTTTCTCATGTAGTCCAGGACACAGACCTTTTTAGCTTTTTTATATGGTGGAAAAACACTGGAAAATGAAAGGGGCTTTAATTTTGGACCAACCTGAAAAACATTATAGCCTAAAGCTGTTCAATATAAATAGCAAATGCAAACTACCAGTATGTGGTGTGGTGTAACAGTTTTATATGTAAACAAAAAATGGTGTTTGAAAGTTTGAAAGTGTTGCGAGTGAGGGAAAAACTGCCAAAAAGGAGAACTTCAGCAAGTTGAAGTAGACTGTCAGGGTTAGACAGACACTTTAACAGACTCTGAACATACTAAAAATGGCCTCACTGTCACCAGAGAATTTAATTTACACCCTCTTGAAACAGTCCCAAGAGAAACATGAGCACCAAATGTGCATTTTAGAGGAGTAGGAAAAAGTAGCATGGTCAGATAAGTAGTCGTTTTGTTTCTTTTCTTAATCTGGAGATTATATTTGAAAAGATCCAAATGAGGCCTTAAAACCACAAAACATGTTCCCAAACTTTTTTTCTTTTTTTCTGTTTTCTGTCTGGTTTGAAAGAACCACTAGAACATTTTCTGATTGCAGGGGAGCCTGACTGGAGGCCAGAACTGATTGCTGATTTCTCTGCTCTGCCACTGTAACTCAGGCTGCTGCTAATGAGTCCTTAATAATCTACCCACCTGGAGATTATTTTATAAATGCATTGATTAATCTGAACAAATAATTTCGACATTAACTTTTTCCCCAAACCTCCTAATTGGGCAAGCAACCTTAAAGTCCACTGCCCCAAACCAAATTTCTACTTTCCCAAACAAATCTTTGTATTTTAAAGTGTTATTCAAGTATAATCAAGCACACCATTCTTAAATAAATAAGACTACAATGGTAAACATAATGATTGAAACTTTAAAATTTTTAACAAAACCCCCAAATTCACAAATACATTAACATTAAAGTTATCAATAATCTTAAAGTTAGCATTTGCATGCATAAGTTAGCAAATATTACCCTACCTTCTAAGCCATGTCAGTACCGTTCTGGCTACCAAGTTCTAGTCCATTTCTAATTTGAAGGTTGGTGGATAGTAAAAGGTCTTTCAACCATGTGATAGGCTGTTGTGACTAATGTGGTCAAAAAGATCAAAAGCATAATAGGTCCCCTTTAAGAATAATATAATAATTTGTATCCTTGAGTTTTGTTTCTGTCCTGTTATGCCAAGTGTGTAGCCTTAAAGTTTTTTCACACTTACGTGATGAAGTGACATCAAGTAAATGACAGTTTTTGGTAGTCCATATGGACAGAAGTATTGGGGGGACACCTCTTAATCAATGAATTCAAGTGTTTCATTCAGTCTCATTGCCACAGGTGTATAAAATCAAGCCCATAGCCCTGCAGTCTGTCTTTACACACATTAGTGAAACAAGGGGTCGTTCTAAAGAGCTCACTGAATTCGAGCGTGGTGCTTTAATAGGACGCCACTGTTGCAACAGGTCAGTTTTGCGAAATTTCTTCCCTCCTAGATTTTCCACGATCAACTGTGAGTGATATTACTGAAAAGTGGAAGTGTTTAGGAACCACAACAGCTCAGCCACAAACTGTCAGATGATGTAAAGTTACGGAGCAGGTCGCTGAGTGCTGACGAGCATAGAGCATCAAAAATAAAGTCACCAACACACTGCTGATCAATGATTGCAGAGTTCAAACCTCCTCTGGCATCAACATCAGCACAGAAATTGGAGCTTCATGGCGGAGCAGCTGCATACAAACTTTACATCACCAAGCTTCAGATGGAGTGGAGTAAAGTGCCACCACTGGACTTTGGAGCAGTGCTAACGTATTCTGAGGAGTGACGAATCACGGTTTATCTGTCAGTCTGATGGATGAGTCTGGGTTTGGCGAGTGCCAGGTGACTGCCTGACTGCACTGTGTCAGCTGTAAAGTTTGGTGGAGGAGGGATGATGCTATGAGGGTGTTTTTCAGGGGTTTGTCTAGAACACTTCAGCGGACCAACACACTTTAGACAACTGTACACTTCCAACTTTGTGGGAACAGTTTGGGGAAGAACCTTTTCTGTTCCAGCATGACTGAGCCCCAGTGCACAAAGCAGCTCCATAAAGTCATGGCTGGGTGAGTTTAGTGTGGAAGAACTGGCCCTCACAGAGCCCTGACCTCAACCCCGTCCAACACCTTTGGGATGAACTAGAATGGAGATTGTGAGCCAGACCCTCTCGTCCAACATCGGTGTCTGACCTCACAGATGCTCTTCTGGATGAATGGGCAGAAATTCCCACAGACACTCCAAAATCTTGTAGGAAGCTTCCCAGAAGAGTGGAAGCTGTTAGAGCTGCAAAGGGGGACCAACTCCATATTAATGCCTATAGATTTAGAATGGGATTCATAAAAGCACCTGTAGGTGTCCCAATACTTTTGTCCATATATTGTATGTCGTTTACCGTGAATACTTCAAGAAATTTTGCGATACTATGCTTTTGCCATGTTGCCCACCTCCAAATGGACCATGAATATGCATATTTAGTATGTCTGTCATTGATGTAATCAAATTAACTGATGAGTTGAGTCAAGTTTGAGCTGTTTGAGCTGTTCTCTGATCCTTCAGGACCACAGCTGGTCTCCGCCTGCATTAAAGAAAATGTAGGATCTGTTCTGAAGGCAAATTATGGCCTTACAATAGAATTTGCTGATTCAGCACTTACCCTCTGGCTTCTGCTATAAGTGTGGTTTGAATCTGTTTTTCTGCAGGGAAACACATTGAAATTATTGTGCGTGGCAGTGGATTGTATGCTACAGAACCTCAGCAGCAGCATTTCTTTAATGCCTATGTGCAACAAGTGACTAGTCATAAGAGGAATTTGATAAAGCAGCAGTTTGTTTTCGCCTCACCTGTGTGGTCCTGCTGCAGCTGCTGTTTACAACAGATTTGCTGACGAGGAGCATCGAATGTGTGGAGAGAATCAGAAATGTCCCGCTGCTCGTAGTTGTGTGGTCCTTTGTCCGTGCTGAATGTTCATTGCATTAACAGCAGAATCATTTCGCGAGTTGGGCGATGGGTCTATTCAGTCAGACTTTCAAAGTGTCAGGTAAAAATAACAAAGTAGAAAATAAAGAATAGATCGCTCTCAGAATAATAATTTTCGATGCATTATGTACATAGTAATGCATTTGTCAACATCAAGGACATCTGTCACATTCTCCAGGGTATATTTAGTTTTTTCCATCTGAATTTACGTGCCCAAATCGTAAGGCAAATTATTCAGTAACTGCATGAAATAAATGTACATTTTTATTTTATTTTATTTTTTGTAAAGGTTCCCCTTAAATTAACAGAACATGTTTTATGATCATACACATATTGCTATATGTTTACAATTTACTGCTGAAAGCCAAAAATCTTACACTGTTTATATCATTTTATAAGAATCATTTTTACAGAGCAGATCACTGAAGAGACGCCATCTGTTTATAGTTTATAGCTCAGATTTGTGGAAAAATGGGTCGACTTTCAGTAGAAAAAAAAATTGTTCAGCTTCTTTTATTATAAGGGTTTAAAATTACATCACTCAACTATTTGACTGGAAAGACGGTTACAGCTCTCATATGACATCCACCTTTTGAATGTAGCTTATGAAATATTAAAGTTATGAAGAATATGACGAAGTGCGTTTTGGAACCACTGGTGGTCCCAAAGAGTTGAAAAGGTTAACACATTTTCTCCTATTAATAACCAGTGTTAGCATTTTTTCAGTGTTTATTTAAGCCCACTGTTACTATAATTAGTGAGGAGTGCAGTAGCTAGTTATAACTTGGATCAGTAAAGATTCCAGTGGCTTTTACCTGCTGTAAAAACAAACCGTTGAAATAATCACGTTATATGTACCATTTTATGTAATAATTCTCTGTGAGGGAGCTTTTAGAGGTTATTATTATTATTTTTTTTTAAATGTGGCACTACAGGCTCTGTTTTGATTGTTCCAACTTACTAAATCTCAGAAAAACTAAATATTGTGATGAATATCATGTGTCGTGAAAACATCGTGAAGTATCGTGAAATATTTTTGCCAAATCGCCCACCCCTACATCCAAAGCAGATTTGGTCACTTGTCACTTGAAATCTGGACAGTCAGTCCAGAACAGTCAGATATAAGAAACAAATTGATTTGCCCTGCAGTGTGAAAAGAGCCTGAATGACTTTGTTTGACTTACCATTTAGCAGTGCAAAAAAATTGAAAATGGGATGGAATTCCCTTTTAAAGACATGGGTCTGTTGGGATTTTGCGCAGTCTTGTTTACTGTGTTGATGTTTCGTTTCAGAAAAAGACTATGAAAACGCAATCAAGTATTACACGGAGGCGCTGGACCTAAATTCATCCAATGCCATCTACTACAGTAACCGGAGCCTGGCGTACCTGCGCACAGAGTGCTATGGCTACGCCTTGGCAGACGCCACCCGTGCCCTGGAGATCGACAAGAACTACATCAAGGGCTACTACCGGCGGGCCACCTCAAACATGGCCCTGGGCAAGTTCAAAGCTGCCCTCAAAGATTACGAGACGGTAAAGAAGTTGACTGAAGTTAATTTCTTTTCTACCATAAACGTTAAGGTTGCACTTTGCCTAAGTTCACACAGAAGGTAAAAGTGGCCCAAACCTGATTTTCTCACCAAATCCGATTTTTTTGTTTGGCTGTTCACGTTATCTTTTAAATGTGACCTGTATGCAACATCAGTCTGAACAGATCAGCTCCTAAACTGACCCGCATGGGCAAAAGAACAGAGCGTCACGTTGCTTCACGCGGCTCATCCAGAGGTAAACAATCATGACAGCCAGCGAACGCCAGTCTTCGCCAGCATCACATTAGCGATTATAAAGTTCCAATAGTTAACAGCTGGCCTCATCACCCACGTTGTGTTCGAGTTCACTGTAAAAAGAGCATGTTAATCTGCCTCGGCGACTTCTTTGGTTCGTGTCATCGGATTCTTTAAACTGTTCTCTGACGCTGCAGCCTCGGTCTCCTCCGGCCGCGTTCAGTTGTTTTGTTTGAAATCTCTTCGAACACAGAGCGGTTGCGATAAGTCTCTTCTAATTTTTTGGTACAGAAGCATCAGCCTAAATGTTTGAGTCTCAGCAACACGAAATTATGATGAATGTCGAGTTGGACTGACGCAAAAGTCCCCTGAATTCCGATCTGGCTGTTCAGACCGAGTCACATTGCCGCAGATCGGATACGTATTGGATTTCAGTACCACATATGAAAGCGTCTCAGTCGGAATTGAAAATGTCAGATTCAGTGTGTTTATCTGTTCACACTGACACACAGCACATCTGTGTCACATATGGAGAAAAAGATCGGTTTTGGGCCACTTTTACCTGCTGTGTAAATGTAGCCTAAGTTTGTAAAGAATGTTCAGAGGTAGCAGACACAAGCAAAATTACATATAGTTGTCTTTGATTATCTTAAGCTATTTCTGTATTAGTGTTTTGCAGTCATGTATGGTGCATAAAGAGCAAAGCTGATGTGCCATGCATGCATTATTTTTGAAGGTGACCTACACTTATAAGTCAATCAAATTGTAAGACTTGTAATTATAAACTATTGTATTATGCTTTAACATTTAAACTGCTGTTTAGTTTAGCTGATAGAATTGGCTTGATTTTTGCCCTCAACAGGTAGTGAGGGTTCGTCCCAATGACAAGGATGCGAAGATGAAGTATCAGGAGTGCAACAAGATTGTGAAGCAGAAAGCCTTCGAGAGAGCCATCGCCAGTGACGAGCTCAAAAGATCAGTGGTGGACTCCTTAGACATCGAGAACATGAGTGAGTGGACGATCTAATGTTTTTGTCACACAGCTGCAACATGGGGTTTGCAGCTGTGTGACAGAAATGGACGCCTTTTGTAAGGAGAGGTCATCTTCTGTTCCCATTAAATTTTTCCGTAGTGAGGAGTGTTTTTTGGTTAGAAAAGCTGGTTTAAACTAGAGTCCGACTGATACATCAGTTGGCTGATAATATCGGCTGATATTGTCATCCTGTGAATTTTGGCAAAAATATCTCCAATCCAGCCCTACACTTTTAGCATGGCAATAAGCACAAAAACCCTTATATATATGGAGAGAACTGATAAAAGTAAGAAAAACAAGTGATAATTAACAGGAAACAAAACTGCAAAAATAATTGAGTAGCTCCACCCCAGTGCTGCAGTTTTTATGATTTAAAACTGAGTTTGTGCTCTCTTTTATTTTAAAGAGTAACTACACCCCCTACTTTCAGCAAACTCCACCCCTGGCTCAACTTTGAAATATGCTCAAAAATGGAAAGGATATGTAGGGAGGGGCACTGCAGTAATGTTCAGGTTTGGAGGTGGGGCTGTGAGGTGAGGCTGTGAGGGAAACCGGGTGGGCTGGGCTGCTGTGTTTTTATAGTTTGTTAGCTACCAGAAGATATGGAGAGTGACAGAATCAAACGGCATATTTTCAACTTCAAGGTCTTACGAGGTTGATCTTTCTCTACTGCCATCCCTGTCTTCGACAGGGGAAGGTGTTTCTGATCTGAGCTGTCAATGAAAAATAAAGGTCTTACGGTGTAGTTACTCTTTAAGAAGTGTGGCAATTGAGAATCGACAAGCATGTCAGCCACTAAAGCTTTGTTTAACTAAAACTATTGGATTGTAAAATACAGAATAGAAATCTCCGAGCCCTTTAAAATCAGTGTTGACCACAAAATTTTTCATATCGGGTCAGGCCCTGATTTAAACTTTCTTCATGAGAAGAATAAATGAATTAATTAATAATGAGTGAATGATGAATGAATGACACATCTCCCTCCTCCTGGTAGCCATTGAGGATGAGTATGCAGGCCCTAAACTTGAAGATGGTAAAGTAACTTTGAAGTTCGTGAAGGAGCTGATGGACTGGTTCAAGGACCAGAAGAAGCTGCATCGGAAGTGTGCTTACCAGGTGAGATTCAGCTGTTTACCAGTCTCCTTTCAGACTGCTGAAGCTTTCGTTTGACCAAAAATCAATTTTACACAACTTATTTCCTCACATGTCTGGGGAATCTTCCCCTGTGATGATTTGGGGAGGATTCATGCAGCGCGTGCTGCATCCCTGTCACTACGAAACAATATCAACAATGTAAGAAACCATTTCTTACAACTGTCAGTCAGCTTTGCTCACTGGCTATTGTACAGGCAGAAAGCTCTGGCACTTCCACATTTAGTACCTGGAGCCATTTGACAGACACTTCTTATCTTTAGTCCTTTTATTTATTGCAATTTCGTATTACAGAAGCATATCTTAATTTATGAAGTAAATGGGTCATTCTACAGAAACGTCCATTTTTGTGTTCGTAGCGTTTACAGATATATTACACTTAAACATGTTAGGGTTACGATTTATTTATATTTTAAAATAAAACATTGTTATTTTAACAATTATAACCTCTTGAGCCATATTGGTTTTTAAATCAATTATCTAGAACTCCAAGCACCACAGAGGAGCTCGTCCCCACAGTCATGTGTGAAGGGTGAGGCCATATTTTGAGGGGAAAAAACACATTTTTCTGCAGTTTTAACTACAATAATCTATACATGACTTTGAATATATAAATTAAATGACATAAAGAAAACAAAGGCCAAATAAATATTATATATAATAAAAGATCCCCAGGAGTCGTGTCACTGGTGTTACTGCCTAACAAAAATCTCTTATTTTGAAATAAAAGTCACACTAATGACATCACTTGACTTCCTTTTACCTGTTTTCTGAGGATCTACGAAGAAAAGCACATGGTGAGTCCACTGTGTCTTTCAGAGATTTTCTCATTTAGCTCATGATTTCATATGAAGCTTTTAGCTGAAGTCATTGGTGTGACCTACTTTATTCTTAGGTAATTGTGAAAAAATAAAATACAAATGGATTAAATTACATATTTTAGTGGATATTCCACGATTGACATCATGTGGTTTGATGCTCTGTAGCAGCTGTTTTGTAAAATGCACTGTTCATTAAAAATGTCTCTGGTGTTACCTTTATCATGTGTAACACCAATGAGGATCGGTAACACCAGTGGCTCCTATGGACAGAGAGAAAAGTGGACGTTCTGTAGAATGACCCACATCTAAACTTGCTGCATCTTATATCAAGTTAAAAAATCTAACCTACTCAGGGTTAATAATTATGTTGGTTACCAAGCAACCCACAATATGTACATAGCGGAAACATAAACGCACATTCTAAGCAGTGTTAGTTAGTTAGCTAGACAGCGACCATTATTTTAAAAATGTTAAATAAAACTAAATCGAATTGAAACCCAGTTTCAGCTTCCATTTCTCAACACTTTAGCTGGCGTGTGAGCAGCATTAAGTTATTCCTCCTGCCACACGTTTAACTCTCCTTCACCATCATTGTGATACTTTACAAATCTTATCTTGTCGTGTCATAATTTGGAGCACTTGCAGGTAAGGAAAGGGCATAAGGGGAAAGTCCAGTGTCTGGGATTTTTTTTTATCACTCTCACAAGTGAAACCAACAGCATTAATGCCAGCCATAGTACACTTGCGTTTCCTGTCCCAATTGCCTAAATTCAGTTTTCTCCATAGAATAACTAATAGTAGAAATGGAAGGTTAAAACAGACTGTTGGAGTTTTCGCAGTTAGCTGTGCTAAATATTGACACCTAGCCTCTAAGTTTGGTCTTTGGATGACTTACGGTGTCTTCTCCACAAACCGTTTTAAGGCAGAAAAAGAATAATAATAAGAAAAAGAAAAAGAAAAATCCTAGCAAAAGCAATAGGGTTCCATGCACCTAAAGGTGCTTGGACCCCTAAAAACGGTCATGATGTTGACTACTTGACATCTTCAAGTTAAACTCAGCTCAGGGTGCTGGGGTGCAGGGCTCGGTTCATACAACTGTGCAAATACAGTGAGCAAAATGCACCTCTGCCATTGAAAACAGTTGGCGGCACGACAGTCTTCAAACAGTATGTGCAGTGTGAACTAGGGCTGGGCAGTTAATCGAAAAAAAATCGAAACAGACGTTCAGAACTTCGAACTGACGTAATCTTGCCCATTTTGGTTATTTAGTTTTTTTTTTTTTTTACTTCTGTTAATCCTTTTCCCACTCTGTGTGTTCATGTACTGTCCCCTTAAAAACTTACTACCACGCATGTACTCCGCCACGTCCACTCTACGACATGGAAGCTAATGCTAGGCAGGTAAAAGTGGCCCAAATCTGATTTTCTCACCAAATCCGATTTTTTTTGTTTGGCTGTTCACATTATCAAGATCAGCTCCTAAACTGACCCGCATGGGCAAAAGAACAGAGCGTCACACTGCTTCTCGGCTCATCCAGAGATAAACAATCAGGACTGCCACTGAACGCCAGTTGCTCCCGGAGGATCAGCTTCATCTTCACCAGCATCACAGGAGCCATCATGAAGCTTCACTGACTGACAGCTGGGCTCATCACCCAGAATGTGTTAGAGTTTGCCGTAAAAAGGGGGCGGTCACTTCTTTCGTTCGCGTCCTCGGATTCTTTAAACTTTGCTTTCAGACTTGAATTGTTCTTTCATGCTGCAGCCTCGTTCTCCTACGGCCGCGTTCGGAAATTTCTTTCAAAATCTCTTCAAACACGGAGGGTTTTGGATGAGTCTCTTCTAATTATTGTACAGAAATGTCATCCTAAATGTTTGAGTCTCAGGAGTGCAAAATTATGATGAATGTCGAGTTGGATTGACGTAAAAGCAGCGTGAATTCCGATCTGGCTGTTGAGAGGATTTACATTAAGATATGCAGAGAATATTTACAATACAAACCTTGTCAGTGAACTATGAGGGCAAAAAAAAAAAAAAACAAAACGTTCATTAATCGTAATCGGCGTAAAATATTCAGTTAATCGTGATATTGATTTGAGATCATATCACCCAGCACTAGTGTGAACCCTCCTATTGCAGCTTGCAAAGTGCTGATCGTTGGGGTTTAAGCTTCTGATATGTTGGCTACATCAGTATTTATCTAATTTCTTTTTTAAATCTTCTTTTCAGATGCTGGTTCAAGTAAAAGAAGTTTTATCCAAACTGCCAAGTCTTGTTGAAATTACGTTAAAAGAGGTAAAAAAAAAAGAACTAGACTGATGTTTAATAAACAGAGACTTTTTGTGCACGATGATGAAATTTGAATTGTTTTCCTGTTTCTTTTTCCCAGACTTACAATTTCCTCTTGATGTAGAAACCCTCTTCTTTTCTCTCTCCTTCTTTTACACTCTCTTTCTAGACAGAGAAAATAACCATTTGTGGGGACACGCATGGCCAGTACTACGACCTTCTAAACATCTTTGAGTTGAATGGTTTACCATCTCCGACGAATCCTTATGTATCCTTTTCACATGTGGTTTGAGAACTTTAGAGATACTTGCGGCCAATCATGGTAAGGTATTAATTTTACAACAGAGCTGTGGACGAACCCAGGGCAGCAGGGTGTGTTTATTGCAGAATTGTAATGGACACACATTTAAAGCATCACTGTTTGTGGCTGAGAGTCATCTGCTAGTTGAAAAAGCTTCTTACTGGGATTTCAAAGCAGATCTATACCAATCATCCATCCATCCATCATCTAAACCGCCTATCCTTCTGGGTCGCGGTGGGGCGCTGGAGCCCACCCCAGCTGCCACTGGGCGGAAGGCAGGACACACCCTGGACAGGTCGCCAGTCCATCGCAGGGTCAGACATGACATATTGACCACCTCCTTGCTTCTACGCTCATTGTCCATTTTATCAGCTCCACTTACTATATAGGTGCACTTTGTAGTTCTACAGTTACAGACTGTAGTCCATCTGTTTCTCTGCATACTTTGTTGGCCCCCTTTTACCCTGTTCTTCAGTGGTAGGGCATATATATATACACACACACACACACACACACACACACTGATTCAAACAATTGAGATGAAGTTAATGATTTACACTCCCACTGTCAGATCTACCTGATCTATCAGAGCTTTTGTCCCTTCATTCTCGCTCTCTCTGACTGAGCTGTTATCTCCTCGAGTTGTATATCAGCCTTGACCTCAGTTTGCAGCTGTTCAACGGTGACTTTGTGGACCGTGGCTCCTTCTCAGTGGAAGTTATTCTCACACTCTTTGGTTTCAAGCTGCTTTACCCAGATCACTTCCACCTACTGCGGGGTGAGTCCTGCCTTCAGTACCTACCAAACACATGCTCACTAAGAGTGTAGCGATTTCAGTACAGTACTGACAAATCATAAAAATAAATACTGGAAACAGTGGATGGAAATGTAAAACTGTGCTTTGATGAAACCCAGGCACCTGGGCGCAGCCTGTCAGAGTAAAGGAGGCATGGCTTGTGCTATAGTCCCACTCACAATCAAAGGACTGGGCTTTTTTTCCTGAAGTTGCTTATAAATTCTATAATTTGTGTTTGTAGACTTACAAATTTTCTCATACAAACCAATTTCTATAGTATACAGTCAGAGCACTTTAGAATCAAGACTTTTTAAACAGAAAATTTATACTGTCACTATTGATTGTACCAGTAATCTAGCGATTATTTTTGACTATTAATCTTTTTTTTTTTCCTTTATCATCTCTTGTAAATTCCTGAAACTTTTTAGATTTTTTTTTTTAATCATGGTTTTAAACAAACTGCTTTTATCATAAAATAGCATTGATTTTATTTTTATGGTGAGTGCTAGCTTTTTAATATGAAAACAAATCTAAGGGCTAGAAATCAACATAAAGCTGTGAGCCCACAACTGAAGGGAAAGTGTAATAAATATATATAAATGTGTTTATCCGAGTCAAAAATGTGTCATTACAACCCAAGCTAGCAAGTTTAAAGAGCAGATAATGACCTCCCGTTACTCCCTAGGTAACCACGAGACAGACAACATGAATCAAATGTACGGCTTTGAGGGTGAGGTCAAGGCCAAGTACACGGCGCAGATGTTCCAGCTGTTCAGTGAGGTCTTCCAGTGGCTTCCACTCGCTCAGTGCATCAACAGCAAAGTGCTGGTGAGCTGTAGTTTCCTGTCAAGCATTCAGACTGATTGTAGGCATGTTTTGCAATCTGGAGGTGTGATCTTTTCATGACTCCCAAAGTAATCATCTTTCTTGCAATGTGTCTAAAAGGTATAAGTGTTTGGACACCTTTTATATAGATACATGGTACTGTGCAAAGAATTTATCATGGAAACTGTTTAAAACTCTTTATCTCAGCCATAAGTATTTTTGCCTGTATTAACAAAATACAGTGTGATTCAGAAATTTCACCTGTAAATCATCACAGAACAATGCAGTAAATTGTTTAATTGAGCATAAAGTTTATTATGTAATTGTGCAAGTGCTCAATATGAACCTCCTCCAGCTGTACATGTATGTACAACATCAACGCCATAGTCAAATTCTTCCCATACTCCATTGAGCATGTCGGGTGTCACTGCACTCACGGCTCTTTCACTGCGATTTCGGAGATCATCCAGTGTTGTGGGACCAACGACGAACACTCTGAGCTGTTGGAGGTTCTCAATATAACATTAGTTTCATCTGTAAATCACAAGTAATATAAAAGTGAGCATTATGTTCAGTACCTTTCTTATCTCACTTAGCCTGAAAGGGCTAGTTATCTTTTCCCTCAGATAAAAAAAAAAAAAGAATTGTTATATACATACTTTATGTCCCCTAAGTATCCTTCAGGCCCTAATGATTCAGCTCTTTTAAGGTCTCCCATTTTTGTTACAGCTTGTATAATCTCCATAGAAAAGCCCTGATCTCCATGCCACAATGCCAAGCTTGAGCTAGAGGGGTATAAAGCCCCCCCCCCATTGGGCTGTGGATCCGTGGAACTGTGTTCTCTGGAGTGATGGAGCTCCATCCAGTACCTTTGGGATGAGTTGGAGTGATCCAGAACTGACCATCCAACATCAGTACCTGACCTCACTAATGCTCAATCAAATCCTCACAGCAATGTTCCAACATCTAGTGTAAAGCCTTCCCAGAGGAGTAGAGGCTGATACTGCAGCAAATCCCTGATTAGTGGCCTTCATTTCAGAAGAAACACAGATTTTAGTGTAGATTTGCTCTTAATGTCTCTTAGTTAAGTTTGTCTGATAAGGTTGAATTGTGTGTAGTAAGAACCTGTGCTATGTGGACGTTTCAGGTGATGCACGGAGGACTGTTCAGTGAGGACGGCGTGACCTTAGATGACCTTAGAAAGATCGACAGAAACAGACAGCCTCCAGACTCGGGTAGGAAATCATCCTGCTTTAATTAAAGAAAAAAAAGGTCATGAACTCACTGTGGAATAAGAAATCTGTTTTATTCAGGGTTTTCTCCGGTGAGTAAGATACCTGTAACCTGCTGACTTAAGAAATACTGGTGACTAAATGTGAGCTCATTCCACCACATTGTCTTCTCTTCTTATCTTTTCTTAATCATCCAGGTCCTATGTGCGATCTCTTGTGGTCAGATCCTCAACCTCAGGTCAGTCTCACTGCTTACCAGTCATACTATAAACATAATATGAACATATTGTGTGAATTTATGTATGTTGTGCAGGTGCGCTGATCAGTTTTTAGTCACAATAGAAATAACATTATTTGCTGTTTTATGGGCCACATGGGCTTTCTAAATCCCGAAATGAATCATCAGTTGCAAATTTAGAGAATATAAATCATGAAAAGTAAGACATGACTTTTAGCACAATGACTCATGCATAAATTATGCTATTAAATTTGCATAATATCCAATAGTATAGAGAGTATTTGACTGATGTCTCATTTCTCACCACTGTCATGTTGTTGACAGTCCACCGGTCATTGTAGTTCTGACGGCAGCTGCCGCTTGTACATCGTTGGTTCAGCCATAAAGTTAATAAAGACAGATAAAACATAGCCCCAGTCTGCTGTGTGGTTCATGGCTGTAGTTACAAAACAAAATGCTGCAAGTTTTTATAGCATCCCGAACCAGCCAAGGAGAAGTCATCAGAATAAGGAGAATAAACAGGAAAAACTTACAGCATTTCCCTGTAATGCTACCAAATTCCTCTCTCGTCAGTCTGTCACACAGCTAGACATTCAGGAGGAGTTTTGTAGTTTTGATCAATTTTAAGTGTTGAGAAATGTTCACATGTAGCAACTGACATTGGCTGATTGACTTATGCAGTCTATTTGTGTCTAGATCTCTTCTGCTTTAGCTAGACCAAGAATGACATTGACACTAGAAATTATACACATAAACTAATATAAAACTAACTTAAAAACTGATTAACCCCATCAAACACAGGCACACAGCTGTTACTCATTTTTATGATAACAATGGTGTTTGAGGGTATAGCTCAGGGGTTGGCAACATGCGGCTCTTTTACTGCCCTGTTGTGGCTCCGCAGTAGAATTAGATTTGTAGGTAAAAGTAAAATAATCCTCCTTTACAGTAAAATAAAGCTCTGCTGATCGTTCAACACAGTTTAACAATAAATGGCCTTAAGCACTAGAGTTAATGTAGAACTGCTAATTCACCCTTTGACCCTAAAGGTAGCAATGCAGACAACTATCTCACCTAGCTAGTAACTAACGAAAGGCAAAGAGAGAGATATAAGATGGACTTATTTGTGTTTATAATCACTCCAGCTGGTTTCCTGATATGTTTAATCTGCCACGAGAAACTGTCAAACACTAAAAAGTCGTGAAGCTGAAGTCAGTTTCTCATTCACCAGCTTCTTGTTCAAATTGTCCCGTTCCATCTTAAAGGGTGCAGCAGTTACATTCTGATGCCTCAGGCACCATTTAAGGTGGAACAGGACAATTCAAACAAGAAGCTGGCGAATGAAAAGCGACTTCAGCCTCAGGAAGAGTCGAACGTTGAGAGATATTTTACACGAAACTGTTCTACTTTCACTGAAAACTTTCCTGCCGGAGATATGAGAAAAGCAGCTATAGCTGAGCTAAAGCTTAAAGCAGAGCAAAGTAAGTCTGCGTTGCGCTTATATTTTTTAGTCTACACTAGGACATCAGCACATACAGATGGTAAAATGTTTCTTCAGTAAAATTGACTCAAAATGTTGTGGCTCCCAAAGTGGTTTAATTTTTGTTGAAAGGACAAAATGGCTTTTCTCAACATTTGGGTTGCGACCCCTGGTGAAGACAGAATATCGCTGAATATTGACCCTTACATTGACCAAAAAATTATTATTGTAGTAATTGGTCTGCTTTTATCTCCTGTGATGTGGATGCTGATGCAGTATTTAGAGATTATAGATGTCTGGATATGTTGCCACAGGAAATAATGCATAAGCGGGTAACTTATTGAATTGGTATGGACCAACAACTCCGATCAAACGGTCTTTTTATTAATATCTTCATTTGGAAGGTGTAGCCAGTGTATTTTGTATTTTGTGAATACTATCTGTAAGTGTAACAGAAACATTCAGCTACAGTGAGAGCACTTAACTGCCTCACCTTATTCACCACGTTAAACTGCAACCATACTGGCCATAATCACAATAACCAATTGGCCAATTGCTGAATGTGTTTGGAGCAAAAATTTGCTGATTCTGATCCTGGATATCCCTGATAAACTGCTTAAACTAGAGTACTGTGCAAAAGACAGTCTTTAAAATAATAAAAATAAAAACAAAAAAGCTTGTTTTACTTTATTTACATTTATTTTTAATTGTGTTGTCATATTTTTACTGGCAAAAACACACTTGCTCCCTAGATAAACAATTTTATTGTCTGCCAGAGACATTTGCACGGTATTGTATGTTTCTTGGTCCTCACTTTAATTTGGACTTTAAATGAGAGGTCTCTTTTGCTATGCACAAACCGCTGTGAGACTTCTCATTGTAAATTATGTTCATGCAAATGGGACTTTAGCCTCCTTTTCCCACACTTCGTTGTCGTTCTTGTCATCTGATTCACAGACTGAACAGTAATTCTGTCCCAGTTTAGATTTGTGAAATGCAGGTCTTAGAATAGCCTCTAATTTGACTGTTGTTTTCTCTCAGAACGGGCGATCCATCAGTAAGCGTGGCGTGAGCTGTCAGTTTGGGCCCGATGTCACCCAGCGCTTCCTGGAACAGAACAAGCTGCAGTACATTGTGCGCAGTCATGAGGTGAAGGCCGAGGGCTACGAGGTCACTCACTCAGGGAAGTGCATCACGGTGTTCTCAGCGCCAAATTACTGGTATGTTAGCCCCACCCCATCGACTGCTGACCTCAAGAATCATGCTGCGTCCTCATTAGAGCTCCATAATTGGATTAGTGTGCAAAGCTTTGCAGTGTACCTTGTGATTCACTTTGTGCTAAAAGCAGTTTGTCTCTGTCGTTAAACCTCATAGGTTTGAAAAGTTCTTACAGATCTTACCTTTTAGTGTATGTTAATGTAATAGGGTTTTATTCCAAGCCATTTTGGACCATTTCTGTTGGTTTGTTTGTCATGCATCATGAAATATTTACATAATGTAAAAACGGGTGCTGCTATTTACAAATAGAAAAAAACAGAGCAGTTTTATTTAAAGGGTCCGTATCATGTCAAAGCAAAAATTTCCTCACTCTTAGTTTTTTAGAGTTTCAAAACCAGTCCATACAGTCCATATGTGGAAACTAAGCCACAAAAAGAGCCCCTTTTGTTTTTGCGATGTCATGAAAACCATCACATTTACAATTTAAATATACAGTGTGATTCAAAAAGATTCATCCGATTTCAAAATGATTAATTTCACTTGTAAATCATTACAGAACAATGAAATAAACTGTAAATGGTTTAATTGAGCATAAAGTTTATTATGTAATTTTACAAGTGCTCAGTATGAACCTCCTCCAGCTGTACGGACAACATCAACGCCATAGTCAAATTCATCCTATACTCCATTGAGCATGTCGGGTGTCGCTGCACTCACGGCTCTTGTTGTGGAACCAACGACGAACGCTCTGAGCTGTTGGAGCTTCACTGCCCATGAAAATCACGCTGCACAGTTATGACTGATTCACTCTTATTGAAGTGGAGAACGCAGAACGCTTTCTGCTCAGGGGTCTCATCTCCTTGCAGACTGAAGGGAACCATCTTCCAGTGACTGTCAGAAACTCTATGATCCCCTCTTTCAGTTGGATTATGATTTGAAATCAGATGAATCTTTTTGAATCACCTTGTATATCTAGCTGATCAGCTTAAGCGGTTTAGCTCTGCCCATTCATGCTAAAGTTATAAGGAGTGTTTCAGACCAGATTGCTTTTTGAATGAAGGCAGCCAATCAGAACAGATCTCATTTACATATTCTGAGGGATAATGAGAAGTTGGAAAATGGTCTGTGTAAAAAATTAATTATGAATGGGACATAAAATCACACAAATGTTATAAGTGAACTTCAGGAAAGAATAAAAACTAAAATACGATTTGAAAGGTTTCGATTTGATGGCAACAAAATGCACATTGTTTACAATTTCTGGATGTGTTTTTATGAAATAATGAAAAATCAGGTCTTACTTTTTCCTCTGAAACTGTGAAGTAGCTGATCTCCGATTGTGTACAAGTCACTTGTCATTTATTGTGTTCATTGTACTTTGATTTAATCTGACTGTCCACTCTGTCTCCTGCCTATAGTGACCAGATGGGTAACAAAGGAGCCTACATTCACCTCAGGGGATCTGACCTCAAGCCTGAATTCCACCAGTTCACTGCTGTGGTCAGTATGGTCACACTTAAATAGCTTTTTTGACAGTGGCTGTAACAAATAGCAATTAATGACCATTTCTTTGGGGTAATGCAAACCCGAAAGTAAAAAAAAAAAAGTCTCTATTATTTTACTGATTGTCTCAAATGCTAGTTTATTCAGTACAACCACAAAATGATTACTTTGGTCATTTCATCAGGTACACCTACCATGCAGGTGCACTTTTTAGGTAATGTGGTAATGTGTCAGTAGGAAGCAGTGTTGGGTTTTAATTTATCTCATGTACTTAATTACTTACTTTAGTTACTCTCTAAAACCCAAACACCTCTGTGCCAACTGGAAACCTAACAGTACTGTCAGTACTTTAATTAGTATTAGCAAACATTCAGTCACCGTAAATATCATTTAAATGGCCTGCCACTATCCCTGAAGACAGTCAGTTATGCTTGATTTAAATGACAAATTTGGCTAATTCTGTTTGATGTTTAGGTCAGATGCCTCCAAATAAAACATTTATGAATAAAATTGAGTAAATTGTGAATGAATACTTATAATTAATTGTGCAGTAACAGAAGGGCTACAGATAAAGTGACAAGTGATTATAGGCATAAAGGGGTGCATAATAAATACAGAAATATATATTTAAAATGTATCTGATAACTGACAGTGTGTTAGTTCCTGATGGCAATGAATATCATTAATGAGCATTAAATTATATGAAATCATGAAAACATTATTTCTGAATAAAATCTATAGAAATCTCATATTTACTTGACTCCAGTTCAGTTCAATGAAATTACTCACTAAAGAGATTTCAAAGTTATTTTATTTTAGTTATTAAAGCTCTAAATGCTCTGGCACCTGTGTCTGTGTTTTTATCTTCCAACACGTGATTTTAGATACCGGCCTTCTGTAAATCCTCTTCATAAATTACAGGGAAAAGTGGAGAGACTGTTCGTGCTGTTGCGCTTGTAAAATGTGGAGCTTATTTGAGGCACTCGACAGCAGTAAAAGGCAGTTTTGAGCAGCTTTAAAAAAACGTTCACTGACTAATTCGCCAAAAAAGATGGTTTAAAAAGATGCTGTTCCTGCTCTCCACCACCAATCACTGCTGTTCAGAGCCAGATCAGGGTTGTCAGATTGGCTAGATCAGCGTTTTGGTGCAAATTGCTATGAAATAATTTGTCGCTGTCCAAAGAAAAACAAGTATCTCCAAAATAGTAACTTTACAGGAGAGGGCAAAAACATTCTTTACTTTCAATGTAAGTTAATGTAAAGAGATTTTATTCAAAGCAATTTTGGAGCATTTCTGTTGGTCCAATCATCTTGAAATCTTCACACAATGTAATGGACAGCTGCTGAGCTCAAATGATTCAGAAAAGTAAAACTCGCAAAAAATGGAGATACATGTTTTTCATTGGACAGCAACAAATTATTTAAAAGTGATGTTAACACAGCCTTATATTTGAATATTCAAGATAATATTCAGTAGAATAGAATATTTAAAAATGAATATATTCGATAGCCTGCTTGTGTTCTTCATTGTAAAGCACTTTGAGCTGATAGGCATTTTTATTATTGTGATTAAATGTATAATCGAATGTTCTTTCTGTCTCCCTGCAGCCTCATCCGAATGTTAAGCCCATGGCGTACGCCAACTCTCTGTTGCAGTTGGGAATGATGTAGAGGCACTCGAGCTGTCCATCCATCTCTCAGCAGCTGTTCCTCTCTCAAGTCAAAACCAATCCCTCCAGAAACGTCACACGCTCTCCTCATTCCTGTTTTGCACGAGCGGTTTGTCTCTCACACACACAAGCGCTCGTGGTACTGAGAGTAGCAGGGGGAGACCTGGAATCAAAAGCCGTGTTTGTGCTCCGACGGTAAAACAAAAAAAAAGAAAAGCAAAGTGGGAATTTCCTGTTCGTTATCCACTTTGAAATGGGTTTAAAAAAAAGATAAAAAGTCTCTTCCTCTCTGTTTTTTCACCTCTGTAGAGCTGCTAGGTTTTTAATTAAATTCGAGTGGTTGATCGTTCAGCTGTAGGACTCGAGGAGCTGGATTGTACCAAAGACCTGGGGCCCTGCGTGTCAAGTGACTCAGAGAAAGGAGTCGGATGGGCGATCACAATGGCTCTGAGTTGGTTGACACATTTTATGGGTCCTGAAGAACCGATTTAGAAATGTCATCCCCCTGAATTTGCATTTGTCATATCGCTCCCACACCCCACACCCCCACCCCCCCCCCGACCCCACGACCCCACCCCCCCCCACCCCCCAAACGAGCCCCTTCCCCGCATTTGAAGCTTCGCTGGGAGAGACGACAGTGTTTTTCTGTGATACTGTAGCAGTGAAAATCGTTCTGTGCTGCTTGGTTTCATAACCAGACACCTCCATGCGTGCGTCACCTCTCTGTATAGTAGAGCCAGGTTTGGAGGGGTTCCAGAAGCTGTCTCAGGAGACTTCACTATAAATGTCTTGTAATCAGACTGTTGTCCGTCATATAAGTGTGATAAAAACACGAGACAGATTACATGCCTCTTCTATTCCCAGCACTTACTACTACTTCAGCTCTCTTTTAGTATTTTTTTGTATGGGGACAGTACAGTATTGTTAAGCTCACTGTCAGTTGTTCTCCGTTCCGTTGGTTTACAGCTCCCACATGTGTTTCTCTCCCAGCTCGCTCGACTGAAATGCACTGGAGATTGCTGTGTTCCCCCACTGTACGTCTGTTTGTTCGTTTAGCCGAACCCAACCCCCCCCCCCAACCCCGTGTGGATTTGTGACAGATCATGTCAGATGTTCAGAAACCCATCTTCCTCTCTTAAATACGCACAGCAGCCATACTCCCCATGCCCTTGACTTTTTAGATAATATTATATACACAAATGTGTATGTATATACAGTATATAATGTAACATTAAAACTCCCTGTGTACATGTTTGGAAAAGAAAGTTATTGAATAAAAAAACCTGCAGTCCATTTATGCGTCATGTCGTGTTTTGAAGTTTAAAAATCATTACTTGTCAGAAATTCATGTTTTATTGCACAATAAAGACAATAATAAGGTTAACAATAAAGGGAGGAGTTTGAGTAAGTCAATAAAAGGCATCTCTTAGTGGGCACTTTTAAACCTCTTTTTCAGCATTCAGTATCACTTTTTTTTTTTTTTTGTTATGAGAATTTACAGAAATATGCTTGTTACCTAGAAGCAACACTGCGACAGTGGAATGGATTTCACCAGCCACAAGCCAGGTCTCACCACCTCCGGGAACAGGGCTCTATATCATTTCCTCTCGAGCAACATACACAACACACAATCAGGTCCATTTTATGCAAGAAAAGTGAATCGAATATTTATTTATTTACTTTTAATTGCTCTCATATTGCAGTAGAGGGTTAGTTTGATTGAACCCAAAACTTTATGATTAATGAAGAAAGATTAGCTGAGTGTACTACAATGACCATTTTGCCTTTAGCATGGGACTTTTGTTTTGAAAAATAGTTTGACGGTCCTCTATCCAGCGAGTAGCAGCAGATGAAGTGCAGAACTACGCCATCTGCTGGTTGTTCCAAAACACTGAATCGCCAAACCTTTCGCCTTAGGGATTAAAAATCACCTTAAGCTGTGAATTTAGGAAAACAGTCATGGTGCGACGGTAGAAGCACATTAGATACAAATACAGTGTCATCCTAAAATAGTTGAGCCGCCTGTGAAGATAATTTTACAGTAGAACTACAAGACCCATGCGTCAGCGCCCGCGCCGCATGGTAGGCTCTGTGAAGGTGACGTCACCCGAGCTACAGAGTTTGTAGTCTCTTAGGGAAACGCTCCTAAAAATAAGCCTGTTATTTCTGTTTTTGACACAGTTAATCGTTTAGAATATTGAAATGGTGTCTAATACGAATGCGGGGCGACACGGCACAGTCTGTAATGCGCACCACCTGCAGTTCAGCGTTCACCTAAGTCTGAATGCAAACAGCAGGGGGCGCGCTGATCATTTTCAGTAGAGGCCCTACCGACAAGGGACTTTGTTTATAAGTCGTTTTAATTATTATAAACATGCTGGCCAAAAACAGCAAAGTCAGGGAAACACATGCAAATGGGGAACAAAAGAGTTTTCATAGATTCATAAAGTCCTTTGTGTGTGTGTGTGTGTGTGTGTGTGTGTGTGTGTGTGTATAGAGTAATAGATAGACCTGTGAATGAATGAGGAGCTAAATAGAAGAGTGAATGTACATATGTAGGTCTGAGTAAACATACAGTAATAACTATTATAAAAAATATTATGATATTACAGAAATCAAACTTCTGTTCAGCTGTGCAAGTAAGCATTATGTTACAGAAGGAGCTGTAATACAGTAAGGAAGATAAGTGTAATGTGTGAGTGTCCACTGTGGTTAATGAGCTACAGCTCTGGGGAAAAAGCTGTTATCATGCCTGGCTGTGCTGGTTTTGATGGCCCTGAATCTTTTATCAGAGGAAAGTGGCTGGAAGAGGTGATGATGTCCAGGATGGGAGGGGTCAGCTGTAATTTTGCCAGTACACTTCATTACCCTGCAGTTGTAGACAAAGTGTTGGCAGACAACATTCAATGATCCTCATGCATGCATGTGTGTGTGTGTGTATATATATGTGTGTAAACATTTCTGTAACACACTTCAATATGGTGCACATTTTTTCTATGTATTTACTGTTTAAAGTATTTTGATTGGTATGGGCTTAATTGTAGTTTATACACAACACTGCACTGCCTGAACCAAGCCACTAGAGGGCAGGCCACATCTATTAAGCCTTATGAAAGCTGACTGGTCTGAACCAACAGATAGGGAGTAACGGAAATACTGATGAGCGGCACTGCTGTGTCTGATCCACTAAGACCAGCGCAACACACACTAACACACCACCACCACATCAGTGTTACTGCAGTGCTGAGAATGATCCACCACCCAAATAGTACCTGCTCTGTGAGGGTCCATGGGGGTCCTGACCACTGAAGAACAGGGTAAAAGGGTGCTAACAAAGTATGCAGAGAAACAGATGGACTACAGTCTGTAATTGTAGAACTACAAAGTGCACCTATATAGTAAGTGGAGCTGATAAAATAGACAATGAGTGTAGAAACAAGGAGGTGGTCATAATGTTATGGCTGATCGGTGTAAAATGCACTGAAACAAACTAAATCTTAAAGACACTGTAAGAAAAACAGCCTGAGTAGTTCTAAGGGAAAAAGAGGGTGGAAAATCGTACATAGAAACTTATCATGACCACTTTTGGTACATAAAGCCGCACAGATGTTATAAGTGGAACAAAATATACAAGAAAACTATACAAGAAAAATGTAGAATACAGGCCCTTTAGAAGCGTTCTATGTAGTACCAAAAAAGGTTCTTCTGTTACAAGCTTAACATCGTATCTAGAAACCATGAGCACTCAAAGAACCCTTTGCATGATTAAATGCTTCTTTGCAATGTGAAATGGTTCTTCAGATTGATGGAGAATGTGTTGTGGCTGGTTCTTTTTAGCACCTTTTTGAAAGGGGTTCTATATAATGCCAAGAAGAGTTCTTCTGTTACAATCTTGGCATCATATATAGAACAATGAGCTCTCAAAGAACCCTTTGCATGATTAAATGGTTCTGGTTCTTTGCAATGTGAAATTGTTCTTCAAATTGATGGAGAATGTGTTGTAGATGGTTCTTTATAGCATCTTTTTTGAAAGGGGTTCTATGTAGTACCAAAAAGCGTTATTATGTTACAAGCTTGACATTGTATCTGGAACTATGAGCACTCATAGAACCCTTTGCATGATTAAATGGTTCTTGGCATGGTGAAATGGCTCTTTAAATTGATGGAGAATGTGTTGTAGATGGTTCTATGTATCACCTTTTTTGAAAAGTGTTCTATGTAGTACCAAAAAGCGTTCTTCTGTTACAAGCTTGACATTGTAACAACAGCAGAGTCCTTTTTGGTGCTGTGCAGAATCATATACAACACATTCTCCATCAATCTGAAGAACCACTGCACCATGCAAAGAACCATTTAAGAATGCAAATGGTTCTATATAGAAGTCATGGCTGTAAATAGAATTGCATTTACTAAAGAACCCTTGAAACCCTGAAAGAAACCCTTTTAAGTGTGTACAATCTAGTACTTTTGCCCTTGTAGCTGTGTCTCAGCTGACTGACTACATTTGGGCTAAGAGGGGAGAAACTGTTCCTTTAAATGTGTTCAGGCCGGTTCTGTTCAGCCCAGTCAAGCACCTCTATGAAGGCCCGTTTACTTAATTAAAGCTGTTTAATGGCCTGCTCCCTCACGCAGGCTTCGTCCTTTCATCACAAGGCTGTAAACTGTCCAACAACAATAGGCCAGTCGCTGCTGGGTGGACGTCTCTTGATTTACACGCTTTCACTCTGGGCTTTGCTGCCATATGCACAGACGCGTGGGTCATCCGGACACAATGAGGGTGCCATGCGTCGGGGTGCCGCTCCTTTATTCACCCCCGATGGCTCTTCTCCTAAACAGCTTTTTATGCGCTGACCCCTGACCTGTTGAAAGCACCCACAAGCACGTTTCCACACGCCCCCCTCGGTGACCCAAACCACTCGCAGGCAGGGACAGTGCCGCCACAACCAGATGCAGGTTTAATTAAAGAGGGGGAGAGACTAATTGACCCTTAAACTAAAGACTTAAGCCTCTTTTCTTGATCTGATTATTAGGTTTGTTACATCCTCTTATTCTCTTTTATCCCGAGACAATTAAATGACCATCAGAGGCGGGTAGATAACTCATTAAAGAGCCCGTCTCCTGCGTTTTTCTGGCATTTTATTTCTTCTCCCTGATGTTTGTGTGGTATTACATTTCAAAAGCATCAGGATTCATTTCTACCGTTTTCCAACCATTCCACTGGGTTGGACTGTTGGATTTAGCTACTGAGAAATTAGTAGTTAGCTACTTTGTAGCTATTTTCCCAAAATTTGTAGCTAGCAAAAAGGGTTCTTCTATTGATACAAGTTTGACATCACAACCATAATACACTCTTTAAAAAGATGGTTCTTCAAGGGTTCCTTAGTAAAGAAAATGGTTCTATATAGAACCCTGAACTTTTCCAGAAAATGTAGTGGCTACTTTTTAGCTACTTTCAAAGCGCGATTGCCTGAAGGTTTGTGAATCTCCACCTGACACACCAAACAAGCCCAACTCACAGTGTGAACAAGACACAGCTCTTAGGCTACGTTCACATTACCAGGCTGAAGTGGCACAAATCAGATTTTTTGCCCTGATGTGACTCAGATCTGATGTTTTAGAGCTGTGTGGACACACAAATCTGATCTTTTGAAATCCAACCTGAGCCACTTTAGCTATGTTCATATTACAAGCCTCATTGCTCAAATCCGATTTTCTGCTCAAATCTGATCTCTCTGTCACGATGGTTCACACTCGTTTAGGTAAGTGATTCAAACCGGCGTCCTGAAATGACCCACATGAGCACATCCTACTCAGTAATGTGAAGTGAATGAATCATGAGCATCATCAGCACAAACTAACGAGCAGAACGAGCTTCGCTGAGAAGATAATTAACTCTGATCAGCTCTCAGCTTCATTATTAGAGCGAGACGAAGGAGAAAAAGGTGAGATGAGCTGCTTTTCCACCGTTTACAGGTTTTAACTTCTGTTCAGCGCTGCTGCCAAGGTAACACTGAATGATGGCGCAGTGCAGTGGAAAAAAGCACATGCATTCCGATCTGAGCGTCACATTAAGGTCGCAAGGCCACGAATCGGATACGTATCTGATATAATCCTTTTTGAAAAGGGTTTTATATAGCACCAAAAAGCGTTCTTCTATTGATACAAGTTTGACATCACAACCATAATACACTCTTTAAAAAGATGGTTCTTCAAGGGTTCCTTAGTAAAGAAAATGGTTCTATATAGAACCCTGAACACTCAAAGAACCCTTTGCATGATTAAAAGGTTCTTTGCATGATGAAATGGTTCCTTTAATTGATGGAAAATGTGCTGCAGGTGGTTCTATATAGCACCTTTTTGAAAATGGTTCTATATAGCACTAAAAGTGTTCTTCCATTGTTAGAAGCAGGATCTCGCAAGCATAGTATACTCTTTAAACAGATGGTTCCTTAAGGGTTCTTTGGTAAAGAAAATGGTTCCATATTTAACCATGAACACTTAAAGAACCATTTTTTTCAGAAAGGTTCTATACAGAACCACTAGCAGCACACTCCATCAATCTGAAAAAACCTTTCATGATGCAAAGAACCCTTTAATCAAGCAAAGAGTTCTTTGAGTGTTTATGGTTCCATATAGAACCATTTTCTTTACTAAAGAACCCTTAAAGAACCACATTTTTATGAACGTAAGGCACATAGTAACTTGCACTTACAGCCAATAATAATATACACCTGACAGGTAACTGTGGAGTTTATGAAAGATGGACACACAATGGAAAGCACAATGAGAAAGCAGTCCAGATTACACAAAGAGGGCAGAGCAAAGCAAGTAAAGCATTATGCAAATAGGTGATGCAGGAGCCAATGGGAAAGATGTTGAGTTTTATTTAATAAGCTTACACTGACCAAACAACCCTTATCAAGTGAATCTTACAACTCACTTCCATTACAACAACACAACTGACTCAGTTTCACTGACTTACATGCTTTTGTTCAGTAAAATCAATGACAGAAAATGAATTTAAAACAAAAATAGAGTAATTTTAGTGTTTTGAGTGCTGATGTATATGTAAATTAGCTTTGTTCTGATTGGCTGCCTTGTATTGTGCCTTATTCAAAAAGCAGTCTGGGATTAAACACTCCTTATAACTTCAGCGTGAGTGTGTGGGGCTACACTGTAGGCAGAATAGGCAGATACATGTAAATGTGTTGGTTTTTGTGACATCACAAAAATAGTAAATTCAAAACAGTCTGTTTTTGCAGCTTATGGGTGGTTTGGAGTGGTGAGTGGACATTTTAAAACCTTTATTTACCTACCACATAAACTCTTGTTTATAAGTTTGGTTTTCTGTGATATTGGCTCTTTAAACAAGGTCAGTGCTGTTGCTCTACAATGCACTACTGAAAATGTTCTACTCATCCATTCATGGCCTTCTGGTGTTGTAGAGAAACAGAAGGAAGATGATAAAGTGACCGGAGTATCAGGGCAGCAGGCTGGAAATCTGGAGCTCTTTATCTGGAGTCTGCAGTTCGTCTCTAAAGGTGCAGGTTTAGGATTACCCAGTGTAACAGCATTCCTTTGTCTGTCATGCAGTCACACCACTTAAATTGCACAGGAATTTTTGTGCGTGTTTTCTGTATTGTATGTGTCGTGTGTATGTGTGTTTAGGTAGAGCTGAAGCCGAACTTGTGACTGAAGCTCTGTGCCCAAATAATGCAGCCTCTTTCTAAGTCAATTAGATCATTTGCTCTCGCCATGTTGATCCACAATCCAAAATCAAGGTCAGCTGGACCTGCTCAGCTCAGCTGTTTCATACCTGCTGCAGAAGAAGGAAGGCCATTGCTTAACTGTATCATGCAGAAACATCTGGACTCATTATGTTTCTTAACTCATTCATATATATTCAGTTTAACACATAAGCGCATTATCTAAGCCGGTTGCAGGGGGGGGTGCTGAAGCCTATCTTAGAGGTCATAGGGCAGAAGACAGGAAAAACCCTATATATATATATATATATATATATATATCGCTGTTGTCATAAGAAAACCTCTTATCTTTCAGTTTTTGACATAATTTGTATATAATATATTCAGTTTAACACACAAGCGCATTATCTAAGCCAGTTGCAGGGGGCGGTGCTGAAGCCTATCTTAGAGGTCATAGGGCAGAAGACAGGAAAAACCCTATATATATATATATATATATATATATATATATATATATATATATATGTATATATATATATATATATATATATATATATCGCTGTTGTCATAAGAAAACCTCTTATCTTTCAGTTTTTGACATAATTTGAAAATACCTGTTGCTCTTTACATTGTATGTAAATTCCTGATGAATAGACTAAAATAAATGACCCTAAATGACTAGGAAGAAAGTTTGGTTCCATTGACTTACATTAAAAGTATAGTAGGTTTTTCTCTTCTCCTGTAAAGTTACCATTTTGGAGATATAAGGTTTTCTTCTGCACAACAGCCATATATATATTCATTCAGTCTCATTGCCACAGATGTATAAAATCAAGCACCTAGCCACTGTGACAACAAGTCATTTTGCAAAATTTCTTCCCTCCTAGATCAACTGTGAGCGGTATTGTTGAGAAATGGGAGTGTTTGGGAACCACAGCAACTCAGTTAGTTACAGAGTGGGCTGCCGAGTCCTGAGACACATAGTGCATAAAAGTCTCCAGCGCTCTGCTGATCAATAACTGAAGAGTTCAAACCTCCTCTGACATCAACATCAGCACAGAAACTGCACCGGGAGCTTCATGGCAGGGTTTCCATGGCCGAGCAGCTGCATGCAAGCCTTCCATCACCAAGCACAATGCCAAGCATCGGATGGAGTGGTGTAAAGCACCACCACTGGACTCTGGAGCAGTGGAAACATATTCTGTGGAGTGACTATTTAACGTGCTACTATGCGGAAAATGCAGCAGGGAAATCTCAGCCGTTCACATTTCAGCTTTCATTTGTCGTCACTACAGCAACAAATCAAACGAAACCAAATCACTATTAATACACTTTGTTATCTCACTACAAACAGCCACTGCACTGCTGAACGAACTTGAAGTCGCCTGCACTCTTAAAAAAGATGGCGCTTCAACGTTTCTTTAGTAAAGAAAATGGTTCTATATAGAAACATGAACACTCAAAGAACCCTTTGCATGATTAAAGGGTTCTTTGCATCATGAAATGTTTCTTCAGATTGATGGTGAACGTGTTGTATATGGTTCTATATAGCACCCAAAAGGGTTCTTGTATTATTACAGTGTTAAGCTTGTGACAATAGAAGAACCACTTTGTATGTTATATAGAACACTTTTTATAAAAAAGGTTCTACCTAGAACCATCTACAGCACATTTTCCATCAATCTGAAGAACCATTTCATGATGCAAAGAACTCTTTAATCATGCAAAGGGTTCTTTGAGTCTATGTAGAACCAGTTCCTTGACTAAAGAACCCTTGAGGAACCACCTTTTTGAGGGGTACCAAAATGGTGGCAGCAAGGCAGTGACGTCATTGGAAAACTATCAATAGGCACAACAAAATCTTTTTAAAAGAACCCTTTTGGGTGCTAATATAGAACCCTTTTTAGAATGGTTCTACATAGAACCATCTACAGCACATTTTCCATCAATCTGAAGAACGCTATCATTTAGCAAAGAATCCCTATAATCATAAAATGGTTCTTTGCATTGATGAAGAATGTGTTTCATATTGTTCTACATAGAACATTATTGAAAAGGGTTCTATATAGCACCAAAAAGGGATTTTCTATTGTTACAATGTCAATCCTGTACCAATAGAAGAACACTTTTTTGTGATATATAGAACCCATTTCTAAAAGGTTCTATGTAGAATCATCTACAGCACACTCTCCATCAATATGAAGACCGATTTCACGATGCAAAGAACCCTGTAATCATGCAAAGTGCTCTTCGAGTCTATGTAGAACCAGTTCCTTGACTAAAGAACCCTTGAGGAACCATCTTTTTTAAAGTTGTACCAAAATTGGGGAACTATCAATAGGCGCAACAAAGTCTTTTTAGAAGAACCCATTTGGGTGCTAATATAGAACCCTTTTCAAAACGGTTCTATGTAGAACAATCTACAGCACATTTTCCATCAGTCTGAGGAACCTTTTCATGATGCAAAGAACATCATTTCATTATGTTATCACTGTGTAATTTGAGCTTTAATCATGCTAAGGGTTCTTAGAGTGTCCATGGCTCGATACAGAACCTTTTTTTCTTGACTGAAGAACCCTTGAAGAAGAGAGTGTACCAAAATGGTGGCAGCGAGGCTGTGACGTAATTTGAAAACTATCAATAGGTACAACAAATCATTTTTTTTCCTGTGTTTTTCTTCTTGTTTGTATGTTTATTTCTATTAGAGTCGCTGTTTAAACCGCCCACTCTTACAGCGGAGCCTGGAGTTTGTGGTCTGTGTCTCCACCTCCGCTGGCGGAGCGGCTGCAGGTGACAGGCCCGGCCCACTCCCTCTCTCTCCGTGACTGATGGAGCGAGCGCTCCTCCGGCGCTCAGGTTCATTCAGCACTGAGAGTCACCGCAGCAGCATGAGGCCTCGCCTCCTCCCTCACAACTCACACAACTAATACAGCGAACTGGAAACTCAGAAAAAGGGGTCTTTCTACGCTAAAAAACTACAATGAGCCGAGTGGAAGAACTTTGTTTCGAAGCCCACAGGATGGAGCTGCCGGAGGAGGAGGAGGAGGAGGAAGACTTCTACCCGTACGAGTTCGACGCCGAGGAGGAGCTGCCTGCTTACCGGGACGGAGAGGAGCTTTTAGCCGCTCTGCGACGGAAAGAAGAAGAGGTTCTGCTCGCTGCTCAGCTGGGAAAGGCTCTGCTGCTGGAGAACCGTCAGCTGAAGGAGGAGAGAGTGAAGCTCCATGAGCGGTACACGGACCAGGTGGAGGTGAGTGACGAAGCTTCTTATTTTCCGTTCCACCTTGAAGGGAAACTCCACTGATTTTTTAAGAAATTCTGCATAATGAAGTGGTTAAGATGTAAACAGTCATTCAGAGTGGTTTGGTGTGAAATGCTGTGTTGTAGAGAAACTTACTGAGTCAGAATGATTCAGAGTGGTGGTGATAGGAACCAGACGTCCACCTCTAAAAGCTCCCTCACAGAAAGTTATTACATGAAATGGTTAGGAATTCACTGTCTGATGACTGAGAGTATTTTGTGAGGCAAAATCGTCTCCTCATTTTAACTGTTTTAAATATTTTCTATTATAGATATATATTTATAATAAATAATATTTATCTGTTTTAAATAGTTTAACTATTTTGACATCATCAACATTCAGAAGACACGTGTAGGTTCGCTGGTGGTTTTGATAGTAAATAAAATGTCCATATTTGTGTTGTAGTCATGGTGACCCCTGGTTCCTATCACCACCACTGTAAAGAAAACTGAACTATTTCACACCAAACCACTCTGAATCACTCTGATTACATCTCACACACTGAATTATTAAGAAATTTTGAAAAATTGGTGGAGTTCCCCTTTCAACAGGGCAGGGTTATGAACTGCTTATGCCATTAATTGCAATGTGACATGATGTTTTAAGGATTAAATGGCATTATATTGACATGAGGTGACACGAAAGACATTTGCTCCATTTATAACACTGTAATGAAGCTCTATTTGCAATTTTCATACATATTTGTATTTATATATGTATGAATATTTATAGCTACAAAAGTCCTGTACTCAAAAGTACATATACCCTTGGTTAAATAAAAGTAAGGAAAAACCATGAAAGTAGAAGTTCGCTGTCTGTACAAAGTACAAAGTTATTAGCTTTTAGATATACTTAAGCATAAAACGTAAAAGTTGTCTTTGTGCCTTATAAGGTTCGTTATGCCTCCTATCAGTGTATTAAATGAAACAGGTGTGTCACTTTACTTTAAGGCCTCTTATGTAATAATAATTAAGCAATAATAAATGATAAAAGTAGAAAAAATGAGGTAGTAAAAATGAAAGTTCCCTGTCTGTATTTTCTCTTAGTATAAAATCACAAAATTTCTAGCTTTTATATCCTCTGAAAAAAGACCATTAGAATCATTAGGATTAAACCCTGATCATTTTGCTTTCTAATGGGAATTGGCTTAATGGTGACCGTTAGAGACCACTGGTTTCCTGTAGGACACTGTTAGATCGGATTAGAAACACTGTTTTTATTGGACATCATCAGAAACCAGCAGAAACTTTTAACTGGTTTCTGATTTTTTTTCAGCACCAAAGGTAAAAGTACTTTTAAGTGCCTTATAAATTTCATTACTTGGGAGTGATACTTCATAACAGTGCTATAAATGGACTTTGCTTTAAGACCTCTTACGTCAATGCAGTGTCTTTTACTTTATAAAACATATTATGTAATCTTGTGGTTAAAAGAACTCAGTGCAGAAGTATTGGTCTGTAAATATATCATTCAGTGTGTGTGTGTGTATGTGACGTGAAAGTCGCCTTCAGATAAAATGTTACCGAGATTTCTGTAGTGCTGTGTAATATTTCTGCAATAATTTCTGGTCATATTTCGCACCGTTCATCATATCATATCATTTAAAAGACTAAATTCTTGTTGAATGTCCACCAATGTCCCCGTCCCACCCCCACCTACCATGGAAAGGAAATGCTAAGCTCGCTCAGAGACCCTTACTGATACCACGTTTCACTAACTAATGCATCATGATGTGAAAGGAGAATGAGTTATGGTTTCACATTCACACATATCATTAGTATGTATATATACATATACATATACATATATATATATATATATATATATATATATATACACACGATACACCTAATATATTCTATTTGTATAGTGCCTTTCACAAAACCTTTACAAGCTTTACATTGGTGAGAAAAAATAAATTGAATTAAACGTGAATTTTATGGTGGAAAGAAATGAATGTGTAGGATTGGAGCCACAGCCACACACTCTTCAATGGTTCTTCAAGGGTTTTTTTGGTAAAAGCAATGACCATAAGTACTCAAAGAACCATCTGAATGCTAAAAAGGACCTTTGCATGGTCAAACAATTCTTGTTGTATACGGTTCTTTAAAGAACCCTTTCAAAACTGGTTCTATAGCATTAAAAAGGGATTTTGCTTTTTGCTAAGAGTGCACACAGGCATTATGCAGCTGTATATTTATATCAGTTTTTTGAATGTAATTGAACCTCATTTAACTGAGACTTGTTTCCAGAAACACCCATTATTTCATGAGGAGCTCAGTACATCACAAAGTTGATGAACATGTACAAACATGCTTTGATTAGAGAGTAAAGCCTGAGACACATAAAGGTCTTTTTTGGGGTATTGGATCAAACTTCTCTAGTCAATGTACGTGTCACTTCCTCTCCTCACTACCACTGTACATGGCGTCAGAACATGGATAAATGTTGTTTTCTCTCAGTTTCATCATGGTAGTGTGACTTTAGCACATTCCTGGTGCCTGATGAGACCTTGGGCCTCATTCACCAACCTTTCTTATGAAGAAATTTCTTCTTGAAACCCAGTTATACAGTGTTTATGAAGATTTAGACATTCACCAGTGTTCTTATTTGGGATTTGTTCTTAGGTAAGAACAGAATCTACACACACTTAAGAGCACAAAGGTGAGAACAGTTCTGCGCTTTAAGAACACGTAATGAATCTGACGTAGACTTTTTCTTAGGACCTTTCACAAGAACACACTTAAGAAAAACCTTGGAAGAAATTGGAGAATGAGGCCCGGTTTTCTTTTGTTTCATGGCAAGAGCAGAGATGGGTAGAGTAGAGTGAAACCATTCTCAGGTAAAAGTACTGTTATTTCAATCAAATAATGACTCGCACAGAGGCCTAGATCAGAAGTCCAATGTTAAGTGCTCTATAGAACCCCAGAACCGCCTCACCTCGCCTTCATCAGGAGAGGAAGTGAAGATTGTACAGCTCTGTTCTTCTCTTACTGAATCCTTTTGGTCTAAAATAAAATGCTAAAGCTCCAAGTTGAGAGCAGAACCCAGCAAAAACTAACTGCTAACAGGTAAAATGTAGCTGGAAGCAAAAATATTCAAATGGAAGTTAAAGTATTAGCATTTCAAAAAAAATAGGCAAGAATCAGCTGTGTCACTGTGCACAAGAAAACCGGTCAGTGCAAGATTCAGTTTCACCTCTCACATCTTTCCCCATAGTGTCAGACTCCGTAAACATCTCACCTGTCTCACTCTTCACATCTCACTGTGAATATTTTGTTACTTTACTCTGTCCATTCACGCTGCAGTCATAAGTAGGGTTTCAGTCAAAACAGAGCTCACTAACATAACAGTTTAATTATAATCAGTGTTGGAAAATAGTTTAATTATAACCATTTTTGGATTTAGAAACTCACACAAACATTATAAAGTGGGCCTTGAGAAAAAAAATGCAAGAAAAAAGTAGGATATGGGCCCTTTAAGGGTTCAGCTTTTAGAAGAGCTAAAAAAAAAAGATCTTTGAGCTGAGGCTGTATTTATTTACAGGCTGTATATTTTTACAGCGTATCAGTCTTATCAATATCCACCACAGCCTGTTGGTCTATAATCAAATCATACCACCATACTGTGTCATTATATTTGTTTGAAAGGGGCCCTTTTGTTCTCTGTCATTTATATTTTCGTCTGATGTGATTAGACTGATGACGTCACTGTTATGTAATTATGGCCATTAAGGCTGCAGAAGCAAAGCTGATCTCAGTGAAACTACAGGGCTGTAATATGTGCTGTAATTCTGTGCTGTGAATATTCTGGCCAACCTGACCTGTTTAGAGACTTTGGATGAATCAGGACATTTGTGTGATCAAACAGAAGTACACAATTTTGGTTAAAATAATAAATCAGTATAATTGTAGGATGGTACTTTGTGCATACCACACAGCCCTAGTGAGTTCTAGCAGGATACGGTTGTTATATCTCAATATCTTAATTCTTCTGTTAAAGGGGAATGGCACCCATTTTGCTAAATTCCTGCATAATTAAGTGGTTAAGATGTAAACAAAGTTATTTTGATTGGCTGTTCCTTGTAGAGAAACTTACCGAGTCAGAATTGTTCACAGTGGTGGTGAACCAGACGTCCACCTCTAAAAGCTCCCTCACAGAAAGTTACTACATGACTTGGCTCATGACAATTTTTGGCCTGAATAGTAAATAAAATGTCTATATTAGTGTTGTAGTCATGGTGACCCTTGGTTCCTATCACCACCACTGTAAAGACATCTGAACCACTTCACACCAAACCACTCTGAATCACTCTGTTTACACTTCACACACTGAATTATGCAGAAATTTTGAAAAATCACTGGAATTTCTCTCCTTTCTTTGCTATACAATACAACACTTTTTTTCTCCAGTACTATTCTGCCGTACTCAGCACTGTTAATGTTTTCTTTCTGGGTGAACAGCGAAAGTTATTGCACTGCATAACTTGCTAGAGCCTTTTGACCTCTCTCTTTTTGTTTGGAAGACTACTTGTTGCTAGGCAACAGCCCAAGAGCTAGGGCTGGGCAATATTTCAATTTATATTGTTATCTTGATAAATTATGTCACAATATGCTTTTCTGAGGATATCTTTTATGTCGTCAGTACTTGTAGACACTGACCAACTGCATGTTTCATTATAAAGAGAGAACATTAGTCCAGTTTTTGATTGTATTTTTTAAAATGTAGCACTACTGGTTCTTTCTTCTCAGTTCCAACTGATCAGATGTCTGAAAAAAATAATAATTGTGATCGAGTATTGTGAAAAATTCTTGAAGTATCACGATATTATATTTTTATATCGTCCACCCCTACCAAGAGTTCTAGATCAGTAAGGTGCATCATTTTACATGTATAAATATCAGTTTTTGACTCTGAGGTCAAGACTCGATTTATTTTAAGGTTAAATCGTGCTTATAATGTCTGATTTTGTCAAGGTCCTATTATATAGTACACACTATTTTGGCTTAGCAAAAATGCAGATTTCATTTCAAAATGCAAATGAGCTCTAAACAATACGGAAATAGATAGGCTGCACCCAGATGCCCAGTTTAGCCCACCAACAGTGGTTTTAATAAAAGATGGTAAATGAGAGACACTCACGAAAGTGAGAGGGGCACATCAGCTGCACATAGTAGATGTTTTGAACAATTTTTTTTTCAGTTGTTTAACATTGTATTTAAATATATCACTGCTGTCGGAAGAAAACTTCGTATTTCCATTTTTGTCGTTTTTCAGGTTTGACATAATTTGAAAATACCTGATGCCCTTTCCATTGTATGCAAATTTCATATATAATGAACCAAAAGAAACGGCACAAAATGACTTGGAAAAAAATCTGGTTCCATTGACTTACATTAAAATTAAAGTAGGTTTTTTCCTTCTCCTGTAAAGTTACCATTTTGGAGATGCGAGGTTTTCTTCCGACAGCAGCGAAATACAGCTTGGTTACTTCATTTGGTGTTCAGAGCATTAATGTCGTGCTTATAAAGGTGTGAAACAGCTTGTTCGTGTAAATCAGTTTACTGAGGCTGGACGACTGGGAAACCCTTTAGAGAATAAAAGTCTCGGGCCTGTTATATTTGCACACAGTGCCCACTTTATTGCCCCCATATTCAGCGCAGGATCTGCTTACACAGCTCTGGTTTGTCAGGAAGAGATGGATGCTGAAATGCTGCTGAAGTGCTCGGCGGTGCTGGGTGTTAGCAAGACCAGCCATTAAAATTTTAGTCGTTTAGCAACCTGAAAGAATGTCATTGTTGTCAGTGGAGGTATATCTTGCTCTCCTGCTCTCACGTTGCCCGTCCTTCCCTCTGTACACCCGGCAAAAGCAGTGATTTGAGTGGAGCCAGACTGAAATAGCCGAGCTGTGGATTTGTGGCATCACTGGGATGCAAACTATACTAAAATCTCAAAAATCCCCCCTGTTTAAATCCACAATATGACACAATTATGTGGACACCCCCTCTAATTATTCTGTTCAGGTGTTTCAGCCACTTATTGCTAACAGGTGCATAAAATCAAGCACATAGCCATGCAGTCTCCATAAACACTGGCAGTAGAATGAGTCATACTGAAGAGCTCAGTGACTTTAAACATGACACTGTCCTAGGATGCCACCGACCAATCAGACCAGAGCTCATTTACATATATCGGTCTTAGAAGCACAGCCTGTTTATTTCTAAGGGATGAAAAGAGGGTGAAAAATGATCATTTAATCCCACACAAATGTCACAAGTGGAAAATAAAACACAAGAAAGAATGTAGGACATGGGTTCTTTAGAAAACAGAAGGACCGTGCAGGCAGTGGATAGGTGATGTAGTCAGCCACTGTTTTGTCAGTAATTTCTGATGAATTATCCACTGAAGCTGGTAAGAATTCAACCCAGCTCCGCTGAAATAAGACAGGGAGGCTTGTTATAACCCGGGTGCTGTTCTGCAGGAGCTGGAGCAGGCCAGGCACGAGCTGCGGCTGAAGCTGCAGGGCTCCCAGGCTCAGTGGGAGAGCCAGGTGGTGGAGCTGGAGCGGGACGTGCAGGAGCTGAGGGCTCAGGTGGAGGAGCTGACGCAGGCGCTGAGCGAGGCAGAGAGAGAGAAAAGCCGAAACCAGCAGCAGCACGCAGAGATCAGCCAACAGCTCAGAGAACAGCTGCACATAGTGAGTCTCTCTCTCTCTCTGTCGCTCTCTCTCTCTCAAAATGCAAAACCAAGATTAATATAAGACAATGTAACAATTAAGAAGATAAAGTGTTAATTATCAATTAATAATATAAAAGTATATGCGATAATAAAACAAAACCTATTGAATATGTGTGTGTAGTTTATAACAGGAAAGAGAAGAAAAAAAAGTTCATTATGAAATATATTTATGTGAGTAAAAAGGGAAAAAAGAGAAGGAAATTCTGTCTGTCTCTTTCTCTCTCTCTCTCTCTCTCTCTCTCTCGCTCTCTCTCTTTCTCTCTTTGTGTGTTCTTCATGTGTTTCAGTTAGTGCTCTATAGTATAGTGATCATTCATTGTTGATGATTGTTAAACATACTGACTCAGTCAGCTCACTCCTTGTTCAGGTCAGCGTATTTGTGAAGGCAGGAAAGTTGAAATTCTCCTGAATCTTTCCTTTATTTAATCTCTGAGAAGTCCAGCAGTCCTGATCTGACCCACAACACCAGACCCGTCACTCCCAGCTGCCTTTTCTGTGCCAAAAAAAGCAGATAGTAGATAAGCAGTGACCTTACACAACACTCAGACTGACTGTCTCATTTTAAACTGCATCTGAGTAACCAATGACGACTGTATAAAGGACTGAGGCACATATTCCACATCAGCCATGCTTAACAAGCTGAAGCTGCACTTTTCTTTAGACTGAATAAGGATGACATCACTATTCAAGTAAATCAACACTCTTAACCCTTGTGTGGTGTTGATGTGTTTGTTACTCAGTGGTCTGGTGGATCCACTACATTATTGGATTTTTAAGTCAATACAGCCACAATAATTTATGTAAAAACACCAGATGTTTAAAATATCACAAGTGTCCAGCGTACGGTTCTCCTTTAGCAGCTGTAGCCAGTCAGCAGCCTGTCCATGTGGTCCACCCTCACACACACACACATATACAAACACACAGACACACACACACACTAACAGCAGGCCATGTAGGAGGAGAACAGAGTGAAGGACACAGCACCTCCACACTTTTACTCCTCGCAGGTTCAGCCCAACACCACATGTGTAATATAAATGTATGGGGGGTGAACAGAGTGAAGACACTGAAAATGGGTTATTTTATATGTTCTTCACAGAAAATAAGCAAAGGCCAAGAATCTGGGGTTGAAATGATAATAAATCACATCATTTTTTCTTTTGGTAAACATTGAAAAAGGGACCCACAGACCTGAACACCACACAAGGGTAAAAAAAAAAGATGTTTCTCCAAGGGTTCTTTAGTATAGACAATAGTTCATGCTTAAATGGTTCTTTACATGGTGAAATGGTTCATAAAAATGATGGAAAATATGTCATATCTGATTCTTTATAGCACCAAAAAGAGTTTTGCTGCTACTGTTACGATGTCAAGCTTGTAATAATAGAAGAACCCTTTGTGGTGCTATATAGAACCATAAACAACACATTTTCCATTAATACAAAGAACCATTTCACCATGCAAAGAAGCGTTTAAGCATGAACTCAAGTTTCCATTTTCTTTACTTAAAAAAACCCTTGAAAAACCACCTTTTTAACTGTGAATAGTGAAAGTATTGTGTTGAAAAAACAACAACAACAAAAAGCTCTGCCTGGGTCACTTTGCTGTCAGTAGCACGGCTCCTCTTCTTCCTTCTTCCTTCCTGAGTCAGAGAATGATAGCTAAACCAGCAAAGCATGTGACCAGGACAGGAAAACAACAACTAAATACTGAATAGGTGGAGCTCGCTTTGATAAAAGCAAAGCTGCAGGCCAGCAACAGCAACAACAATCTGAGAATCAGCACAGTTAATGTCACTGTTCACTGTAAAAAATGATACCTTGGCAAGTGAAACAATCTTAAATCTAACCAACATGTCTAATATTACTCACTATGAGATTGCTGTAAGAGTATTATATGATTATTGAGCCTATTTCTAGACATTGTAGGTGTTTCAAGTAAGGTTGTCTTGTAAAATTGTCATTCCTTCACCAGATCATTTTGATTGTTTTAAACAGTTGTGCTTAAAAGTAAAATTATCAATTTCACTGTGATATGATTACTTTAAACAAGTAATCTGTGTAGAAATAACCTCTAAAGTAATCTACCTAATCTTAGAAGATTCTCACAATCTTTAAATGAAAATGAGGCACCAGTAATATTTTTTATTAATAATAATAATAAGTTCAGTTTATCAAACAGAAGAACGCTTTAGAAAAAGATCAGAAAATAACAAAATACATAATCAACAATAAATAAACCAACACAGCACACACAAACACACAACTCTACATTTCCAACAGCTGGCCAGGGGGGATTACAATGACCACAGTATAGAGTCACTTAACTAGCCTGGAAAGAGTCCTTAGCTGCAATTCTCACACCGCAACTGTGGTGCGTCACACAGGCAGCCAGCCTAGGAAGGCTTGAAGGCTGAAAATGTCCTTAGCCACCAAGGAGGACGATTTTTCTGGAGCCGAACACCACCAGTCCCAGCGGCGTCACCCAAGCAGCTGGCCCAGGAAGCCACGTAGCTGTGATGTAGCGTTGCTTAGGCAGCCGGTCTGAGAGGCCTGCTAGCCGTGGCTTAAGGATGCTCATGCAGCTGAACACTACTGGTCCAGGCAGCCCCACAGCTGCAGTGCAGCGTCATCCAAGCAGCTGGTCCAGGCAGCCACATATCTGCAATGTAGTGTTGATTAGGTCCCCGGTCCAGGCATCCTTGTAGCTGTGATGTAGCGTTACCAAAAAGGCCAGCCTAAGAACCCTCTGAGCCACAGGTGGAAAATCTCTCTCAGCTGCTATAATGGTGGAATGATGGCAAACCCCTCAGCCAGCAGGGAAACATCAAAACATGCAAACAAACAATACAACATTTTTTTTTTATTTTACTTACAGCGGAACGAACACACGTGCGCGCGCACACACACACACACACACACCATGATGATGTTAATGAGCACTTTAAACATTTTGAAAAAGGTTAAAGGGGAAATTTTGTAAACAGAGTCGTTCAGAGTGGTTTATTGTGAAACGCTCTGTTCTAGAGAAACTTTCCAAGTCAGAACTGTTCACAGTGGTGGTGATAGGAACCTTTTCATTGTTGATAAACCTCATAAATACTAAATACCGTGATGCATATCATGTATTGTGAAAATATCTTGATATATTGTGATATATTTTTGCCACATTGCCCACTTCTAGGTGTGTTAGAGCTGAGAACATACAGGTCAGGATTGTGAGTCACTGATCTAATAGAAACCTAACCTTCTCAACTCAGACACACAGTTGCGTTCCTCTCACTTTCAGGCTCTAATCTAATCTCCCGAGCGCCTTCTGAAGGTCAGACGTTGCACAACTCTTCAGAACACAGTGTTAGCATTCAGAACGAGCAGAAACTCCTTGCTCAAGCCGGTGAGGACTTCTTATCTCTTTTATTATGCGTGTGCAAAATAGGTACGTGATGATATACATGACAAACGCCAAGGCCTTGCTTTCCGCTTTGGCAGCAGCCTTGCATTGTTGCGCTCTTGTCCTGGTATAATATCTAACTCAGCACACACCCTCTAACTCCCCCCCTGTCCGGCCCAGCAGACAGCAGCGGCTGACCAGCACTTTCCAGAAATCAAAGTTCAGGGAGGAAAAAGAAAGAAAAACACGTGTTTACAAGAACTATCGGCACATCTCCACTCTCAAAGAGGAGGAAGTGGCTCATTCTGCTGCTGCTTTTCCACCATGGATGACTCGCTGCTTCTGAGCGGGGTTAAGGAAGGGTTGGATACCACCGTAGAGATAACTGACTTGTGCTGGGCCGCCAATGTGCCTTTGCCAGATGTGGTGAACGGCGGTTCCTCTGTTTCTAAGCGAGCTGTGCCAGCAACGGTGAGTTAGGAAGCTCCTTTGTATTTATGAGAGTGTTGGTGTGCATGTGCATGGGCTCACTGAGGCTTGGCAGCGGTCAGCAAACTGCTTATCTGGGGCAGCAGCGTGAGGGAGGGTGAGGGTATGAAGCGAGAGAGCGTGGGAGAAGCCCCCGCAAATGAACCGCGGCCGTGCCAGGAAAGCCGTGCCGGCCTGTACCAGCAAGCACGAGCCTCTGGAGGATCTGAGCGTGCTTACATTGGCCTCTTGTCCCGAACGAGGCTGTTTGCACCGTTATGTTCAGGCTGTTTGGATTCCATGGGAAGGGAAATGAATGATGTTGTTGTCAGCCTGTGTTATGTGAGGCCAGTAGCAGGTCAAGGTTAACTGAACAGGACCTATTTACAGGTCCGTTAATGAAAACTATTACTATAACAAAAACTACTCTGTCAGTAAAAATGGTACAGCACAGGTATATTTTGTTCATCAAGATACAAACAAAGTAAAAGTACCATTAAATATATTCACAGTCCAAAGAAAACCATGTATCTCCATTTTTGTCGATTTTTATTTTTGTAAGGGGCAACAGGTGTTTGAAAAACTGAAAAACGACAAAAATGGAGATAAGAGGTTTTCTTCTGACAACAGCGAGATATATATATATATATATATATATATATATATATATATATATATACACACGTTATATATATATATATGTTGTCAGAAGAAAACCTTGTATCTTAGTTTTTGTTGTTTTTCAGTTGTTGACCTAATTTGAAAACACCTTTTGTTCTTTACATTGTGTGTAAATTTCATGATGAATGGAGCAAAAGAAATGACTCAAAATTACTTGGAAAAAAATTCTGGTTCCATTGACTTACATTAAAAGTAAAGTATGTTTTTCCCTTCTCCCATTTTGGAGATTTTCTTCCGACAACAGCAAGAAACCATGTATCTCCATTTTTGGCAATTTTCTGTATCATTTCTTTCAACCTCTTTAAATTAACTTACATTGAAAGGGTAAGAGTGTTTTTGCCCTCTTCTGTAAAGTTACTATTTTGGAGATACTTGTTTTTCTTTGAACAGCGATGATATACAACAATGTTAATATGATCCAATTTTGTAGCTTAAATGAGGTTTAAAGGTACACTACATTCACTTTCTCAGGGGAAATGTGCTTATAACCGGCAGTTTCAAATGCCTGGAGACGAGACAGGCTGTGTGGGAGTCAAGAAAACTTAAAGAATGAAATACAGTACAGTAATGTTCCCTTATTAAAGATACTAAAGATGTACCCTTGAGGGTATCACCCTAGTGATCAGTTTAGTGTCAGAGAGTCTAGAAGTGAAAAATGTACAAGTTAACTTAATAAAAAATAAAATCAACATAAAACGTAAAAATTATGTTGATTGCAACAAGAGCAACACATAAATACTATTACAGAAAATATATATATTTTGTGTTTTCAGTGTATGAAGCATGGTCTAGAAATGGATTCCTTTTGTGTCACACCTGTAAAACCCTAGAGATAGTGCTGTCTTTGAACAACCTAGCTGAGTGTATTCTACTGTTATGGTAATTTAGCATTGCAAGACTAATAAAACTAGTAATCACCATAATACTAAATCAAAACTAAACAAAACAAAAATGAAGCAAATTTTAGCTTAAATTAGACCAGAGTAGTTTTCAATACCATCTTTGTGATTTAATGCACCACACTGACAGTAAAACCTTGAACAGTTTTTGACGAACACATGACTCCCACCCCCCCGGACCGTCCTTTTTTTACCGTCTTTTTCACCGCTGCGCGTGGTGGTGCTCCTCCCATCATTCTGCCACATTCATAGTCATTGTAAACATGTATTGAATCCTTCTGTTTAATTATGTTTTAATGCCAAAGTAATTCCAATTATGTTTTAGTTTCAAAACAATCCCAAAGCTTTTTGTCACATAGGTCACGACTAGTGTTGTAGTACTCAAGTCTCGAGACCAGTGGTCTCAGTCTTGACCTCATTCGGACTCTATGTTGTCTCAGTCTCGAGGTGAGGTCGACTCGGAATGTTGTCGAGACCAGCCGAGTGCGATGCCTCCGTCTGAGGTAACTGGAAGCTGAATTATTATCGAATATCAACAAAACCAGAATAAACAGAATAAAACAGACTTTTCTCTGCATGAATGACCAAAAAGTGACTTAAGCAATCAGATCGTCTTTTTCTGACTCAACCTTGATTTGGTCTTGACTTGGGCTCGATGTGTCCCGGTCTTGGTCTTGACTTGGACTTGAATCTAGAGGTCTTGACTACAATTCTACTTGTGACTGAAGAAGCTAAATCAAACATTTGCTCATACAGGAGGCCTGTATGTAAATGGGTTTTTACCGAATTTGATAGCCTGGAATAACTGTAATGTTTAGCCCACTGTTTTGCCAACTGCTAAATGTTCTCAAAGGCTCACCCAGCTAGCTAACCATGTAGATTAATATTGCTTATCAGCTCTATCAACTCAGCAGGGCTAAATTGGTTAGTGATGTTCAGCAGGAATGCAGTAGTTTGTGAGACATGTTTCCTAGTCTGGCTGGCGTTACAGACATACAGTTAGGAAGGACAGGATGGGTTCTTCATGTCAGATGGGTGGCATTAGTTCATTTTGCTAGTTTAATGTGTGACTTTTCACATTTTTATGGTATGAGTGCTGAGAACTATTCCCACGTTGGTGACGGCCATGGAAAAAATAGAGCTCCTCAATTCAGAAGTTCCAATTGAACCCCTGATTAAAATATTAATGCACTCCTGAAACTGAAACTAACCTGAAACAGTAAACAAACAAAGAGAGCTGTAGGGTTTTGCCTGATATGCATTACTAGAAACGTTTGTTCTCTCTAGGTCTAAATTGACTCACATCCAAGCTAAACACACATCCATGCTAAACTCCACCAATCTCAGGTTATTGAAGAACAAAAACATGCAGGTTTTTAATAATGTAGTAAGAAGGTGGTGCTTTTACAATGACAAACTCTTAATAGCTCTCATTTCCTCACCACACTTGAAATAACCTTAAAGGAAGTTTACTGACCAGGAATAAAGGGCAGTAATAGTTTTTCAAGGGAGTTTAAGCCTGGAAGTGAAGACTGAAGTAATTGCACAAATCACTTGCCTTAAATCAAACTGAGGACAGAAACTTGGCGAAACTGTTAGTCACAGTGAATTATTCACTACTGTGCTGTTACTGAGTCAGTAAGTGGACAAATGTTGCATGAAGAGGCCACTGCATGTGGTCAGACTATCTCTGTGTTAAATTTTGTCCAGTGGGCCATAAAGTGCAGTGAAAAAGTGCTTAGCCTGAGTCACTGTGTGAACCTTCAGTTTCCTTTTATAATAATATAGCACGAAAGCTTAAAATGACTGCTTGGTGACAGACTTTTGTGTACTTGTGGATTTTAAGCAAGTACCTAAGCTGCTTCTGCGTTGGTGGAGATTAAAGCACACCAGGAGGTCTCCAGACATTCATTCTGCTGCACTGCTGGTCATTTGTACTGTTTCCATTTAATGGAGGATCAGGAACATTGCTTGATGCTTTTAGCAAAATAGCAACAGAGATATCTGTGTGAAACTCATCCAGTGTGCCTGTAATAAAACTGTAGCCATTGATGAATTTGTTTAAATGAAATATTTCTCTAAATAATATCTAGGGCCTGGACTGATATGAACATTTTATGGTCAATACTAGGTAGGGATGGGGGGGGCGGTGGATGCTTAGATGCATCGCGATGCAGACGTGGACGATTCTGAATCGATTCTCAAATGTCAAAAATCGATTTTCTAAATATTTAATTTATAATGTAATGTTGACGGAATACAGAAGGCAGAACTTGGAAGTGCGGGAGGTGCAGCACCCGGACAGTCTGTGGCGGCACATAACAAAAACACAACTGGATGAGCGAGAAATCCGACCAGCACCCTCTGCATTAAAAGCCAGGTTAGGTCAGGAGTTACAACCCAAATATTAAGAAGAGACATTTTGTCCTTTCAGCAAAGATCAAACCACCTTGGGAGCCATAAGATTTTATGTCCAGTATGTGATAATGTCCTAGTATAGGCTAAAAAATATAAACGAAAACGCAGACTTGGCTACTTTGCTCTGCTTTAAGTATTAGCTATAGCTGCTTTCCTCCCATCTCCAGCAACTTTTCCTCAAAAGTAGAAGAGTTGCTTGTAGAATGTCTCTCAACGTTCAACTGTTTTACGAGGCTGAAGTCGCTTCTCATTTTCCAGCTTCTTGTTTGTATTTTCCCGTTCCACCTTAAATTCTGACTGACGAGCCAGAATCTAAATGCAGCACCATTTAAGGTGGAACGGGAGAATTCGAAAGAGAAGCTGACTTCAGCTTCGCTACTTTTTAGTGTGTCAGTCTCTCATTGTAGGTTTAACGTTCCAGGAAACCGACTGCGCTGCTTATAAATGCGAATAAGTCCATTCGTCTTCAAATGTTCATCTTAAATCTCTCTTTGCCTTTGCGTATCTAGGCCAGGCGAGACTGCGTTGCTGTGTGACCTGCAGTCTGTACGCCAGTTCTCAGAACCAGGGCTTTTGCACTATGTTGCACACTTTGGAGCTGAGATTCAGCGTCCAGTCTCAAAGATATTTTACTGACACAGCGACCCACAACCCCCCCAACAACGAGACCAAAACCGAAGTTACAAAATCAAAAAAATATAAAAGAAGACAGGTTTGACGGCTGTAACGTGCTGCGTGGATATCCACAGCCACAGGATCTTATTTTACCGTAACTGAGCATTTTATCACAGATGAGTGGCAGCAGCATCTCATGTTCTCCAAACAAGGTCAGTGAATGAGAGCGAGAGCCTTCCAGTTCATTTGCCACATCACTTCCATTTGTTTTATTAGTAAAAGATATTGGAAGTAAATTTATTGATCATTTCAGTAACACTTTGCTTTGAAAATAAGTCGTCACACAGTGAGAAAATAGAAATCCTGTATAGAAAAAAAGATTGATAATCGTCTTATAATCGCATCGCAGCCACTGAATCATAATCGAATCGAATCGTGAGGTGCCTAGAGATTCCCACCACTATTACTAGGGATGTGCACAGATAATCAATAATCGGTTAACCAAGCGCTTCATCACAGTAAGACAGGGGAAGCATACAGGCTAGCAATTGAGCAATAACAGGATGATAAAATGTCACAGTTTTGCTCATATTTGTGAGTTTATATCTTACACTTTGTTGCAGCAAAACACAAGTGCTTTAACCTAGGCTTGATGTTAAGGCAGTGATAGCGTGTCCCGCGGCAACTTTGTGGCTAACTAGGCTAATGTTAGCTCGGCCCAGAAACACTGAAAATATATGCATCTGGCAAAGGAGCATGATACCACATCATCCACTGAAGAGAGAAGGTCTTGTGTAGAAAATGACGAGTCCTTATCAGCATCCAGTGTTATACAAATTAGCTGTAGCTGTAGTGTTAGCGTTAGCTCATTAGCTCATCTGAAGCAGCAGCCTCCTTTACTCATCCAACATGAAACCCCCTCGATTACCTTCAGCTATTTCAATAATATAACGTGATTTCACATTTTAGCCACCTAACACTGCTGTCATCTACAAACTAAGCTTACAGCCCTACGCTAAGTTCTTATTTTGTTTTTTGTTTTATTCGTTTTTTGAGGTTTTCTCTTTTTTTGCTTACCTGCAGTTTAACTGGATATTCGTTCAACTCTTACAGATATTCAGATATCAAAATGAGTGATATCGGCAGGTATAATCATTTATTTTTTTAGGTTTATGCTCCAGTAGCATTAGCTTTAGTTATAGACAGCTTTATATGATTGTCACTTTCCAGTACCTTGTTTCTATTTATATATTTATATTTTTTCAACAGTTATATTAACAAAAAATGACCAAAAAATAATTAGTATTGATACTGATAAAAAAATAGCTCATCAACATCAGCCAGTATTATCAGCCAGCTCTAATAATATCGCTTACACCTTTGAGGGCTTAAATAAGGAGCGGAGCTCTGGCACCTTATATGAGCTCTCGTACTGTAATATGATGGAAATGTAAATAGATTCTAATACATACGTTTTTCGTGCTGTAGCAGCTCTGTTTCATGTGAATGGATTTTTATTAAATTTGATGGCCAAATTGTTATGCCAGCTGGCTGTTGGTAAATTTAGACCAAAATCTTTTCAAAACTATCGTAAAACAGTTTCTCAGGCATAAGGCTTTCTGTGAGGGGGCTTTTAGAGGTGGATGTCTAGGTCCTGTCACCACCATTGTAAACACTTCTGACTAAGTGTCTTTTGAACGGAGCATTTCACACAAAACTACTCTGAATTCCTTTTTTTTTTTACATCTTAGCCATTTAATTAAGTGGAAATTGTGAAAATTTGATGGGATTTCCCTTTAAAACACACCCTTATCCTATTATAATTGTGACACAGCTAAATCAGATAGAGGCACAGATTTAATTCTTACAGTATGGAACCCATCCCCCCACCCCACGCCACACGCTTGGTCATCTTTTCTCCTCTTACCTCCCTGGGGGGCCGTCATGGCTGGGGGTCTCAGCCCCACACTGTGCTTACTCTAACACCATATTGAATGGGCTCAGGAGAGCAACTAACCTCGTTCAACAGTGCTTGGGCGACTGTCCATCACAAAACTGACCCACCACCCTCTGCCCCAACCACACAACCCCCCCCAAAATGCTGTGCATAATCAGCGCTGTGTCACTGCCAAGACCAAGATGCCACGCTCCATCTGTTGGGCCTGCCTTTGATCCTCCACCGAGCGTGTGTGATGGGACCTGACGTGAGGTCCCACAATCTGCTGAATCAGGCCGGCCGCCGCAGACCTTTCGCCCGGCCGCCGGACTCCCAATCAGCCGCTTTTGTTTTGGTGTTGACAAGCGCGCATAACTCCCTTTCACTGCTCAGTCACATTCCTTACAGTGGAAAATGCTTCTCCAAAACAAAAATCTGTTTTTCCTAAGAAACGAGGGGCTTCACAGTCCGTCAGGCTCTGTGTGCTTTCACAGATGCATCAGTCTGAAGGTGATGATCCACCACATGCAGTGATTTTAGAACCTTTTAATAAATTATAATCAATTTTAATAATGTTTTTAAGGTATACCCTCATTTTTGTCATTCTCTGTCATTTTTAATGTAAAAAAAAAGTTGTACAATGTATTTAGTGACGTATTCCACTATAGTTCCTCCAGTCATACTACTGTATTTAATCACACACACACATTTTCTAAGCCGCTTATCCTTCTGGGTTCGGGGGGTGGGGGGGTGCTGGAGCCTATCCCAGTGGTCTTTGGGCGGAAGGCAGGAAACATCCTGGACAGGCTGCCAGTCCATGACAGGGCTGTATTTAATCTATCATAATCTATCATAAAATAATCCACTTACTTATGGTGAAATTTGAGATTTCATGATGCACTGAATTGTTTCCCAAAGAATTGTAATCATATCAAATGGTTGTGAGGCCAGAAATACACACCTTTAGCACCAACTGTTAGCACTGATCTTGATTCCAGTTTCCGGTCCAGGATTTTGTAATCACTGGTTGGGATAACACTAGGCAGCCAATCAGTTAATAACCAGTGATTATAAAAAAAAAAACAGGATCAAGATCCAGATGTGAAGACCTCCAGTAAACTGCTACAATAAAAGAAGCTTTAATAAAAGTTTTACAGTTTAGGGCACCGGGGAGGAGGATTTGGGACCATTTTGCAGGCTATCCCTGCTATAGCAGTGCTAAAAGCAACATTAAATGTGGATTACGGGCCAATCTTACTGACTTAGACCTTATTTCTAGATCTCAGGTCATATTTTATTAGCACTAATTTCCAAAAAATAAGTGTGGTGTTCACCCGGAGACTTCCATCATGAATTCTGGACCTGATCTAACTACTGTCTTCTGTCTTCTTGTCCTGTGTAGGCTATGGAGGTGGAGCGGACGGTCACGGCTGAGCTCCAGAGCCTGAAACAGGAGCTGAGAGAACGAGGCCATCCCAGACCGCAAGACGAGGAGCTGCTCAGTGCTCTCAGAGAACAGGTGAGGAACTTTATATCTTTATACCTGTAAGCACTAAAGTTGCTTTCAAGTGCAAATCGAGTAGTTGTTTTCTCAGAGGAGGAACTCGTCCACTTGACCTGTTCACTTTCACGCAGTTCACGTCGAATGTAAACAAAAATCATGACGTTGCTGAACACTGGTTGTTTATCAGTTGGCATCTCTAGATTGGCTTATTTTATGGGTATTTTTGTAAACACTTTTAGCAGAAATTAAATTTAAGTAAAAATTTATATATATAGAAAACAACGTAAGTGTAGCACAAAATGTGTTACCCCAGGCACATGAAGGACGCTGGAGGCAGGGTTGAGGGTTGCAGCACTCATTATACCCTTAATTCCACTCCAAACACAAATAAAATCAACTCAAAACCAACAATGAGCACTTTTCAGTGGTTTCCTAGCTGGACTTTTCAGTATTTTTCTTCCAAAATAAGCTGTTTTCGGGGCCCAGGGGACGGGCGCAGGTTACAATAAGTAAAAATTACTCTACCATTACAATTAAACTCTACCAGTACATAAACTTATGTACAGTATTATTTGATTATTTACCATTGTTGGACTGGTCATATCTTTCCTCTACCATGATGAAAAAAGAGTTAGTATTGCAAATTGAAAAATTTAATGTACCCGACTTCATTATACAGTAAGGGTGGGCAATGTTGTAAAAATATCACTCCATAATACTTGTAATTTGTCATAATATTTTTTTCAGAGGTTTGTGAACAGAGTTGTTTGAAACTATTACATAAAAACCATCATTTTTAAATGGTAAAAAGTAAATGAATAAATCAAGATGATGTCAAAATGGGCTGCCATCCAATCGGCTACTTGCTATGTAGTTTATGAAGTTGTTCACGCTAGTTGACTCTCTGTAATTGTTCTAGATTGTTTAAGATCCAAGCAGTCCGGTGTTCTGCACACTTAAAAACATGCTTAAATAGTTCTTTGCATGGTGAAAAGTGCTGTATATGAAAATGGTTCTATTTAGCACCAAAAAGGGTTCTTCTGTTGACACAAGCTTGAAATGGGTGAAAGCACCCTTTTTGGTGCTATATGGAAGCATATCCAATACCATTTAAGCATGCAAAAGGGTTCTTGGACTGTTTATGGTTCTGTATAGAACCATTTTCATTACTAAAGAACACTTGAAGAACAATCTTTTTTAAGAAAGTAGAAGACCACACCAGTCATATGTTCATAAAAGAGCATCATAAAGTAATTTATCATGATAACTATAACCACCAGGCAGCAGACAGTACAGAGCGCAGCTATAGCATCACAACAGAGCTCAGATAAACAACTAACTCGAGCTCATTTTACACCCTAGTGTTACAGATTTAATGGAATAAAACTTTGTGTTATTTACTGAATTCATCATGTTTGGTATCAGCTAACGAGCTCTTCACAAACTTTCTGTTTCCCAGCTCAGATTGAGGTGAAATGCAGTTCAACTAGGCTAGTAACATTAGCTAATGTGGAAACAGATGATTAACATTCTCTGTTTCCCTTTAAGACTGTAGATTAGCTGCCCTTCTTGGCGACTATAGATTTGTGGTCTAGGTTTAATATAGTACAGTAATAGAGGGATGCTGAGGGGCTTCATATGTTTTCTGAGTAATGGCTTACAAATATGAGTATCTTCCGGAAATGCCCATCCCTACTGGTAACGCGAGAGAGGGTGGGTTTAGTTAATGACTTCTTAGGCCAGAACACCACATGCTCCAAAGGGAGATAATGTTTTATGCGTCAAAACAGTAGTTTGGTGGCAGTTGCTACAGTGACTGTGATATGTATGCAGGTTGCACGGCTAACGCAGCGGGAGCAGGCTCTGTCTCAGCGCCTGGAGACGGTGTGTGAGGAGAACACGGAGCTGAAAGACAGTGTGTCCTCACTGCACACACGCCTCACCCTGCAGGAGCAGCAGAGTCAAACACAGACCCAGCAGGTACCATCCTCGGAACAAACAGCGTTTCTGAACATTAAAGTCATCCCACTTACGGACCCCAACCATCCCTATCCCTGTCTCCTTGAATGAAGGAATGAAAAGGAATGCACATTCCATTAATCAGTAAATTTAACACAACAGAACAATCATTAACTATATACACTGATCAGGCATAACATCATGACCACCTCCTTGTTTCTATGCTCATTGTCCATTTCATCAGCTCCACTTACTATATAGGTGCACTTTGTAGTTCTACTATTACAGACTGTAGTCCATCTGTTTCTCTGCATACTTTGTTAGCCCCCTTTCAGTAGTCAGGACCACCATGGACCCTCACAGAGCAGGTACTATTTGGCTGGTGGATCATTCTCAGCACTGCAGTAACACTGACGTGGTGGTGTGTTAGTGTGTGTTGTGCTGGTCTGAGTGGATCAGACACAGCAGTGTTGCTGGAGTTTTTAAACACTGTGTCCACTCACTGTCCACTCTATTAGACACTCCTACCTTGTCGGTCCACCTTGTAGATGTAAGGTCAGAGACGATAGCTCATCTGCTGCTGCACAGTTTGTGTTGGTCATCCTCTAGTCCTTCATCAGTGGTCACAGGACGCTGCCCACAGGATACTGTTGGCTGGATATTTTTGGTTGGTGGACTATTCTCAGTCCAGCAGTGACACTGAGGTGTTTAAAAACTCCAGCAGCAGTTCTGTGTCTGATCCACTCAGACCAGTGCAACACACACTAACACACCACCACCACATCAGTGATCCACCACCTAAATAGTACCTGCTCTGTGAGGGTCCACTGGGGTCCTGACCACTGAAGAACAGGGTAAAAGGGGGGCTAACAAAGTATGCAGAGAAACAGATGGACTACAGTCTGTAATTGTAGAACTACAAAGTGCACCTATATAGTAAGTGAGCTGAAAAAAGGACAATGAGCGTAGAAACAAGGAGGTGGTCATAATGTTGTGCCTGATCGGTGTACAACAAGAATAAACATACTATATAAAAGTGACCAAATATTACAGATATGTATTTTTTTATTTCACAGAAGTCATTAGGTCTTTAGAGTAAATAGCACAAAAATACATATCTGCAAGTCTTTGTAGTTCTGTTTGTTTTTTTTTTTAAATTGGCTCACGGGCTTGGAGTTTCGAGTTTCTTATTGCATTGAATGAATGACATGAATAGAGTTTTCCGCTCTGCTCTGCACTCTGAGACCTGAAGTGCAGGATTCCATGTGGTGCTGAGTTTCTGTGTGTTGTGTTGTGTTTGGAATCTGGTGCTTCAAGATTTCTGCTCTTTAGAGACTCACAGTGATGTTCAACATGACCACTGTGCTTTCAGTTTAAGAATACAGTTAAAGAGACAGTTCGGCAAAATTAAAATCTAATTTTTGCGTGTCCGAAGTTTGCTTCTTAAGGTTTAGAACTGCAGCTACAAGGCTAATGTAGCTAACAAAGAATGAAAGCTAATGTAAGAGTAGTTAACATGGTGCTAACTCCAGGTCCTAATCATCATATGGTGGCCTCATACTGTGTGAAGTTGTTCAGTAATTTCTAATAGTCTTGATTATGTGGTCTCTGACACTGTATGACTCACTGTTGCCTATAAACATGGACTAAATAATGGGCAAAATGTACATTATGGTATTCAGGTTAGTCAGGTGTGATATCTGCCACTGTTTTTAGCTCTGCAGTGTAGTTTCATGTTCATAGATGACAGTATGTCAAGTCTTGTAACTTCTGTCCAAAATGAAAGAAGAAGATTATAGATAAAAATGTGTCTTAGTTTATTGACTACATTTAGTTTGAGGGGAAAGTTGTGTACGTTTTAAATGAACTGTTCCTGTAAAGGGTCCGTATCATAGAAAACTGAGTTTTCCCCACTTTTTTAAATAAAAAAAGTTTGATGCAGTGTGTAAACAAAACATTCATTCACCAGTCCTTGCAGTCCATATATGGACATTAAGCTTCATAAACATTGTTTTAAATTCACTGTTTTTGTGATGTCACAAAAACCAAGCATTTATATACACCGATCAGGCATAACATTATGACCACCTCCTTGTTTCTACGCTCATTGTCCATTTTATCAGCTCCACTTACTATATAGGTGCACTTGTACAGCAAGAGATGAGCTATTGTCTCTGGCTTTACATCTACAAGGTGGACCAACAACGCAGGTGCATCTAATAGAGTGGACAGTGAGTGGACACAGTGTTTAAAAACTCCAGCAACACTGCTGTGTGTGATCCACTCGCACCAGCGCAACACACCACCACCACATCAGTGTTACTGCAGTGCTGAGAATGATCCACCACCCAAATAGTACCTGCTCTGTGAGGGTCCATAGGGGGTCCTGACCACTGAAGAACAGGGTAAAAGGGGGCTAACAAAGTATGCAGAAAAACAGATGGACTACAGTCTGTAATTGTAGAACTACAAAGTGCACCTACATAGTAAGTGGAGCTGATAAAATGGACAATAAGTGTAGAAACAAGGAGGTGGTCATAATGTTGTGCCTGATCGGTGTATATCCATCTGTTCATCCTACAGCAGTTTAGCTCCACCCATTGACGCTGAAGTTGTAAGGAGGGTTTCACCTTTGACTGCTTTTTGAATGAGGTACGATATAAGGCCGTCGATCAGAACAGAGTTCATTTAAATATTTCAGTCTTAAAAATAAAAAAGTTGTAAAAATAAACATAATAAGTGGATCTCAAGGATCAAAAATAAAATACATGAAAAATGCAGAGTACTGGCCCTTTAAACAGTTTTCTGCCACGTTCATTTAAACTCATGTTTAGATGTTTAAAAGTAGAAATAACAACTAAAAGTAGTTGTCCAAAGTAAATAGTTACTAAACACACAACACACTGCTTCTCTCTTAATTTTAAATAATATGTTAAATAACGTGTTTTCTCTTACACGTTTGTGTAGCTGACGGAGGCATGGCGGGAGGTGGAGGCCGCACAGGGCAGAGTGCAGGAGCTCCAGGCTCAGCTGGAGGAGATGCAGGAGGAGGCGTCCCTACAGCGTAGCGGCCACGGGGACGCATCCCTCCTGTCCGAAATGGAGCACAGTCTAGACGCCATGGGCTGGAGCCAAGACAAGGAGCAGGTGACTGACCCAAATTACACCACCTCTCTCCTTCAGTAACCTGAGAATGCCAGGCTGGGAGAACCTGATTTGAGATGAAGCCCAGATATCTTACTTACAGTCTGTTTATTGGGTCTATTTCTGGCTGTGTTGATTAACTTTGCCTTGAGGATAATAGACTGCGAAAAGATTGCGTATATTCTACAGTGTGGTGTTTATAAATTTTGGATAAATCAGCTCTGTACTAACCCTTAGGGTATATTTATCATTAACACTCAGCTTCAAGTTCTTCAAAGTGTCTTTTCTGCAGGTGACAAACCACGACTGTTAGAGCTTAGGTTAGGTTCATAAATGCCTTTACGATAATGCTCATTTCTGCTAGCCCTTCCATGGGATTTCTAATGGTGTTAGCACCAAAGTCAGTGGATATTAACAGAACATTTCTCACTCGGACACTTTTATTATGTAGTCTTACTGAAATATGAAATAAGTTTCATCCAGTTCACTTGGGATCATACATTGGAATTCCACCGATTTTTCTAAATATCTGCCAAATTAAATGGTTAAGATTGAGTCAGAATTTAGGATTATTTACAGTGGTGGTGATAGGAACCAGACGGTCAAAACATTTACAAATCCTTATACACATAAAGGTTATGAATATGCTATCTGATGCCAGTGTTTACGATAATTTTTGAGAATGTTTTGGCATAAAACTGGTTTTTAAAAGTTCTATTCATGGTGGAGGGATATGTGCAGGGTGTAATAAGGCAAAATAGGCAGTTCTTCAAAGTGTCTTCCATGCAGGTTTTGCCTTAATAACAGTGGCGAGCCATGACTGTTAGAGCTAGGGTTTCAGTTAGTTTCATAAACTAAAACTAATTTCTGCTAGCCACCTATGGGATTTCTCATGGTATGTTAGCACTAAAGTCAATATCAATTCGCATGAATATTTTTTACCATTCTACATTAAGCACAAGCATTTGAAACCTATAAAATTACATTTCATATGTTTTTGTATTTTTTAATGTATTTTTTATGTATTTGAATCTTGTAACAGACATTTTCATATATCTGAGCTTGTATGTATATTTTACAGTGACTCTTTCAGTAAAGAGTCCTGCATAGAGCTGCCGTCACTGTTTTACATTCCTAACAACTAACCCAAACCTGATTAGACTACTGCTCATATTCACAGTCAGTGACGTGTCTAAAACTTCCAGAAGGCCTTTTTCCCGCATGAAATTTGTCCCAAAGCATGATTGGTTGATTCTGTTTCCAACCGAACCTTAACAATAAAATAAGAGTTTTACTACAATACTTATAGAGTTTAAATACAACAAACACTTAAAAGCACATATTAAAACTCTTTCGACCCAAAGGTGAAAAAAGGTTGAGTGCTCACCTTTATTCCCAAAATAGGGCTTTTAGCAGCCGTTCTTGCAGTTTTGCAGAGACAAATAGTACGATCTAAACAGCACTATGTTAAGTTATTGCAAAACAAGAAAGAAAGCATGCTCGTTTGTATTTAAAACAGCAAAAAGCAAAACTTCTGACAGGCAGTGTAGCTGTAGACTCCTAATCTGACCCTGCAGATGAACATTTCATCAACTGCTGGAACATCTGTAGGACCTAGACTTCAAGGGCAGTGATTTGAACTCCTTCGCTGGAGAGTATTTCATATCTGCGGTCATTTTTGGACAAATAGTTTGAGGGTGCGAGGTGATGTCATGCTTAGTCTGGAGAACAGTTCTGTTTACAGAGGCAACAAGGAAACGTTGCTCTCAGTTTATGGGAATAAATAGAAACTTCCATAATCAGCAGCTCAGTCATCTCACCTTATTATTTGTTTAGTGGCCTTTTCTTTACATGAGCACTTCCTTTTCCTAGGAGCCTTCCTGTGACACGTGAGTGTGTTATTGTTGAGATTATTTAGATAGAGCTTTCACCTGATGGGTTTTGATTAATGCTTAACTGCAGCAGGGAGCACTTAAGCTTTAGACTGGAAAAATAAGGTCCTTCCTGAACATTTGAGTCACGAGGGACTTTTGTAATGATCTGTTTAGCAACTCGTGCCGACCTCAGACTGTATGCAGCTGTGAGTCATCAGCAACTATGTATAGTGTTGTGGCTTTTACCACAGAAAATGTCTTCTGAACTTGACAGGCAACAACGTGAGAACATTGTCAGTAAGCAGGTTGTTTGAGAAAAGGAATTAAATTTAATAACAGTGAATTAGAGCAGCTGTTAATTATCTAAAATAATAATAAACCACATACTTCCACTCACTGGCCACTTTATGAGCTCCACCTACCTTATAGGTCCACTATAGATACTACAGATACAGTTACAGAATGTAGCTCGTGTGTTGCTATACAGTTTATCAGCTCATTCATCTTTGGTCAGTTTGCTGTCCAGATATTATTTGGTTAGTGGACCATTCTCAGCTGGTTAATAAAAGTCACTTGGACACTTTCATTATGGAATAAGTTTCATCCAGTTCACTTGGGCTTATAGCATACACTTTAAGGGGAATTCCACCGATTTTTCAAAATTTTTAAGATGTGCTCAGTCAGAATCATCAGAATTCAGAATTGTTCACAGTGGTGGTGATAGGAACTAGACGGTCAAAACCGTTTACAAACACTGTTACACATAATGGTTATGAATATGCTGCCTGACGCAAGACAATGTTTATGATCATTTTGAGAATGTTTTGGCATAAAACAGGTTTTATTCAGGGTGGAGGGATGCATGCAGGGTGAAATAATCCCCAAAGAAAGCTTATTTTTTCAGATTTACCACTGTTTTATCACCATCAGTATTACTCATAAAAAAACTCAAAAGATCCCTTCCTATTAATTAAAATTGTAAACAAGGGTCATTCAGAGTGGTTTGGTGTGAAACGCTCCCCTCTAGAGAAACTTAGTCAGAATTGTTCACAGTGGTGGTGATAGGAACCAGACGTCCACCTCTAAAAGCTCCCTCACAGAAAGTTACCACATGAAGTGGTTATGAATAATAATGAGACGTTGTTTTATGATAATTTTGAGAAGATTTCAGCCTAAAACACATCACATCATTTTAACAGTTCATTCATGGTGGAGATATACATGCAGGGTGTTGGGAGGCAAATTAGTCCCGAAGGTAGATTTTTTTTAGATATACCACTGTTTTCACATCATCAGCATTTCATATAAAACTCAGAAGACTCGTGTAGGTTCACTGGTGGTTTTGGATAGTAAATAAAATGTCTATATTTGTGTTGTAGTCATGGCGACCCCTGGTTCCTATCACCACCACTGTGAAGACATCTGAACCATTTCACACCAAACCACTCTGATTGACTGTTAGAATCTCTGAACAATGCAGAAATGTAGAAAAATGGGTGGAATTTCCCTTTAAATTAGAAGGACATTACAAATATTTAATGCACATGTCTGTTCTTGTCTGTAGGTCACACAGGAGGTGACCTCTATCCTGGACATGCTGCTTCCCGTGGCCCACGGCTCAGAGGCTCTCCGCGATGAAGACGGCGAGCTGCAAAGCATGCTGGGACAACTGAAAAGTGTGGCGGAAAGGATAGCACATGGTCAGACACTACAGGTAAGCCTTGTGGCCAAACATGCAGCGTTACCCGAACAATGCCTGACCCCGTTTCCCTGCTGCCCTTTTCACTGTCTGAAACCTGATTCCCCGGCTGCAGTGCTTTCACTGGGCCATCCTTTCACATGGCGGCTGGACTCTTAACAGGGATTTGCAAGATCGGCCACAGTTATGTCCATAAGTTAATTCATTGCTGTTGTAATTGCACTAAAAACAAGAAAGACATCAGTACAGTGCTGTGAACTCACAGACCACCCTTCGTTTTGTTTAGTTTGCAGTCAAAACAACCATTAAGTTCTGACCCAGCCGGTTACCATGCTCATCTCCCAGGTCATATTAAAGTGGGACGTCTGTAAAACCTGTTATTTGTCTGTAAATTTTAACGTGGGTAAAAAGTAGGACATGCGTCAGTGCACTTTGTTCCTGAAAACATGGCCTGGGAGCAGCGGGTTGGAAAACTAGCTCGAGAGAGAGAGAGAGAGAGAGAGAGAGAGAGGGAGCCAGAGGGAGCAAATAGAAAGCCATTTATATCTCAGTTACTTGATCCCAAGCCTGAGCACATAAGACCCCTCCCTGTGGCCCCCTAACAAAGGGGCCACCTCACATCGCCCTCAGCCCAGTGATACCGAGTGTGTATTTGTCTCGCTGTGTCTGCAGGAGCTGAAGCAGCCCATTGTGGAAGGAGGGAGTGTCCAGTGTGAGAAAACGGCCTTGTTACAGGAGCTGCGTGATCAGGTGACAATGGCTCGTGTGTTAGAGCTTTCGGGGACGATGGCTGACGGCTTCTGACCGAGGCTTTGTGTTATAAACACCCAGGGATGAGCTGGGAACAGCCGATTCAAGACAAAGATTACGGCTGAAAATGGATAGCGGCACAATCGTTACACACGTCCTCTATTGCTGTACAAAATCATGATATTTTGTTTTTTTTTCATTTTGGATAAGATGGGGGAAAATTTCTGGGTTTTAATCTAATAACCCAACAATTTGGAACACTAAAGAACATGAGAAGAACACTAAAGAACATGATGTACAGCTCACTTTAAACAGAATCATAATTTTGTGATTTACATGTGTTATAGTGCTAGTTGTGTAATGAAAAATGAGTTTTGTTACTTTAGTAACACAATGAGAGCTTAAAAGTAGCAGGGGTTTGGGGTGTGTGGGGGGTGGTGGATCTTCCTGAACCACAACACAAGACTGTGGTTGTTTATATCATGGTTTCGGTCTCGGTTTCAGAAACGTTACACCCCTAATTATTAATATTATTATTATTATTATTATTATTACTAACAATACCAGTTGTTCCTCCTCTCCATCTCTCTCGCTCTCAGAACGCCCGGCTTCTAGAAGAGAATGCTGAACTCAGACTCAAAGCAGACAGCAGGCTGGATGAAGAGATCGTCCAGCGGGCTATAAAGGACAGAGACGACGCTATTGCTAAGTACGTAAGGGAGCCCATGCGACCATGATTAAATGTGTATTAAGGGACACTTAACACTTTTTCCAGGATCTTCACAGTGAAATTAAATTTTGTAAAACAGACTGTGATTTTTGATGAAGTGAGATATGATTGTCAGAATATTGTCATAGTAACTCATATCAGTGCTACAAGTAGGACTGCAACAGTTCTTTCTATAATCATGTGACTAATTGATCTAATTGACTGATAGAGCCATTATCTTTGGAAGTTCCATCTGTGAGACCACAGTCTTTACAGGAAAATCTGTCCACTCTCTAACAACATCCCTGGGCAGTTATTTCCAGGCCTACAAAATCAGGCTCCTCTTCTTGAGTGAAGAGAGGCCTTTAAACTCAAAAACGAAAGCCACACATTTCAAGAGCATATTTGAAATTATTGATAAAAATCTGACAATGAATGCCTACATTGATCAGGCATAACATTATGACCACCTCCTTGTTTCTACGCTCATTGTCCATTTTATCAGCTCCACTTACTATATAGGTGCACTTTGTTCTGCTCTGTGTGGTTCCATGGGGGGTCCTGACCACTGAAGAACAGGGTAAAAGGGGGCTAACAAAGTAAGCAGAGAAACAGATGGACTACAGTCTGTAATTGTAGAACTACAAAGTGCACCTATATAGTAAGTATAGTGGAGCTGATGAAATGGACAATGAGCGTAGAAACAAGGAGGTGGTCATAATGTTGTGCCTGATCGGTGTGTGTTTATACAGAGTCATATCATTTGATTAATGCAGAAACATAAACAACCAATATTTACCATAATATCAATACAAAACAAGTCCCTCTGCAATGAGCTTTAATAAACTAAAACCGTCTCACCAGTTCTCAGAATGACCATTCCATGCTCTAATGCCTTTTCATGCCTGTATGAGATGACGCAGTTCATCAGTAATCCAGACTCTCAGCAGATACCAGATCACTGTCGCAAAGTTCCTCAAAGCCACATGAAGTTGGTCCTTGGCTCAGAGAACCAAAATGTCCAGTTTAAATACCAAGAGAGATAATCGGGATTTGGAATAAGTCTGGAGATACACCCAGACCAAATCCCGCACAACCAAAACCCTTCTGGAAAAGAAAATAAAAACCTGTATAAAACATATAAATGAGATATTACCATCCATCCCTTTCTCTACATCAGGATGAAGCTATCATTACATAAAAAGCTTCACAAAACACAAACACATTACTCATATTAAGACAAAGAACATACAATTCCCTAACAAGGGTTTAAAAGAACGTGTTTCTGGAGCCCTTACTTGCCAAACATACTTAAGTTTGTACTCATACTTAAGTCTTCTTCTTGTCCCCTTAAACAGAAAACTAGGGGTTGACACTCTAGCAGCTGGGAAAGGAATTTCCCCAGTGACAGTCACTGTATACTGTCACAAACTCATATAACATACAAAAAAATGTATTTTCCACATTGTTCTGGGTGCGTACGTATATCTCCACAACAACAGGGCTTAATCACACTTAGCCCTTTAGCAGAAATACCGTAACACAGCTTGTTAAGCTTTGTGAGCTAATTTTTCCACCCGTTCCAAAACCAATTTTAAGTTCTTATCAACTTGGCCTCATTGTTTTCCCATGGGGGGTGGGGGGGAATCCCCAGCGCCATCTTAAGGCCCGTTCCGTTACTGTATCAGCACAAGCTTATTTTCTGATCCCTTAGAGGACCAAGGCACCATGTAAACAAAAGTGTTAACATCAGCAGCAGAATTTGCCCAGAAATCATTGCGACTTGATGCATTTTCCTATCCAAATTTGGAAAAATGGCACAGCTGTTATAATTATAGCTATAATATTTGATGTACTGTGTGCAGAATAGGCTTTAGGTGGCAAACTATTCCATCTGTTCTACATGACTGCTGATACACCTTCATCACTTTACTCTGCTAAAATGCTAGTTAGCAAGCTAAAGGCAACACAGCTAGCAACTACAAAAATATCGCCCCCTACACTTCCTGTAGTGTATTACAGTCTGTCAGAATGGCTGTGTGGATCATATGAACATTATAGGGCACTTTTTAAATGAAACAGTAGAAGCCATATCGCCCCCTTCACTTCCTGTAGTGTATTACAGTCTGTCAGAGTGACTGTGTGGATCATATGAACATTATAGGACGCTTTTTAAATGAAACAATAGAAGCCATATCGCCCCCTACACTTCCTGTAATGTATTACAGTCTGTCAGAATGACTGTGTGGATCATATGAACATTATAGGGCGCTTTTTAAATGAAACAATAGAAGCCATATCGCCCCCAGCACTTCCTGTAGTGTATTACAGTTTGTCAGAATGACTGTATTGATGATATAAACATCAGAGCTTTTGTTTTTAAATGTATGATGCGCTGACCTCTTTCCATAACTGACATTGTCAATCACTTTTCCTGCAGCATATGATGAAAGATGGGGAACTTTGTGAATGATAGTGGTTTTAATTCTCTTCACTGAAGGAAAACAGCAGTGGAGGCAGAACTCCTGCGCAGTAAGAACGACATAATATGCCTGAACAACCAGCTGCTGGAGGCCATCCAGCGCAAACTGGAGCTGTCTCAGGAACTGGAAGCCTGGCAGGTAGGTAAAGCGGGGTGTGGGGGGGGCACTCTCGGGGGACCCTGATCAGTCACTTTCACATTTGCTCACTAACTGATGATCAAAACTTCAGGTCAGGGTCGATTTCCACGCTGCTACTTCATGCTTCCTGTAGGATGATGAACTAACCACAAGTCTCTCCAACATTAACCCCTTTAGACCTACATTGATGGGGAATTCCACCCATTTTTTCAAATTTGTTCACAGTTGAGTGGCTGAGATGTAAACAAACTCAACTTGTAGTTAATTTTAGAGACTCAGATTTCCTTACAGTGGTTATAGGAACCAGGGGTCGCCATGACTACAACACAGATATAGCCATTTTATTTACTATCCAAAACCACCAGTGAACCTACACGAGGCTTCTGAGTTTATATGGAATGTGGATGATGGTAAAATAGTGGAAAATCTGACATAATAAGTTTTCTTTGGGGACTATTGTGCCTCACAACACCCTGCATGTATCCCTCCACCATGAATGGATTTTAAAAATATGTTTTAAGCCAAAACTTTAGCGCAAAACTATCATGAAACAGTATCTCAGACATCAGGAAGCTTTTCACGTAATAACGTTCATTGTGGCTGAATAGCAGTACTCTGTTCTCTGCTGTCGCCCCCTGCTGGCCACATTACAAAGATTGATAAACACACTACAGCAGGCTTGGGTTATATGGCAAAAAGTCTTATCATGATATATTTTAACATATCATACAATACTGGTCATTCTTGATAATAATTCTATACTTTAAATACATTATTAGTTTAAGTCTGAATAGGATTAGTCTATATCTGGTATAGTCTTATGTGTTATCTCTGTGGAGAAAACAAATGGCTTATTCTGGTTGCACTTTTGCAGATTTTTGCCCTAAACTGTCCTGCTGGATTGTGACTTCTTCACCCTGCCCATTGTTGTGAAGGTGCCTAGCATACCAAAATACCATTTGTTCAGAATTCAAGCCTTTGCAGCTGATACCAGAATGAAGAGAACAACATGATCATTTTATTGGAAAATATTTAATTTAGATGATTTGACAGGTCAACAGTGCATGAAAGCAGTTGACTTAAAGAAAAACAATACTGTTAACATTTGTATCCATTTGGGATGCACTGATATGGGAATTGTGTGCCGATATCCATCATAAATTGGACTAAATCTCCTTGGATTAGCATAACAGAAGAATATAACATTTATTTCTGAAGGGTTATAAGTGCAGTAAAATGAATAAAATGCAGATATTTTACTGCAGTAACCCAGCGTCACCTAAACATTGTGCTCTTCCAGCGTACAGTAAACACATAATCAAACATCGTTTCGAAATATCTGTCAAATTTGGTAATATGATATCATTCCGATGCCATCAGGTGTCCCTAGTATCCACTAGATAGTCCTGCACTTGTACTGTGTACAAACATAGAAGTACACAATGGTAAAACCACAGTAAATGTCTTCACATTTTTATGAATGTGGTGTTGCTTTTCCTGCAGGACGACATCCAGATAATCATCAACCAGCAGCTGAAGAGCCAGCACCAGACGGAGCAGCAGTCAGACCGGAAGCGGTCCGGAGCAGGCCGCCTCTCTTTCCTACGCAAACCCAGGAGGCCCTCGGCCTCGCCGTCCTGCACGCCAGAGATCAGCCCAGCGCCCAACCAGTCTCCCTGGAAAGACTGGCTCAAACTGAGCAAATAAACCCACCGGTGTTATCACCGGGAATGGACACGCGTCTGCCGTCCAGCCGACTGTAATGGACGGAGAGGTATCCGGCATCCACTGCTGACCACGTCTCTGATGCCCAAAGGTTTGGGCGCTCAAGCAGAGATAAAGGAAAGTCGTAGAGAAGGCCGCTGTGTTTCTAAGGCCCGGAAACACTAGTGCCATATAAAGCCTTCATGGACACATTCAGATAAAGTGCACAGTTATCTAGAACCGCCAAACCTGAGACGGACTACCACGTCCTGATTCCAACCAAGAGCACTTAGATCAAATATCCTTAATGCTATTTATTCCAGTGTTCACTGCTGACTTGTTGAAACACAAGGGAAAAAAACCTGTGGTAGAGCTTCTAGATATTAGTAGCTAGAACAGTTGCCTTCCTGCAGAGGGAGGAATCAGGAAAGCAGCACATGAGGACATGAGAACGTAAGAGGTTTGGCTACATCAATTGACTGTTTGCAGAATTCTGAGAAAGTCCTGCCTTCCCTTAGTTACCGTCGCTACGTCAGACTTTCAGTAGCGTCCACTTGTGCTTACAAACTAAGAAGTTCTGCAGTAAAACATGAGAAGCTCACAGAGAACATTTGGAAATTTTTCATGCAGAAATAAACTGGCTTTAAAAGATCTTCAGTACAGACAAATGTGTCAGAAAAAATATGAATGTAGGCCAGTTAAACAAACAAAATTGTGGAAAGCACATTTACATTAATCAAAGCAGGGATGTTGTTTAGTCACTGAATGTTCTCCTGTCTAATAAGGAGGAGGTTTTAGTGACGGAAGGTGCCCCTTCAGATGAGCTAATGCTAAAGCTAACACTGGAACCTCGCCGTCTTTTACATGTTTCAGCAAACTTTGATGAAACAATTCAAAGAATGAGTGCATTAAAATTTTTACAGAGAATGGTGTTTTAGGGCCACTGTTAAAAAATTTTAAATGGAAGACTTTGAGAATATTTTGAGACAAGAAAAGTCGTACGGTAGGATATTTCGAGAACAAAGTCGTAATATTTTGAGAACAAAGTCGTAACACTTCAAGAAAAAAGTCATAGAATTACGTCATTAAAGGTGGATATTACCAGGAAAATTCACAATATTGTGGCCAAAGGGTTTGCAAAAGGAAGGTAGCAACTTCCTCATCTTAAAATAAGGGACATTGAGGAGTTTGAAGAGTTATACTTTCATATCGATTTCACCCATAAAATACTCAGTCTCCTCAGTTATTAGTATAAGAAACGGCTGAAACAGCTGTGCAAGAAACTGTGTTCATTTAGAGTAAAGAACCAGATGGACTCGGAGGAAACTGTCGGTTTTGTTGAAGGAGAACTCAGGCAGTGGCCATATATACGGCTGCTGGTAGTTAGCTTTGTAGATGGCCGTGCCATTCGAAGAGGGCATGTAGTTTCACAGGAGACAATGAGAATGATAATCAAAATGATCGATCCTGAAGGGGAGGAACTCCAGAGCACTCGCATCTTCGTCGTCGCCACTATAGCACCCGGGGCCCCAAAGTGTTATGGCAGCCGCCCCTACAATTAGCATACTTTATCCGCAAAACATTGAGTTTATTCTTGTAACTTTACGACTTTACGAAATATTACGACTTTATTCTCAAAATGTCATACCGCGTGACTTTTTATCTCGAAATATTACGACTTTATTCTCGAAATATTATGATTTTATTCTCAAAATGTCATACCCTGTGACTTTTTATCTTGAAATATTACTTTATTCTCAAAATGTCATACCGTGTGACTTTTTATCTCGAAATATTACAACTTTATTCTCAAAATGTCATATCGTGTGACTTTTATCTTGAAATATTACGACTCATTCTCAAAATATCATACCATGACTTTTTATCTCGAAATATTACGACTTTATTCTCAAAATGTCATATCGTGTGACTTTTATTTCGAAATATTACGACTTTATTCTCAAAATGTCATATCATGACTTTTTATCTCGAAATATTACGACTTTATTCTCTAAATGTCATATCGTGACTTTTATTTCGAAATATTACGACTTTATTCTCAAAATGTCATATTGTGACTTTTATCTTGAAATATTATGACTTTATTCTCAAAATGTCATACCGTGTGACTTTTTATCTCTAAATATTACGACTTTATTCTCTAAATGTCATACCGTGTGACTTTTTATCTCTAAATATTACGACATTATTCTCTAAATATCATATCGTGTGACTTTTATCTCTAAATATTACGACATTATTCTCTAAATGTCATATCGTGTGACTTTTTATCTCTAAATATTACGATGTGTTTCTCTAAACGTCATATCGTGTGACTTTTTATCTCTAAATATTACGACTTTATTCTCAAAGTCTATTATTTTTTAAATTTTTTTTACGGTGGCCCTAAACGCCGTTGTAAATGTGAGCTCTGTACAGTTCTGTGTAATTTAACAACATTATCAAGCTACCTGTCAGCAGCTAAGCAAAGAAAAGCTAACTAGCTAGCTAACTGATCTGAACGTTGTTCTGTAACATTATTTTTTGTTAGAGGTCATATTAAAATGATTTTTAATGAATACAGTAGCCCAGATAAAGTTTATCTAAGCTTACAGTCTGTTAAAAGTCATTGAGCTTGATTTTGGTCTTTAATCTTAAACTTTTTCAGCTTCGGGAATGAAATAAAAACTGCTCTGACCTCCAGATGACCAGGATAGAGAGAATCGGGCATTATACACTCCTCATTAACATCCTTCACCGTTTCTTACTCTAATATTTCTGAATAATTGGCTGCTGCCGCCATTCTCACTGCAGGTTTGTTCTGAGGAGTTTTTCCAAAGTTTTTCCTTCATATGTTGGAGGAAGGAAGATTTAGAGATGACTGGGACCGACTTCAGAGGCGTGTCAGTCATTATTTTGCAAATGGTCAATTATTAGGCCAATATTATTATTATTTTGCTTTTGTAAATGGGTCAAAATGTTCCTGCAAAAATAACTCAAATTGAGTTGATGGTATTCAAAACATAGAAAAACACTAGATTCATTTAGACATTTATCATTTAGATGTTTAGGGACTGTTGTCAGAAGTAAATGCCTGCATGTTTCAGTATTTATGTGCCAAGTTGTAATTTTTATCGTTTATTTTATAGTTTGTTTCAGTGCATTTTATGTCCCAATGACACTGCTTTTTATGTCTGTAGCTGAGTATGTTACGTTCAGAAAAACATCAATTCATTTCACACCAATTGGCCATAAAGAGGAGCTGGGACGTTACCATTTGCCAAGGGTTCTTTTAGCAGTTAGGACCACTTTTGGTTCCGTAAAGAACCAGTGTGCGGAAAATCTGAAGCTGAAGAACCTTTTAAAGGTCTGAAGAGTCCATGTTCGACATTGTTCTCATATTTTTCCCAACGTCTTAGAATTCAACAGGCTGTTTTTCTCTGCCTTTAAGACTAATATATGTAAATGAGCTCAGTTCTGATTGGCTGCCATGCATTGTGGCTCAATCAAAACAGATTCAGAGCTGAAACACTCCTTATAGTGTGAAGTTTCTATGCCCCTTTAAGGATTTTCCTAGAACCTTTGCATCATGTGCAGGTTCTTCACACTCACATTTGCAGAGGTGGTTTCTCCTTTGAAAGGTTCTTCGGGGAATTAAAAATGGATATGCTATGGCATTGTGCAAAGATGAACAAGACTGGGTATCATTTGATATTTTTCAATACCTTCATTTCAGGACTGATTCCAGAACAAACTCTTTTCAGTACCTCTTTTTGTGGTGCTGTAAGTGGGTGTGTTTACTGACCGCAAGAGGTTCCAGACTTCTTGGGTATTTACATTTGGATTTGGATAAAACGGATTTTGTGCTCGATTACTTGAATTTTCATACCCAGCCATTCTCCGTACTCCATGACGTTCTCCGTATTGTTACACAGGTTCCCAGTCTAGTCCCCCAGTAATTCCGCATTTGTATTATTTTCCAGTTTTTGCCACCCAAAATAAACCTCACTGAAGTTAAAGAGGCTGAAAAGAACACAAATGTAGATCATCTAAACGTCCTCTGAGGCGGAAATGGACTGCAGTGTCATTGCTCTTTGTTTTCTATGTCTGCCAGAAAAATGACTGAAGCCCTATAATGTTTCTACTTTGTTTAGTACTTGTTATTACATTATTAAACAGTATATTTTATGTATATATATTGATCAATATGTTTGTAAATGCATGTTTTTGTGTTCACTGCTGAAAAAACACATGGATTCCTTACATTGTGAAATAAAGATTTTTTACAATTGAAAATGTCACATTTATGTTTATTTCCTCCAGTCTGGGGCAGTAAGAGACTGACTAGGCTACAGTGCAGGAAAAAAACAAACAATTGACATCACATATAAAGAATAAGAGGAATTAAATGGAATAAGTGCTTCAGATTTTTTGGAAATTGAGTTTAGTTGAGGAACAAATTCCCAAAAAGGCCGCAGTTTTTGAGATAGCCCTTGTCGAGGAAGAACAATCATATGTTTATTGTTAACTTGAAAAAAGTATTTTACTGTAAAAGTTATAAGTAATACATTTATATCTGGACAGTCCCCCAAACCAATAAATGTGCAAATGTAGGCCTGGCATAAGAGGAGTGTCTGCATTTCAGAATAAAGGTCATAAAGCAAAAATAACACCAATCTCTTTGTCCTTTTTATACTCAGGCCCTTAAACATATGTGTGTAATAGGCGGAAAATGAATGAATAACTCTATATCAAAACTGTAACGCTTTTTAATAACTAGTAATAGTAGTTCATCCGCATACAAGAGACTTTGGAAGGTTGTAACATGTCTTGTCTAAGTGTCCATGTAGAGGGAAAGTGCAGAACAACGCCATCTGCTGGTGGTTGTGTTCAAAACATTTCCATCATTCGTTTCACTATAGAGAATTTTTTGGTAACAGATTAAAAATCACTTACAGATTTTGTGAAACAGCATATACGAATACAGTAAAATATCAGCACATTTTGCTCTGTTATACAAACGTAAAGAAGAAAATACAATTCAACTACAAAACCCAAGACTCCGTGCCGGCTCCGCTCTACGGAAAGTGGGAGAGTGACGTCATTCGCGCGACCAACTTTGTAGTCCGTTTTGGGCAAGTGCTGGTAAAAAAACGTTTTCCAGCGTTTCACTGTCAAATAATCGTTTTGATGGTTGACTATATGCGGTGCTTTTAATAATTCTTCGGTGTTTTTTTGCTTGTTAATTTTAAGTTTTGATATGTCAATTTGTCTGTTACGAATTAAAATACTGTAGAAGAAAAATACCACTTAAAAAAAGCAGTAAATTAGGGTCAGATATATATAAATCATATGGGACAATTTACCCCGCTCCTGAGCTGAACTACAATAGTACCTGAAGACAGGCCAACAAAGTAATATGAAAGGATTTATTTATGTATATTCAGATAGATAGACAGAAAGATAGATAGATAGATATTAGTTTATTGTAGCCAAAAATGAAATATAACATAATTGTACAGACTTAAAAATACTTTAGCGTCACCATTAATTACAATTTGTTCAGTGTTATTTGATTATTTGGCTTTGACAGCCTGTTTACGTTTTTCTCGGCCATGATAAAAATAACTCAAATAACAGGAATAAAAACATAAATCAATAATAATAAAAACATGATAATAAACTGATGAAGTTTGTTCTGCTCTTCACCACTGCCCTCTAGCGGTGAGTCACGAGTATGCAGTACAGTACGGTAAAATTCCATGTTGCACCAGAAGAGGGCGGCATGGAGCGACGGCAGGAGAGAGACCTCGTCTGTGATCTACACTCTACCACTATACCAGGTTAGTAGCATTTTCAATGATTTTACTAAAAGCAGTTTTGGATTTTACCTCACAGTGATAGAACAAAACTCCCATCGTGATTTAAAGAGTTTTCTATCATAATTTAATTATTTTGCTTTGCATTGTTTTATAGCTTGTTACCACACCAGTTTTGAGTGTATTTAACTTGTTCACAGATGCTAATTTATCCAGTTCACACAATATGTGCATTAGAATCCGAACAGTAATACTAGACTGTGCATGGCAACAGTCTCTGAACAGCAGCAGGGTGACCTATCATGCAGTCATACGTATTGGGATCTTGTGGATGATGTTGGAAAAAGCTGTCATTTTTGGTACCTTTATTTTTGAGAATGCAGGCAAAATAGGCCTACAATGTAAACATAGTGCTGACTAGTTTAAATAAGGTCCTGAAATCTAGTGGACAGTCCTTTGAGTCTCATGAGTGAGTTCAGCGACTTTAAGGTCACCCTTTGCTGACACAGCTTGTATAATCTCCATAGAAAAGCACTGATCAATAGAATGGGACACTCTGGAGCAGCTGCACATGAGTCTAAGGTCACCATGCCCAATGCTAAGCGTGGGCTAGAGGGGTATAAAGCCCCCCAGCATTGGGCTGTGGAGCAGTGGAACTGTGTTCTCTGGAGTGATGGAGCTCCATCCAATACCTTTGGGATGAGTTGGAGTGATCCAGAGCTGACCACCACCATCAGTACCTGACCTCACTAATGCTCAATCAGATCCTCACAGCAATGTTCAAACATCTAGTGTAAAGCCTTCCCAGAAGAGTAGAGGCTGTTACTGCAGCACAAATTCACTATTAACACCTTCATTTCAGAAGAAACTCTAGTTGTGTACAACAGTTCAATTCATCATGCATCAAATTAATTTGAATTCATATTTAGGGAAGTTTTAGGAATCCTTGTCATGTGACGTCTGAACCCTGGTGAGAAAGAATCGGTCCAGTACAGTCTAGAGCTGCTGGAACAGTGAGTGATGTGCACTTTTGTACTTGTGTTCGCAGGAATTTAGGGAGGTTCCCACTTCCAGCGAAAGGTTTGAGCTATCTATAAAGATTTAAACGCTCATAGACTTGATGTGGCTCTTATACGCTTCTGCCAGACGGAGCCCTGCGGTTCACTCTGACCTAATGACCCATTTTCTCTTAAAAACTGCAAGGTACAAAATGCACTTATCTGGTTTTCCTTAGCAGGTGTTTGTCAGTTCGGCAGCAGGATGTACTCGGTGTCCTTGGCATGTGCTAACACAGAGAGGGAGTGTGTGGAGCAGTATGAAGTGAAATATTGTAAGCAGAGAGAGATGGATGCTCCCTGACTCAGACTTTATTATTAATATGTAGATGATGTATCTGTGGTGAAACATCCCCAGAACAGGGAGGCGTCAGCTGGCGCATCAGTTTTCTTGCAGAAAGAAGAGCTAAACGCTGACCAGACTGACCCAATTAGTTAGTTACAAGTCACAGGTTTGGACACACTACGAGGGGCTTTTCTTTATTTTTTACTATTCTCTACATTTTAGAATAATAGCAAGGACTTCAAAACTATAAAATAGCACATATGGAATGAAAGGGGAATTCCACCATTTTTTTTTAAATTTCCACATTGTAAACAGAGTTCTTCATTCCTGCTGGAAAAGCTGCTTGAGATAGCACCAAATATCTAAAATAGAAGATAGTTTGGTTTTGTTTAGGGTTTTTAATTAAAGGGGAATTCCATCACATTTTCAAACTTTCTGCATAATTGTTTGTTTGAGATGTAAACAGAGTCATTCAGAGTGGTTTGGTGTGAAATGGTTCATATGTCTTCACAGTGACTACAACACAAATATAGACATTTATTTTACTATCCAAAACCACCAGTGAACCTACACGAGTCTTCTGAGTGTTTATATGGAATATTGATTATGAGGTAATAGTCATGAATCTGAAAAAAATAGTTTTCTTTGGGGACAATTTTGCATGTATCTCCCCGCCATGAATATGAATAATATGTTTTACGCCAAACCTCAAAACTATCATAGAATAATCACTCAATAGATTTATTAACTATTTTGTGTAACAGCTTCCAGTGAAGTAGCTTTGGTTTGGGTTCCTATCACCACCACTGTGAACAGTTTTGATGCTGTAAGTTTCTCTAGAACAGAGCGTTTCTCACCAAACCACTCTGAATGACTTTGTTTACATCTTAATCATTTATTTATGCGGAAATTTTGAAAAACTGGTGGAATTCCCCATTAAGCATAAAACTGGGTGAAAATGTCTTTCAGATTATGAAAAAAAACGTACTACAAACGATCTTTTGACTGGTTCTCTTAATTAAATTTGGAAAAATGTGTGATTTTTTTCTGAATATATTGTGCTTTTCAATCAGTACTGAAAGAGATTAATGAGGAAAGGAATATAATTTTAGTCTTGATTAATCACTGCAGTCATCTAGCAGCTAATTTGTCTTTTAGCTTTAATTCTGTTGCCAGCAGCACCCAAACACCTGCCAAGCTGCTGCTCATATCTGTCTGCTCTTGCAGCTTGAAAAGAGGAAAGTAGCACCTAATAAAAGTTTAAGGAGTTCATTCATTCAGATAAAACTCAACTGGTTGTTTGACACTCGCGCTGGAGTTCCTGGTGTATTAAAGAAAGACTTGATAGCACTTCACATGAATACTGCACTCATAATGCTTTATAAATGCATTTATATGGCGTGCATGATACCTTACATTGTCTGGCATAAGCTTGTATAATTGCTAATAACTAGTAAACATGAATGGTGTAACGCACTACAACAAGGTTCTGAACAGGTGTTATATTGTGTTATGGAACATGACTTTATGAAACCAAACACAATCAGCCATAATCTTAAGTCCACCTCCTTGTTTCTACGCTTGTTGTCCATTTTATCAGCTCCACTTATTATATAGGTGCACTTTGTAGTTCTACAGTTACAGACTGTAGTCCATCTGTTTCTCTGCATACTTTGTTATCCTTTTCTTCAGTGGTCAGGACCCCCACAGGACCCTCACAGAGCAGGTACTATTTGGGTGGTGGATCATTCTCAGTAGTGACACTGACGTGGTGGTGGTGTGTTAGTGTGTGTTGTGCTGGTAAGAGTGGATCTTTCATCAGTGGTCACAGGACGCAGCCCACAGGGCGCTGTTGGCTGGATATTTTTGGTTGGTGGACTATTCTCAGTCCAGCAGTCACACTGAGGTGTTTAAAACCTCCAGCAGCACTGCTGTGTCTGATCCACTAAGACCAGCGCAACACACACTAACACACCACCACCACATCACTGTTACTGCAGCGCTGAGAATGATCCACCACCTAAATAGTACCTGCTCTGTGAGGGTCCATGGTGGTCCTGACTACTGAAGAACAGGGTAAAAGGGGGCTAACAAAGTATGCAGAGAAACAGATGGACTACAGTCTGTAACTGTAGAACTACAAAGTGAAACTATACGGTCAGTGGAGCTGATCAAATGGACTATGAGTGTAGAAACAAGGAAGTGGACTTGTATGCAATCATCACTACTTAAGAGCAATAAAACAGGCTTATGCCAGTTATTTTGTATGCTTTATAAATGCCTTTATAAGTCATTGTGAATACAGGATATAGAGGAAGTGTTACCCAAGACTTTTATTCGAGGATGACTTCAGGCTGTTGCTCTGTGTGAGATACTGTTTCAAAGCTCTGCCTCCGTCCTCTGCTTACCTGCCTGATCTGGAAGTGAATGTTTCTCCTGACAAAGACACTCTGTTTCTATGTCCTACACTCTGATGACTCTAGTTACCCAGCAACTCTGTATTCTCCACCCACCCCACCCCCCCAGTATCGGTCATGTGACAACAGTTTCAGAGAAAGCAGCAGACTGTGAGTGGAGGCTTGGGTTTCCCCGGGAACTCTTAACGCTACAGAAACCCAAGTCTGCTTTTAAAAACAATGAGCCGGGACTACATTAAACCGGATTAAAGGCATCTAGACCTCGCCCTCCGGATAATTCAAACAGCTGCTTCTGTATTTAAATTCAAAAGGGATAAACAACAATGAAAAGCCTTTTTATGCTCTTAAAAAATATGGCTCTTCAAGGGTTCTTTAGTAAAGACAATGGTTCTATATAGAACACTCAAAGAACCATTTGCATGCTTAAATGATTCTTTGCATGGTGACCTTGTTCTTCAGATTGATGGAGAGTGTGCTGTGTATGGTTCTATATAGCACCTAAAAGGGTTCTGCTATTGTAATGATGTCAAGCTTGTAACAATAGAAGAACCTTATTTTGTGCTATATAGAACCATTTTCATGTATTTATGTGGTTTTATTGTTTTATGTTTTATGTCATAATAATTTTTTTACATGGCAGTTAATGGTACTAGAGTGCACTGCTTAGGCTGGATGGGCTGATGTATATAATATTTTGGTTTTTTAAGCAATAGAACACGAGAGAGAGTGTGTTATCACGAAATAACATCACGTGATGGCGAGTGCCGTAGATCATCACTCCGTTCACTCGCTGCACAGTCTGCTGTAAGCTTCGCCTTTTGAAGTACAGACTGTAAGTTTAGCTCAGTTTTGTCAATTTTTGCCAGATCAATGTTAATGTTGTTTTGTTCCAGCCAGTCTGTAAAGCATCTTACAGCCCATTTAGTTTGGTGAATGGTATTGGGTTAATTTCTGGCTGATTCCAGGTTGTTTAGCTGTTCTTCTGTCACAGCTGCCGACTGAAAAGCTGCTCAGTGGTGATGACAGTTTGGGAATTTAGTGTGGTCTCATCTTCAGAGTCTGACCAAATCGGCTGTCGGTCAAATGTGATCTTAAAAGTATCCATTTTCTGTTTGTGGCAAAGTAAGCAGTAAAAACGTTCAAATGGCTTGAGCGTCTCCTACAGCTGTCAAAGTCATTGCTTAGCAATGGCATCTCAGCGGACTGATACAGTGTTTGTGAAAAAAACCTGCTTTTATGGTGAAATAACAGCACAGTTACAATGCTTCTCAACCAATCAGCTTGCATGGCCGGAACTAGTTCAAGTTCAAGTTCAAGTTTGCTTTATTGACATGACAAATGTATATTTGTATTGTCAAAGCACAACTAACTGTTGTACAATGTGACATCACAAACAGTGAAATTGCAGCTTAGTTTCCATATATGGACTGTGTGGACTGGAGAGTGAAGGGCACATTTTGAAACTTTAACACTGTTTACATGCAGCATCAAAGTCTTTTATTTAAAAAATAGTAAGGAAAATTTGATTTTACATGTTATAGGCCCTTTAATTGTTTTACTATTTACATATGTTTATCTTATTTTATGTATCATTCTGGAATCTTATAGTATTTTGTCTAATAAGAAATGCAGAATTTCTCCAGCAAAACTGAAAAGTCCCTACAGTGAAATCCAATAATTTAACATTTTTTATCATAAGAATAACTTGATGCATGCAAATTTGCATTGCAGCCCATGTAGATAATGAATGTTAAACCTCAGGATGTAAATATCTAATATCTGAAGTTGAAATTCTACATTTTTTTCTAAATCTTGTATAATTGTCTGCATAATTAAGTGTTTAAGATGTAAACAGAGTCATTCAGAGTGGTTTGGTGCGAAACGCTCTGTTGTAGAGAAACTTACTGAGTCAGAATTGTTCACAGTGGTGGTGATAGGAACCAGACGTCCACCTCTAAAAGCGCCCTCACAGAAAGTTATTACAGGAAGTGGTTATGAATTCACTGCCTGATGACTGAGACACTGTTTTATGATAGTTCTGAGAAGATTATGGTCTTCATGGTGGAGGGATACATTCAGGATGTTGTGAGGCAAAATAGTCCCCAAAGAAAACGTATTATTTCAGATTCTCCACTATTTTCCATCATCCACATTCCATATAAACTCAGAAGACCTGTGTAGGTTCACTGGTGGTTTTGGTTAGTAAATAAAATGTCTATATTTGTGTTGTAGTCATGGCGACCCCTGGTTCCTATCACCACCACTGTAAAGACATCTGAACCATTTCACAACAAACCACTCTGAATCACTCTCAAACACTGATTTATGAAAAAAAAATTTTTAAACTATTAGAAATCTTTAATAGAAGTTCTAGCAGAAAAAAGACCAATGTTACACAAGAATGTCTATTGTCATAATATTCAATCTTTTTTTTCTTTCTGTTTATAGTGTAGAGAAACCCTGCCATGTTTATGCTTCAGCCTCAGTGACTCAGCGTTGTGTAACACGTGACAAAGCATGTTTCGAGTCATGAATGATACATTTGCATTGTCTCAGCTAACTAAGCTGCTCAGCACCTGCTGTAACTGGTTAAAACTAACTGTTTACGCCTTGGGGTCTTATAGGCCTTTAGAGAATGAAGGATTTCTGTGAAATTAAAAAAAATCTATAATATTTAGCTAATTTTTATTAAATCCTATCATCATGTTTGCTGTATTTAAACTGTGCTAGTTCTTACTATATTGTTAAGTTTCGGTTGGAAACAAAAGGGTTGAATTCTTGAAACAACAAGCAAGAAATTCTCCAATAAGGATTGTTCTCTCTGTGGTATCCAGGTAGATTCAGCCATGTGAGCTCCCCCATTGGTCAGGACTTCAGGAGCTGGACTGAAGGCCTTACATGTTAGGTTAACTACCAGCATAATTAAGACGTGACCATAGTCTAAACAGATTACGGTTAGTTGTTAGGAAAAGAAAACAGTGGTGGCAGCTCTATGCAGGACTCTTCACTGAGAGAGCTACTGTAAAACTGATACACACAAGCTCAGATATATGATAATGTCTGTTTGAAACTTCAGATAAAACATATGGGAATGGCTTTTACAAGATTTAAACGCTAGCGTTTAATTTATAACAGCCAAAACAATGTTAATAGGAATCAGCAGTAGCTTAAAGCTAATATACTGCTAGAATCCCATAGGGCTGCTAGCAGAAATTAATTATTATAGAGCTATAGAGGTGTTTTTATTGTTTCCTTTGCTTTTGGGCTTGTTTTTACATTTGTGTCCCAAACTGATGGCCTCACTTTAACCATCTCACTTTGCCTGCGTTGTGTTGTAGCTGTATAAATGGACAAAATAGGTGTCTTTATTACTTTTAATAATTCTATAAAACTGTTTTCATCAAATGCAGAGCCTGGACATGAAAATGATTGAACACAGTTTACAGTTTTCATCATCGATGTCCAACGAAAGTAACAGTGTCTGCATGTTCCAACCAATGAGTGTACATGTCATATATACACCGTTCAGGCATAACATTATGACCACCTCCTTGTTTCTGCGCTCATTGTCCATTTTATCAGCTCCACTTACTCCACTATAGAGTAATTTTGTAGTTCTACAATTACAGACTGTAATTGTCCCCCATGGACCCTCACAGAGCAGGTACTATTTGAGTGGTGGATCATTATCAGCACTGCAGTAACACTAATGTGGTGGTGGTGTGTTAGTGTGTGTTGTGCTGGTACGAGTGGATCAGACACAGCAGTGCTGGTGTCCACTCACTGTCTACTCTATTAGACATTCCTACCTTGTCAGTCCCCCTTGTAGATGTAAGGTCAGAGACGATAGCTCATCTGCTGCTGCACAGTTTGTGTTGGTCATCCTCTAGTCCTTCATCAGTGGTCTCAGGACACTGCCCACAGGACACTGTTGACTGGATATTTTTGGTTGGTGGACTATTCCCAGTCCAGCAGTGACACTGAGGTGTTTAAAAACTCCAGCAGCACTGCTGTGTCTGATCCACTCAGACCAGCGCAACACACACTAACACACCACCACCCACACGTCAGTATTACTGCAGTGCTGAGAATGATCCACCATCCAAATAGTCCCTGCTCTATGAGGGTCCTTGGGGGTCCTGACCACTGAAGAACAGGGTAAAAGGGGGCTAACAAAGTATGCAGAGAAACAGATGGACTACAGTCTGTAATTGTAGAACTACAAAGTGCACCTATATAGTAAGTGGAGCTGATAAAATGGACAATGAGCGTAGAAACAAGGAGGTGGTCATAATGTTATGCCTGATCGGTGTATATGTGATATGTATTTCATATGTACAGTGAATTAGTGGATATGTCATCATTATCTAAGTCACTCGTGGGTCGCAGGGGGTGCTGGAGCGTATCCCACCCTATCCCTGTGCTTGTTGGGCAGAAAGCAGGAAACGCCAAGGACAAGTCGCCAATCCATCGCAGGGCAGCATGAACATGCAAACCACATGGAACGCCACACAGAAAGGACCCTGGTCACCCAGCTGGGGAATCAAACCCAGGCCCTTCTTGCTGTGAGGTGACAGCTTGCCGCGCCACCATGCCGTCCATGTATATGCCATGTATATCATATATACACTCAGTAGTTCAGTGGAGGATCTCGAGGGGAACTGAAGCTCCACCAAGCAGCTGTTTTTGTTAGTTGGCTGCTTGTTGATTCATCCATAGATCTCCTATGGATGTCCAGCATGGTTTGCTAAAGGTTTTGCTTTCAAAGACATTTAAAAGCTGTATTTGAACAAGAGCTCTACAATCACAGAGTCTATCAGAGTGACATACAGCGTCGAAAGAGGAAAACAAATAAAAAAAAGTTTTACATTTTAAAGGTACACTCTGACCAGACTTTAATAACCCCCTTCTGATGACGTATTTTGTTAAAAAGGCTCGTCAGATTGAAAAAAAATACTTAATGTGGTAACAAGTAAATCAACTAGTTTTATTCAACCTAAATCATTTGTGGTGGAGTTTTGAATGCAGAAGGAAGCTGGAAGACTGATCCTACATACTATGAAGCTACAAAAGGCACTTCAAACAGCCTGTGCCCAAAAATCCACACCAACATTATTCAAAAGTACCTTTTGATACATCATCAGAAGGGGGGTTTCCTAGTCTGGCCAGAGAGTCCCTTTAACTTCGACAGCTCTAGTGTGTTGTAATAACCAAATAAACAAAATGAGGTCTTCTATTCATAAGAGGTGCAACTGATCTGGCCCCACCTAGAGTCCTGCATTATGCAAGAAGGTGTAATTACTGTCAATTGCTGGTTTACGGTCTAAGGAGTGACATCATGCGGTCTGATTTGATGACGTGTCTGGTTGTTTGCATGTTTGGCTCATTATGCATTAGCTGAACAGAAATCTACTACTTTGACTAATTCCAGCCAGGCCATGAAAATTTAGAGGCTTTGTTAAGAAGTGCCAGGTTGCTTTGCTGTCGATGGAGCTTGATAGTCTTTGTTAAGGTGACACTGATCCTGTATGATCCTGTGCAACAGGTGCTGCTGGCTGGTAATGTGATATTTTCATGTCTCCCACCACCTTACGCATGACACCATCAATATTTAACACAGCATCTGTTGGAAGGTGCTACAATTGATTCTTGTGGTCAGAAAGCGCAAAATGATAGGGAGCAATTCAAACATGGTCAGTAAACATATTAATCATGGGCACTAATCTGAGAATAAGATTATTTAATCATATAAAACAGGGATTTTGGAGTTTAAAATTAATTAAAAATGGTGTTGAATTGCACTAAATGGCACAAAAGTTTGTAGACACCTGCTTTCTTCTGAAATAAATGGTATTAATTGTGAGTTTGTGCTGCAGTAACAGCCTCTACTCTTCTGAGCATCTGATTAAGCATTAGTGAGGTCAGGTTCTGATGTTCGATGGTCAGTTCTGGGTCACTCCAACTCATCACAAAGGTATTGAATGGAGCTCCATCACTCCAGAGAACACATCTCCACTGCTCCACAGCCCAATGCTGGGGGGTCTTTATACCCCTCTAGACCATGCTTGGCATTGGGCATGGAGACCTTAGGCTCATGCATCTGCTCCAGAGAGTCTGATTTCTATTTGTCTGTCCTTTTCTATGGAGATTATGCAAGCTGTGTCAGCAATGGGTGACCTTAAAGTAGCTGAAATCACTCCTTAGATGGTTAGTCCTTCAGAAAATCATTTCTGTAAGTGAGATATGTGCAAGTTTTATGAAGATTTTTAATGTTTAACTGCTTAAAATCTCAGGCTCATTACATACTAAGGCTTATTAACCATTGTGTGGTGTTGATGTGTTTGTTACTCAGTGGTCTGGTGGACCCACCACATTATTGTTTTATAAATCAATACAGCCATAACAACTACCAGATGTTTAAAATATCATAAGTGTCCAGCGTAGAGTTCTCCTTTAGCAGCTGTAGCCAGTCAGCAGCCTGTCCATGTTGTCCACCCTCACACACACACACACACACACACACACACACACACAGACTAACAGCAGGCCATGTAGGAGAAGAACACAGTGAAGGACACAGCACCTCCACACTTTTACTCCTCGCAGGTTCAGCCTAACACCACATGTGTAATATAAATGTGTGGGGGGTGAACAGTGTGAAGACACTGAAAATGGGTTATTTTATATGTTCTTCACAGAAAATGAGCAAAGGATAAGAATCTGAGGTTGAAATAATAATAAATCGCATCATTTTTTTCTTTTGGTAAACATTGAAAAAGGGTCCCACAGATCTGAACACCACACAAGGGTTAAGCAGTACCTACAGGGACTTCAGTGCAAACTGGTTAAGCTGTTCTTAGGTTATAGACTTGTGTAATAAATCTTTGGGCCAGCCTGCAGTCCCTGGCCATTTAGGGGGTTAATGAGCCTTTACATAATGTAAGAGTTCTGGACCAAGTTAGGGTTTTTTTTCCTGGAGCTGTGAATTCAGGCCAAGAGCCATTTAGGAAGGCAGAAACACACCTGTTAGCATATTTAACACATACAGGTAAAGAACACTATTCAGTAACATCTAGTGTGTGTTTTATGCTCTTGTATCCCAAACTGTATCTGCATCAGACTGATGAATGAGGTCATGGGGTCATGTTTTAAAATGTATACTTATTTGATTTATTTAACGTTTGAAGAGTTTTGTGTTGATAAAAAAGAGATTGGAGTTTAAACAGTGGTGAGTAGCGCCGTAGTGACCGTAGTGTCACTTAGTACTGAGCATTGTGATAGTGCACTTCAATATCGGTATAAAGAAGCACAATTCTAGTATTATGAAAACCCAATCCACATTTTTTTTGATACATAGTGTATTTGTAACCAAGAATGTATTAATGATATTCTCTTATTTTGAGTTTCTATTTGAAAACTATATTCTGTGTTATTGCATTCATTAAGAAAATAAAATCAAATTAGATGTTAACCATTGCAGCTTAATCAATTGTTGTGTGGGTTTTTCCAACAGTTATTAAGCCTCATCATGGACTATGTTTTCCTTTCAGTACAAAATACTGTGTAGTCAAGGACTACACTCTTAAAAAGAGGGTTCTTCAAGGTTTCTTTAATAAAGACATGTTTATATATAGAACCATGAACACTCGAAGAACCATTTGCATGCCAAAATTCTTATTCAGATTGATGGACAATGTGTTGTATATGGTTCTATATAAAACCTTTTTGAAAAGGGTTATATATAGCACCAAAAAGCGTTCTGCCATTGTTACAATGTCAAACAACACTTTTCGGTGCTATATAGAACCATATACAACACATTCTCCATCAATCTCCAGAACAATTTCACCATGCAAAGAAGCATTAAAGCATGAAAATTATATTGTATTTACGGGTTTATATATAATCATTGGGCCTCATTCATCAGTATCTTAAGTCTGTTCTTAAGTGTGTTCTTGTGAAAGGTCCTAAGAAAAAGTCTACGTCAGATTCATGACGTGTTCTTAAAGCGCAGAACTGTTCTCACCTTTGTGCTCTTGAGTGTGTGTAGATTCTGTTCTTACCTAAGAACAAATCCCAGATAAGAAAACACTGGTGAACGTCAGAATCCTTGTCAAAACTGGGTAAGAGGGTTTTTAAGAAGAAATTTTTTTCTTAAAAACTGTTGGTGAATGAGGCCCAATTTTTGTTATTTATTGATATTTGGACCTTTATTGTTGTTAAATTTCAATATGAGCAGAATTTATTACATCCATGACCCTGTTTGGCACCTTTGCCTACACTGGTAGCTAAAAGGGTTCTACGTAGTTCCAATGAAGTCAAACATGTAATAATAGTGGCACCTTTTTTGGTGCTATATAGAACATTCTTTTAAACCACATACACGATTTATAAAATGGTTCAGACATAGAACTATGGACCATTCAAAGAACCATAGGAATGCATAAATGGTTCTTTGCATGGTTATATGGTTCTTCTCCATGATGGAGAACCAGCTGTACAAAATAGCACAAAAAGGTTCCGCAATTGCTACAAGTCATAGAACCCGTTATGCTAGGAGTGTACAATAAAATTCCCATCATAGAGAGCCATTCATGCATTCAAATGGTTTCTTGAGTTGTTGTGGTCCTTTATAATCACTGCCACTGCTAAAGAACCCTTGAAGAACCCACTTTTTTTAAGGGTGGTAGATCCTTTTTGGTAACTGTTAAAGGAGTGTGTGTACTTTTGTTGCCAGTTAGAGATGAAACAGCTGCTAATCCTGATCTAATCTATCTATCTCTAATCTCATATCATTGATCTAATCTATCTATCTTTAATCTCATAACACTGCAGTTAGAACAAATGAGGGATAATGAACGAACTGAACATCAGACTTCAAAAAAACAAAATCAGAGTTTATTACATTGTTAAACTTGATACATGTGTTCCAACGTAAGCAAACGCAGAATTCAAACCACTCGCTTTCTTGAAAGAACAGAAAAGCACCAGCATGTTCCACCAGCTCGACACCAGCGCTCCTCTCCGCCTCACTGCCCACAATGAGGTGCTCACATTGTGTCTCCTGGCTTCCTTCCCACTCCGCTCTGCCACAAGGCCCCTTGTGTAAGGCAGACTATAATGTCCACCGGCTCGGGTAACTGTTTTTGTCTTTCTCTCACGAGTAATCTTTTTCATCTCATGTGCTCAACACAGTCAACCACGCAACGTTAAAAGCAACGATAAAAAAAAGACTGAGAAATACTTTGAAAAAAGGGACCTTAATTTAAAGGTTAAGATGTAAACAGAGTCATTCAGAGTGGTTTGGTGTGAAACGCTCTGTTCTAGAGAAACTTACAGAGTCAGAATTGTTCACAGTGGTGGTGATAGGAACCAGACGTCCACCTCTAAAAGCTCCCTTGCAGGAAGTTAATACATGAAATGGATATATATACACTGCCTGATGACTGAGACACTGTTTTACGATAGTTTTTAGAATGCATAAATCCATTCATGGGGTTGTATTTGTGTTGAAGTTATGATGCCTGGTTCCTATCACCACCACTGTAATGAAAAGTCTCTACAAAGAGTCTCTGCAATCGACTGTTTCACACCAGACCCTGTTTACATCTCAAACATTGAATTATGCAGATCCTTACAAAAAAGTCACATTCAAATTGTGAAAAATCACATCTAGAAGAGTTTTGTCACATGTGAACACGATTTAATCACATGATACTTTTTCATGCAATCATTTGGTTTTTCACATGAGATAACGTTTTTTAACATGTTAAGTGTGTTTTATTTACATGCAAAATTCATGTGACTTTTCTATAAGGGGAAAAATAAGTAGAATTTACCTTTACACCCTTCTTAAAACATAAAAAAGTAAGAATGTCTATTGGGCTGGAAGGCTTTCCATTACTGCATTAGAAAATACACTCATTTGACCTTCAGGCGGACTTTTTTTTCTCCCTCAGTGCATTAAAAAGCCAACCAAATCCATCTTTTCATAGGCCGACAAATGACAAACGTTCTCCTTCATAACGGAGTCTGAGAGGGCACTCGTATTACATACCCTTGTCAAAGAAATGACACCAAACAGAGGTGTGGACAGTTTTACAGTTCCTCATTTTCACTTCATACGTAGTCTCTCCTGTCGTACCCACCGCCAGCTGTGGAGCGAGGGGCAGAGTAAGCCATCCTGGAGGGGTTGTATTTCTTCTCCTGTGGCGGGCAGGAGCAGCAGAGCAAGGAGCCGCCCATTAAGAGGAGGGCGGCGGCGGCCCAGCCGATGTAGAGCGCGGCCCCCAGCTCCCTCCGCTGCGCATCGGTCAGCAGCGGGTTGTAGAAGTCCCTGATGATGCTGTTGGCTGACCAGCATACTGGAATCAGCTGCATGAGCCCAGCCACGATGAACAGCACCCCAGCGAAGATCATGACTTTGGCCTTGGAGGACTCGTCCTCGATGCAGTTGGTGCACTTGGCGCCGGCGATGGACACCAGCACAGCCAGGACAGTCAGCAGGATGGAGATGACGGTCAGAGCTCTGGCTGCTTGGAGGTCCTGTGAGAGGGCCAGCATGGAGTCGTAAACCTTGCACTGCATCTGCCCCGTGCTCTGGACCACGCAGCTCATCCACAGGCCGTCCCAGATGATCTGGGCCGTCACGATGTTGGAGCCAATGAAGGCGGTGACCCGCCACATGGGCAGGGCGCAGGAGACGATGGCCAGGAGCCACCCCAGGACGCACAGCACGATGCCTATGAGCTCCAGACCAGCAGACATGGTCGATGTTGGGTTCCTTCTTTCTACAGCTGGTTGAGTTTCTGCAGTGATGTGAGATCCAGCCAGTGTCTCAGAGTCAGTGATGTGGTTCCTCTGCAGAAACAAGAACCCCTTTATACTCCGGCTCAGGTAGAGGGGTGGAGTCCTGCAGGGCAGTGACATCATCCAGAGGAAGGACTTAGACTCTGCTGACCTGCTTTTGCCAGCCCTGAATGATGGTACAAAACGTTATGAATTAAGGAGTAGGAGTAGAAGCCACCTAGTTACTGAACATCCATTTGTAGCTGTCGGACAAAACGTTCCCAAAAGCCCACGGCGCGTGGTAGTACCTCTCTACATCTGCCAAAAAGGAATGTCTAGAGCAGGGGTGCCAAAACTTTTTATCATGCAATGTTTGAGGTGGGCCCTGGGCCAAAAAGACAAAACAGAATACAAATAAAGACACACATTTCAAAAATGCATTTTTATCATATTGCACTATAACTAAATTTGTAACTTAAGTATTTCAAACATACAGTTTAAGAATAGCATTAAATAAGTTATACATGCAAAAATTTGTGAACTGACATTTTTTGTACACTTTATTTGCTGAATATACTGGAAATATATTTTATAGTTTGTTTTATTTTTTTCCAATATGATAAACGGTCCCACCTTAACTTTATATTAAGTGTGTCTCTAATACCTGTGTAGTTACACATGAATACCATTTGTAACAACACTGTAACTACTGATGATTTAGTCTATATTACAGATGAATTAAAGAAGTACAGCCTATATAATTACATGTGTATCAACTTCAGTGTGGCATAATGTAATCACACAAGTGTATCTTCTACACAGGAACTTTCCTGTAGTGCAGTGTTAAAGTTACACTAAAATAAGTGGGCGGTTCCTGTGTAGTTGTTATGTAGGTACTGTGTAATAATGGAGTGGTCATATAGACATTGCTTTTGAGGTAATGCAACACATTTAATAAATGTCTTAAAAGTTATGTTTTAAGATAAGGGGATGTCTGCTGTACTGTCACATAGACATACAGAATGATTTAAAGTTAAAACACAGTGTCACAGCACTGGCAACATAAATGCTAGCTAAATGTTAGGAAAGCTGGCAGATACAGTGTAAGTAATGCCTTAATGTAAGTTATTAGATTCTTTTACTGCTGGAAAAAATGCTGTTCCAGTCTGATTACAAATGTAATTACATTAGTGTTATTACCCTTGTGTAATTACATGAGAGAATAGGCTGTTACAACTATTAAGATACACTTGTGTAATTATATGATGCAAAACTGAAGTTGATACACATGTATAATTATATAATGTGTACTTCTGTAATCCATCTGTAACAGTAACTAAAGGATTAGTAGTTACATTGTTGTTGCATATATTGTTCATATGTAACTACACAGTTATTAGAGACTTAATATGAAGTGAGACCTGATAAACTTAGCATTTAGCTTTGTTCCCTGTATATGTCATGTCATTTGACTGGGGTGTTCACACATTTGCAAATGACCGTTTCATAATAAATTGTATTTACATTACATTTAAATTCCATCTGCACTCCTGACTTTTTCTGTTTGCATATATCTCAAATGCGAACACCAAGCTATTTCTGAACATTTGGGGGGCCTAAGCACCATCCTACTTGGGGGGCATCCATCCACCTCAATTATATTATTTTGTATGCAGGAATAAAAAGGAATTTATATTTAATTAATACTTAAAACTGATCAGGAAAAAAATCTAATAAATGCCAAAGTAAATGCAGTACTGAGCAGACGTATTAGTCATCAAGAACTGATTAAAAGCTACAGAGAAAATGTGTCTCCTAGCAACCACCTGGAAGACCTGGTAGACCCCAAAACTGCTCCCATCAGATAAACAGCACTTAAAGCTTTCATCTTTGAGAGAGAGGAGAAAATTAAGATGCTTCAGATCTGAAAACATCCACAGGTGTTTCTGTCCATCCTTCCACTGTGAGAAGACGACTCAGCGCTATGGGTCTGAAAGGATGTGTAACTGTCAAGAAGCACCTACCTGAGAAAAGGAGACGGACACACCAAACAAAGAAGCTGAACAATGGACTGACCACCCCAGAGTCCAGATCTCAACATCACTGAATGTGTTTGATTACTTCAGAAAATCGTCAACCAACTTCTAAGACTGAACTTTGGAGATGTGTCTGCAGATTCTTTGAGAAACTGAAAGTGAGTCTCCTGAAAAGAATGGGAGCTGGAATAAAGGAAAAGAGTGACTCACTGACACTCACACAGCTGAGAGTAGATTTAGTTGTCGAGGTTTTTATGTTACTTTCTGTTTAATGTATTTTTTGCTCATTTTACTGCTAAGAATACATAATTTGTTCTAAATGGCTGCTTTAACTGGAAATTGAATAACATAACAGTACTGAAATCCTGAAATTAATGAATAAATAAATAAAATAAATACCATACCGAAATAAATCACATTGTTTGTTTAAGTGGCATGTGCCTCATTTCCGCTTTACTAACCAAAATTATCTATAACATTTTGTACCCATATCATATTTGACATGAACAATATTAAAGAAAGAAAACACTCTTGTGGCTCAGAGGCCTCTTGTGACTCAATTGAGCGTGTCGGGTGTCGCTGCACTCACGGCTCTTTCAGTGCGATTTCGGAGATCATCCAGTGTTGTGGAACCAACGACGAACGCTCTGAGCTGTTGGAGGTTCACTGCCCACAAATCACGCTGCACAGTTATGACGGATTCACTCTTATTGAAGTGGAGAACGCAGAACGCTTTCTGCTCAGGGGTCTCATCTCCTCGCAGACTGAAGGGAGCCATCTCCCACTGACAGACAGAAACTCTATGATCCCCTCTTTCAATTGGATTATGATTGGTTCCTAGGAACCTGACGATTGGAAAAATATGCCGATTTGAAATCAGATGAATCTTTTTGAATCACCTTGTATAACAAGTAGGGGAAGCTGGGAGGGTGACAGATGCTCAGATAAGAAGTCTTCACATAAGGAGTCTCAAAGAACTGCCGTGTGATTAGCCAGACATTCATTTGTTTGGAAACTATGTCCTTCTTCAAAGAGCCACTGTTGTTGCTGCGTGTCTGAAACCTCCAATCAGCTGAGTCGATGAGCTGTGCCTCTGAGGTGTCTTTGTATTTCGGTGGGTGATGGATCCTATTTCCAGCAGGGTGACCTCAGCTTTGGCTAAACTGCAGGTGAATAACAGTTAATGTTCCTGGCTACCTTTTAAACGCTTTTACAGGATTAGTTCTAATGGTCACCTATGCAAAAACCAATGTTTATTATGGGGTTAAAGTGACACCACTGGAAACTGTAAAGCTGACAAATACGCTGATCAAGACATATGGTCACCTAAAAGTGTAACCTCAAGCATGAAATGCTCCATTCTAGAGAAAGTTACAGAGTCAGAATTCATCACGAAGCTCCCTCACAGAAAGTTATGAAGTTATGAATACACTGAATGATGTCAAATTTTAAAACTTCTGTATAATTCAGTGTGTGAGGTGTAAAAAGAGTGATTCAGAGTGGTTTGGCGTGAAATGGTTCAGATGTCTTTACAGTGGTGGTGATAGGAGCCAGGGGTCGCCATGACTACAACACAAATATAGACATTTTATTTACTATGCAAAACCACCAGTGAACCTACCATATATGCCCCACCATGAATGCATTAAAAAAATAGCGTAAACAAAGTCTCAGTCATTAGGTAGTGTAATAATAATAATAATAATAATAATAACAATTATTATTTTTTTATATTTATTATTATTATTCCACTTATTTTTTACATTTCTGCATAATTAAGTGTTTGAGATGTAAACAGTCATTCAGAGTGGTTTGGTGTGAAATGGTTCAGCCTTCTTTACAGTGGTGGTGATAGGAACCAGGGGTCGCCATGACTACAACACTAATATAGACATTTTATTTACTATCCAAAACCACCAGTGAACCTACACGAGTCTTCTGAGTTTATATGGAATGTTGATGATGGTGATAAATCTGAAGAAAGTACGTTTTCTTTGGGGGTTATTTTGCCTCACAAAGCCATGTGTGTATCCCTCCACCATGAGTGGATTTCACACATACTTCATAAAACTATCGTAAAACAGTGTCTCAGACATCAGACAGTGTATTTATGGCCATTCCAAGGAATGACGTTCGGTGAGGGAGCTTTTAGAGGTGGAGATCTGGCTCCTACCACCACCACCGTAAAGAAAATCTTGGTATAATAACCATTTGAATGACTGTTTGCATCTAAATTATTTAGACATTTTGAAAAATCCACTTTAAACCAAATTATTCATCACCATGGCTATGAATGGTGTCTCATTAAAGGTATATGCAGCGGGAGCAGAGAGGTAGTGCAGCTTGTACAGTATGTGGGGAGTCGTTTGAGGGAGTGTAGGAGTAGACCAGCTTGTTTTTTTAATTTTTGGCTCGGAGCAAAAATATGTCCAAAGCATTTCATTTTACCGTCTGTAGGATGTGCTGGAAAATCCCCAGAGACACACAAACTCATTCTGAAACATTAGACAGACATTCAGCATCATAACAGTAATTATTAGTGGGGCAACCATGGAAATGACCCTGATGTCTAAGCAGAGACCCTCGTGTCTAAGCAGAGAACCTCATGTCTAAGCAGAGACCCTGATGTCTAAGCAGAGTGACTCGAATCCTGGTTTGCTGTCTCTGAACTCCACTCAGAGCCGAGATATATGCCTCATTAAAATTTCAGCCTGAGAAAAAAACACAAACAAAGCTGATTAAATCAGGAGAATCGACCTTAAGTGTGAATTCAACCAAATTTTCACAATGCCTGAATAGTTCGTTCAGAGTGGTTTGGTGTGAAATGGTTCAGATTTCTTTACAGTGGTGGTGACAGGAACCAGGGGTCGCCATGACTACAACACAAATATAGACATTTTATTTAGTATCCAAAACCAGCAACGAACCTACACGAGTCTTCTGAGTTTATATGGAATGTTGATGATGGAAAATAGTGATAAATCTGCAAATGTGAAGTTTTCTTTGAAGACTATTTGCCTCATAGTTGTTTCCCTCAGTCATGAATAAATTACAATAAATAGAGTAAAATACATTTTAAGCCAAACTTTTTTTTCACAAAACTATTATAAAACAGTGTCTCAGACATCAGGCAGTGAATTCATAACCATTTCATGTAGTAACTTTCTGTGAGGGAGCTTTTAGAGGTGGATGTCTGGTTCCTATCACCACCACTGTGAACAATTCTGACTCAGTAAGTTTCTCTAGAACAGAGCGTTTCACACCAAACCACATTTAATTATCAAGAAATTTTGAAATATCAGTGGAGTTCCCCTTTTACACATAAATAACAATAAAACTCAGTTCCTTACATGTCTGACTCACCTGTCATTGTCGTGTGCAGTAGGTACTGCAGTACTGTTCTACTGCAGCTCACAGTGCCTCTGCTAAAGACTCGAGACTCTGACTTACACCTCAGAGACTCAAGATGCGACTTAGACTCACACTTCAGAGACTCAAGGCGCGACTCTGACTTGCACCTCAGAGACTCAAGAAGACCTTGACTCTAACCTCAGAGACTCAGAACACGACTCTGACTTGCACGTCAAAGACTCAAAACACGACTCTGACTCACACCTCAGAGACTTAAGAAGAGACTCTGACTCTAACCTCAGAGACTCAACGCGACTGTGACTTGCACGTCAAAGACTCAAAACACAACTCTGACTCACACCTCAGAGACTCAAGAAGAGACTCTGACTCTAACCTCAGAGACTCGACGTGACTCTGACTTGCACCTCAAAGACTCAAAACACAACTCTGATTCACACCTCAGAGACTCAAAAAGAGACGCTGACTCTAACCTCAGAGACTCGACATGACTCTGACTTGCACCTCAAAGACTCAAGAAGTGACTCTGACTCAAACCCCAGAGTCTCAAGACGCAACTCTGACTTGCACCTCAGAGACTCAAGACATGACTCTGACTCGCATTTCAGAGACTTAAGACGCAAATCTGACTTGCACTTCAGAGACTCAAGACGCGACTCAGACTCACACTTCAGAGACTCAAGGCTCCGCTTTGACTTGCGCCTCAGAGGCTCAAGATGTGACTTGGACTCACACCTCAGAGACGCAATACAACTCTGACTCGCACCTCGGAGACTCAAGATGTGATTCTGACTCGCACCTCAAAGACTTGAGACGATTTAGTCTCACACCTCAGAGACGCTAGATGCAACTCACACCCCAAAATCTCGTAGTGTGACTGACTCACATTCCAAAGACTCAAGACGCAACTCTGACTCGCACCTCAGAGACTTGAGATGCAACTCTGACCTGCACTCCAGAGACTCAAGATGTGACTCTGACTCAGTCCCAGAGACTCAAGATGTGACTTTGACTCAGTCCCAGAGACTCGGAATGTGACTCTGACTCAGTCCCAGAGAATCATGACGTGACTCTGCCTTACACTCCAGAGACTTGAGTTGTGACTCAGACTTGCATAAAGAAACCTGTAGTCATTTCGACATTCCATAAATTCTTTAGATGGTTTAAGACCATGGACTCAAATATGTGCCAAGGTATGAGGTGTGCTTCCCAAAATTTAGACAGTCTGTGTGTGTCTGGATCTGAACTTTGTCCTAGTTTGTCAGCATTGCCTGTATATGTACTTCATATATTATTTATGTGAGAATTTGCCTTTCCCTTTACTTTTCAGGATCCCTTTAGATGTGTTAAAGGGGAATTCCACAATCCTTTCACATTTTCTGCAAAATTAAATGATTGCGATGTAAACAGAGTCAGTCAGAGTGGTTTGGTGTGAAACGCTCCGTTCTAGAGAAACTTACCAAGTCAGAACTGTTCACAGTGGTGGTGATAGGAACCAGATGTCCACCTCTAAAAACTCCCTCACAGAAAGTTACTACATGAAATGGTTATGAATTCACTGCCTGATGTCTGAGATTATTAGAGAGGTCTTTGAGAGGTTATGAGGAAAAATAGTCCCCGAAGAAAAATTATTTCAAATTTTCCTCTATTTTATAATCATTAGCGTCCATATAAACTCAGAAGACTCGTGTAGGTTCACTGGTGGTTTTGGATAGTAAATAAAATGGCTATATTTGTGTCGTACACACTGAAAAAGATGGTTCTTCAAGGACTTTTTAGTAAAACAGATGCATCTTTTTAGAACCATGAACTATTTCATGATTAAATGTTTCTTTTCATGGTGAAATGGTTCTTCCAATTGAGGGAGAATGTGTTGTATATGGTTCTGTATACAACCTTCTCAATAATGGTTCACCAAAAAGGGTTCTGCTATTGTCACGACATCAAGCTATATAGAACCATATACAAAAGATTCTCCATCAATCTGAAGATCCATTTCACCATGAAAAGAACTATTTGAGCATGCAAATGGTTCTTTGAGAGTGTATGGTTCTATACAGAATCATTTTCTTTACCAAAGAACCCCTGAAGAACAATCTGTTTTGAGAGTGTAGAGCAAAATCAATCAACCACTTCACACCAAACCACTCTGAATGAGTTTCTTTACATCTTAACTGCTGAATTATGCAGAAATGTTTAATTGTCCTTTCAGTCACAGTCTGTGTTTTCACTCACCCACTCTTACCTTCCTGAAATGTGACCCCTATGACCCCTTCCGTGTTTGTGGATCTTATGGGTGTTCTCTCATCACTTCAGCGCTTTAACTACAGGGATGGGCTTCGGACACGGCCCAGAAACTCAGATAGCGCGCTTCCCTGACATTCCACAGCCAGCCACCTGGCCTCAGTCCTCCTGCCCTGAAACAGCTTCATTGTCCCAGGGTGGTTTGGACAGTTGGATTAGGGCCCTAACAAAGCAAGATTCTTGTCCGGAAAGCTAATAGACTGTGAGAGGCGGGTAGATAACTACACTGACAGAGGATCCAACTCAGCACCTCATTATTGAAGACTTGGAGGCTTGTTTGAGACTGTTTGGCTTCCTAGATTCCACATCTTTCTGATTTTTTTTTTGATATTTTATGAAGGCTGACGAATGGGTGATGCTGAAAGTGGCTGCACTTATTACCTAAAATATTTAAAAATAAATTAGGAGGATAGCATCAAACCCCAGAACTGATAAAATTAATGTTTGGATTGAAAGACAATTTTAAAATGTGTGATTAAGACACATTTTATAGCATCAAAGTCTTCATATAATGCAGTTCAGTAGATAAAGGAGAAGTCCATTGATTTTTGCAAAATTTCATTGCTATGATATAAGCAAAGTCATTTAGAGTGCTATGGTGTGAAATGCTCCATTACAGAAAAACCCTGTTTTGTTCATAATGGTGGTGATAGGAACCAGACGTCTAAAGGCCTCTAAATGCTCCCTCACATAAAGCTGTCATACAAAATGCTCACAAACACGTTGTTTGCCACATTGTTTTACAACAATATATTATTTATATTCATTCATCATGGAGAGGTATATGTGGGTATTAGGAAAAATAGTCCCTAAAGAAAACTTTTTTTCAGATTTATCACTTATTTATCACATTTTACCATCATCAACATTCCATATAAACTCAGAAGACTCGTGTAGGTTCACTGTGGTTTTGGACAGTAATAAAATGTCTATATTTGTGTTGCAGTCATGGCAATGAGTTATGTTTTATCATGACGCCTCATTCCTATCACCAACTCTGTGAAGAAATGCGAGATTGTGGGTTTCACAATCAAACCACTCCGAAAGACTTTCTTTACGTCCCAACCACTGAATTACACAGAGATTTTGGAAAGTTATTGGAATTGTGCTTTAAAAGGTGGTGAAAGTAAAAGTGCTTAAGCCCGATCCCAGATCTTTATACCTTTAAAACAGCAGTCATTTTAGGAAATAGTTGTTTATTTAACTATAATACAGAACATACTTAACAGGCATGAATTTTAATACAAAGACACATATACAGTTTTACTTGGCCTTTTTAAAAAAAAAAAACATGCGTAATTGTTCTACCATTGTGGAATAAGACATACAAACACAATAACCACGTTTAATTTCCCATCAGCTGAAAGAAAAAGAGAAATTAAGCCACTTTACAATTGTGATAGCCACCTTGCTGTACAGTTAATATGCAACCAGAGACAAAATATACAGAATGACTCTTCTGAATGATCTTTGGACGACAACAATGACAGAAACAAAATATTCGGCCCGTATGCGCTCCTGCTTCCAAACACACAGTGCTCCAGTGCACAGACTTTGTTCTCTTTTGGGTCAGGATGTTATCAGTCTGATGAAAGCAGGTAAAAGGTTAGACTCTTACCAAAGATCTCTCTTGGCAAAGCATTGGCTCAGACATAGTCCCTTCTGTCGTAGCCGCTGGGAGCTGCAGATCTGGTGGTGGAGTAGACCATCCTGCTTGGTGGAGCGTACCTTTTCTCCTCCCGTGGGGGGCAGCTGCAGCACAGAATCGCTCCCCCTATGAGCAGCAGAGCTGCGGCCGCCCATCCCAGGTAGAGAGAGGCGCCTATCTCTCGTTTCTGCGCGTCCGTCACCACCGGGCTGTAGAAATTCACTATGATAGCATGGGCAGTCCAGGACACCGGGATTATCTGCATGATGGCGGCGCAAATGAACGTCGATCCGGCGGCGATCATTACTTTGGCCTTGGTTCCCTCCTCATCGATGCAGTTAGTGCACTTGGCCCCTACCACGGAGACCAGAACCCCGAGCACCCCCAGCACTATGGAGATCACGCACAAAGCCCGGGCGGCCTGCAGGTCTGAGCTGAGGGCCAGCATGGAGTCGTAGACCTTGCACTGCATCTGCCCCGTGCTCTGGACGGCACAGCTCATCCAGATTCCCTCCCATATGATCTGCGCCGTCACAATGTTGGAGCCGATGAAGGCCGTGACCCTCCACATGGGCAAGACGCAGGATATGAGGCCGATGATCCACCCCAGAGTCGCCAAGGTGACGCCCAGTATCTCTAAACCCAGAGCCACCATTCTGTACCCTTGAAAAGTGCTTCACTCCACCACAGATATCATAAACTGAGGGAGGTTCTCGACAGTGGCCCAATGCTTTATAACTATCTCCGCAGGGGAAGGAGGGGTTTTGACGGATGAGGCCTCCTGGGGATTGGTCAAACTTTTCAAAATAAAGTTTTTTCCCCTCCTAGTGTAACCTTGGCATGGAAACTTCTGTAATGATTCAGTGTTCTGCCCCAACACAAGGGAAGTGAATTGATAACCAGGGCCCAGGGGCGTCTGGTTAAAGGATAACTGGTAGGTTACACTTAAACCACAAAACGAACAAAACCTCAGGAGACAAGTATGACCTGGGAGTGTGGTCTGCAAACATGAACAACCACAAGTGGCGCATTCTATCACAAAAGCAGAGCCAGCTATGCAAAACAAAGTCACATAAAAGTGTCATATAAGGATCTATGCTGGGTAATAAAGTGGTGATTCATTTGTTGACATGAAATGCTAATGGAAACTCTTCTGAATGGTGCGTTTCCTTGAAGGAAGACCGAATGGATGACACTAAAAAGTGGAGCAAACAGTCTGTCACATGACCAAAGCGCAATCACAGCCCACGTCTTTGTTTCAGTGTCACAAAACATAAATATTTAGTGTCCATTCCACTTATCAAGGACACATACAAGGTTCCTGGTGACCTACTTTAAGCCTTTATGCACTGGTCATTTTACTTTTATTTAGGAAGTTTTAAGGAAACTAAAGAAAAACAGAAACCAGCTCCATCTTTATTAGCACCCTAAGGGTAAACGGGTAGAAATCTAACCTTTCATTAAAGAAAATTTAGTCTGAGAAAACACAAAAACCTCACAACAAAATGTAACTGAAGCATGTTCCCATTTACTTACATATTGATAATCCATCAGACAATAATGCATTAGAATTCATTTGACTGCTAGAGACATTTGATTTGAAGCAGCACATGTGCAGCTTGACCCACAAGCTCAGTCACAACGTGGATCTGGTGATGAAAGGTTTAAACACAAATGTGTCCCAAATCTCTGATGATTTCTCGTCAGATCATTTCTGTGCTTTCTTTCAAGTCAGTGTAGAAGTAAGGAAAAAAGTGCCTTTAAAGTTACTTTGAAAAGTGTTACATGAAGTCAGAAACAGCTGAGAAGCTTTGAGAATATTTATAAAAGTTCAGCGAATACACCTCTGACTTCCTCCTGTAATGATCTGGTCTCTTATTTAAATACTAGATTAAGGAAACTCTTGACACTCTCGCTCCAGTCAAATGGATGAAAATCAAGCATACTTGTAAAAATCCGTGGAATGAGGAAATATGCCAGCTCAAGAGAAATTGCTGTAAAACAGAGCACTTATGGAGGAAAACTAAACTGCAGGTACACTATGATATTTTCAAAGAGCAGATCTCCAGTCATACCTCTCTAGTGTAATTAATAAACACGAAGATAATACCAAAGTCCTTTTTTTTCACCATAGACCGACTAATTAACCCTAACTCTTCTGCTAGTGTGGTGAATGGTGCTTTATCTTCTAAAATCTGTGAAGAGTTTGCAATTCATTTTCGAAAAAAAAAGACTTGATGAGACAGACTACAGCTCAGCTGACTGAAACAAACTCCTGTAACCTTCCTGATAAGCCACCTACATCAGTAATGACATCTTTCTCTGCTGTCAATCATCAGCAGCTTACAAGTGTTATAAACAAAGTAGGTTTGTCCACATGTGATCTTGACCCTGTTACTATTTCATTTCTTAAGATGGTTTTGATTGCATTCAAAATGATGGCTTAACAATTGTAAACTGTTCTCTGTCAACAACGACGCTTTGGTGAAGCCCCTACTGAAAAAGAGTAGCATGGATTCTTCCATACTAGAAAATTTTAGACCAATTTCGAATCTTCCTTAGAAGAAGCTTTAGAAAAAGTTACTTTCATGCAATTAAATGCGTATCTTATTTCAAACAAGTTATATGAGAAGTTTTAATCAGGTTTTTGTTCTAACCATAGTACTGAGACAGCATTGGTTTGTATTATGAATGACCTCAGGCTCAGCACTGATGCACAAAATCCTTCTATTCTGGTCTCACTGAATCTTAGTGCAGCTTTTGATGCCATTGATCATGAGATTCTAATACACCATCTTAAATACTGGTCAGGTCTCTCAGTCCCAGTTTTAGAATGATTTAAATTACTAAATTATTCACTGGGAAATCATTCATCAAAAATATTTAACATTTTTTGTGGAGTCCCATAGGGTTCAGTTTTAGGGCCTTTGCTCTTCTCTTTGTACATATTGCCTCTAGGTGATTTAATTAGGAACCATAATGTAAATTTTCATACCTATGCTGATAACATGCAGTTATACATTTCAATTTCTTCTGATGATCAAGACTCTGTATACAGGCTGACCAGCTGTGAATCTCACAAAATTTCTTACAACTTAATAATTAGAGAACTGAAACACTGATACTTTGTACTAAAACTCAAAGAAAAATGCTTTATTAAAAGCTTGGCTCTTTAGCCCCGTATACCAAACCTGAATTAGGAAACCTCGGTGTGATCTTAGATTCTGAGCTCATGTAAACGTTGTCATGAAAGTAGCTTTTTATCATTTGAGAAAGAGAAGAGAAACTTGTTCATGCCTTTGTTACAAGCAGAGTTGATCACTGTAATGATCTTCTTACTGGGCTACCTAAGAAAACAATACATCCTCTACAACTCATACAAAATGCAGCAGCACAGATCCTAACAAAAACACAAAAGAGAGATCATATTACTCCCATTTTGAAACTGCACTGACTGCCTAGATCTTTCAGGATAGATGTAAAAATTTTGCTCCTAGTTTTTAAGGCTCTAAATGACTTTAAAGCTCCACTTACCTCACAGAGTGTCTATCTATGTTCCAACCTGTGATCTTAGATCTGCAGATACTGACCTTCTGCAAACACCTTCTGTAAAATACAGAGACTCTGTCTGTTATTCTGCTTCTAAACTGTGGAGCTCAGTTCACACGTTTAAGAAATATTTGAAAACATATCTCTTTAGCTTAGCGCTCAATTAAGAAATCTCTTTGGTATTTGTCTGTAACTTGATCTCTCATTGTCGTGTCTGTTACTGTCAAATATTATCACCTGTCTGTAAAGCACTTTGAGCTGCCACCAATATGATGTGTTCTATAAAAAAAGATATGATTATTATTATTATTATTATTATTATTATTATTTCATTTTGAGTAGACTTGAGTATTCAAGAACTCTTAAGCCGTTTATCCATGATTTCCTGTTTCACTGTGGTGTAAACATGAGGTGACGCAGAGGCCACATTCCCTCATTTATTAACCCCTTAAATGGCCAGGATCCAGATTTCTATTACACACTTCTATAGCTCAACCAGTCTGTACTGAAGTCCCGGTAGTTACAGAATAATAAGCCTTAGTATGTAATAAGTCTGGGATTTTAAGGGGTTAACATGTGGAAGAATGTTCAGAGAATACGCAAAATGAATTGAGACAAAAGTGTGTCAGCTTTCAGAAATCAGGCAATGGCTATAAAAAAATAGGTCAGTAATAAAGAAGCTAAAAAACAACCAGAGCTGTAGTGAACCTCTCTGGAACAGAATGCATGTTTATTTTACTTCCACACACAGTAAGGAAGATGATTAGAAAGGCAAAAATGTCACCAAGTATCACAGTTGGAGATTTACAGATGATGGTAGCATTTTGAGGTCTCCAAACCTATTTTTTGGTGTGTCAGAAGAAAGCATTTTCTCAAGATGGGTTTGGCATAAAAAGAAGGACATTCATGCCAAAAAAAGGATCTCTTCCCCACTGTTAAGTATGGTGGAGGATTTGTGGTATTTTGGTGCTGTTTTTCTTCCAAAGGTCTTGGGAACCCTGTTAGGACACATTAGATCACGGACTCCATGAAGTATCAGGAGATTTTAAATGAAAATCTGGCTGCCTCCGCCAAAAAGCTAAAACTGGGTCATGGTCAGATCTTTCAGCAAGACAGCCATCCAAAACATACACACAAATCCACACAGAAAGAGTTCAAAGAGCACAGAATCAAGCTTTTGGCATGGCCACCCTCGTCCCCTGACCTAAACCCTACTGAAAAACTGTAGAGTGAGCAGACGAGGACAGTCTAAAAGAGAGAAGCTACAGTAGAAGCCTGAGGGATCTGGAGAGATTCTGTGTTGAGGAGGGCTCTCTTTTTGTCTACACTAAATTTATGTCAGTTGAAGGGTAGAAAAAATTGTAGAGATTTGTCTCATGTGTTCAGTGTGATTTTAAGAGATTTGTCTTGTGTGTTAAGTTTGATTTTTCTCTTGTGTTCAGTGTGATTTTAAGAGATTTGTTTCATGTGTTCAGTGTGATTTTAAGAGATTTTTCTTGTGTGTTCAGTGTGATTTTAAGAGATTTTGTCATGTGTTCAGTGTGATTTTAAGAGATTTGTCTCATGTGTTCAGTGTGATTTTAAGAGATTTTTCTTGTGTGTTCAGTGTGATTTTAAGAGATTTTGTCATGTGTTCAGTGTGATTTTAAGAGATTTGTCTCATGTGTTCAGTGTGATTTTAAGAGATCTTTCTTGTGTGTTCAGTGTGATTTTAAGAGATTTTGTCATGTGTTCAGTGTGATTTTAATAGATTTTTCTCTTGTGTTCAGTGTGATTTTAAGAGATTGTTCTCGTGTTCAGTGTGATTTTAAGAGATTTGTCTCATGTGTTCAGTGTGATTTTAAGAGATTTGTTTCATGTGTTCAGTGTGATTTTAAGAGATTTGTCTTGTGTGTTCAGTTTGATTTTAAGAGATTTGTCTCATGTGTTCAGTGTGATTTTAAGGGATTTGTCTCGTGTGTTCAGTGTGATTTTAAGAGATTTTTCTCTGTGTTCAGTGTGATTTTAAGAGATTTGTCTCATGTGTTCAGTGTGATTTTAAGAGATTTGTCTTGTGTGTTCAGTTTGATTTTAAGAGATTTTTCTTGTGTGTTCAGTGTGATTTTAAGAGATTTGTCTCATGTGTTCAGTGTGATTTTAAGAGATTTGTCTCATGTGTTCAGTGTGATTTTAAGGGATTTGTCTCGTGTGTTCAGTGTGATTTTAAGGGATTTGTCTCGTGTGTTCAGTGTGATTTTAAGAGATTTTTCTCGTGTTCAGTGTGATTTTAGGGATTTGTCTCATGTGTTCAGTGTGATTTTAAGGGATTTTTCTCGTGTGTTCAGTGTGGTTTTAAGAGATTTTCTCATGTGTTCAGTGTGATTTTAAGGGATTTGTCTTGTGTGTTCAGTGTGATTTTAAGAGATTTGTCTTGGTGTGTTCAGTGTGATTTTAAGAGATTTTCTCGTGTGTTCAGTGTGATTTTAAGAGATTTTCTCCTGTGTTCAGTGTGATTTTAAGGGATTTGTCTCATGTGTTCAGTGTGATTTTAAGAGATTTATCTCTTGTGTTCAGTGTGATTTTAAGGGATTTTTCTCATGTGTTCAGTGTGATTTTAAGAGATTTTCTCATGTGTTCAGTGTAATTTTAAGAGATTTTCTTGTGTTCAGTGTGATTTTAAGAGATTTGTCTCATGTGTTCAGTGTGATTTTAAGGGATTTGTCTCGTGTGTTCAGTGTGATTTTAAGAGATTTTTCTCGTGTTCAGTGTGATTTTAAGAGATTTATCTCTTGTGTTCAGTGTGATGCTTGTCCAGTCTATGTACTTAAACTAGACATGTAAATTCAACTAAATGCTAAACTAGCAACAACATGTTTACCACCTCTGCATTGTAAGTGGTGAGTGGTAACAAACTTGATTGTTCGTTTGTATGGAGCATTTGAAACTGTACATGTTTTAGCAAATGAAATCTCTTTATTTAGCATAGAGGGACTAAAAGTAACATTGTGTCCAACTTCAAGTGCTACATGTGTGATTTGACTAGCTTTCCATTTTTGAGGGCTGCATGATTTCACAACTCCAACAATATCATCTAGTTCGCTGACAACACAACAGTAGTGGGCCACATCGCTAACAACAATGTGGAAGCATACAGAGAGGAGGTGAAACACAGTGGTGCACAGACAACAATCTCTCCCTCAATGTAAACGAAACCAAAGAGATGATTCATGATTTCAGGAAGATCATCGAGAGGATCATGCTGGAAAGAGTGAACTGCTTTCAATTCCTCATTCACATAGCTGAGGGTCTCACCTGGTCAGTCAATACATCACACCTCGTCAAAAAGGCCCAACAAAGCCTTCATTTCCTCAGAAAGCAGAGGAGAATCAACCTGCCACATCAGCTCCTCTGCAGCTTCTACAGGTCCACAGTGGAGAGCCTCCTGGCCAGCTGATCACAGTCTGGTACAGCAACTGCTACGGAACAGAAGGCCCCACACAACCCACACACCCCAGGCACTTCCTGTTCCACCTGCTACCATCTGTGAAGGGATATCAAAACATTCGAGCTAGAACCACCAGGCTGAAGAACAGTTTCTACCCTCAAGCTGTTAAACTGGTCACACCCACAGCTCCCACCAGATCATGAGTACAATAAACCACTCCAGTTATATGTGCATTGCAGACTGCACTCTCCATATTACTGCCGAATGACTTCTTAAGTACTTGATTGAACACTTGAACAAACATGCATTACACAGTTTACTGAACACTTAAGTATATTTTATTCACTGGACCTTCCTCTGAGAGTGCCACACATATTTTGCACGCTCTGTCTATACACTAGCACACTTCTGTGTCTCTAGTTTAGTCTGTGTTTACTGTCTATTCATTGTTTTTGTACTTATCCTGAACGTGTTTTGTTATACTGTACCTCCGTTTTATGTATAATAACAATAAACTTGAACAGAATTGAATTTCATGGTCCTCAAAACTCTTTGTCCTTTGTGAGACAAGATAATTAGAAGATAAAGGTTCCTTTCTCCTGTTTACTCATGGTTCTCAAATTCCTCTGCTTTCATAACATCATTAGCACTTAGGTTAACTGAAAAGCTCATTTATGGCTGATTTCCTTCTCTCAAAAATGATCACCAGCTAAACAAAGAAATGCCACAGCCACTGGGCTTAAATGTTAGCTTCAGCAATCAATGAAGCTATTGAGGACCTGGGCCCAGAGAGGTATCCACCTAGCAGGTGCTTTCATCTCACAGTGGCTAGTTTCAGTTACGGTCAATGGACACAAAGGAGCAGCAGAAGGTCCCAGAACAACGGTCACATTGTCACGTCTACACTGAAGCAGAGAGGCTAATTTTGAATGTGCAGCAGCTCCTTAAAAGCTGGGTAGATTTCAAAAGATATGGGGCACTTTGCAGTGAGCATCCTTTGTTTCTTAGCCTAGCTAGCTTAGCTTTGCGGAGTCTCGGGTTTCCTGTTTCTTCCACAGTTGGGAAAGAAAGAATTCCAGAAGGCATTAATGCTGATTGTTCTCTGATAAGAACTTTATTGCTTTCAAATAATGTTTACATTACTAAGCCTTGCATTGGCCTTTAACCTTATAAATGCACCTATGAGGAACTTCAGTGGATGCTTTTTTGACAAATGAATGCAGAACAGTTATTGTGATGCAAAATGCCATCAATAAAAGTAAACATTTGTTCTATGAGTTGGCTTATTGTCCTTAAAGGGGAATTCACCCATTTTGATTTCACTTGAAATGCTTCATTGTAGAGAAACCTAATTCAGACTTCTTTACAGTGGTGGTGATAGGAACCAGGGGTTGCCATGTCTACAGCACAAATATAGCCTTTTATTTACTTTCCTAAATGGCCAGTGAACCTGCACCTTAAACATATCGTGAAACAATGGCCTACAGGCAGTGTATTCATGACCATTTCATTTGAGGTAGCATTTAGAGGCGGACGTCTGGTTCCTATCACCACCACTGTGAAGAGTTCTTACTTGGTAAGTTTCTCTAGAATGAAGCATTTCACATTAAACCAATCAGAATGACTTTCTTCACATATGAACCAGTTAAGTGTCAGTTAAGCAGTATTAACTCTACATGACTTTCATAGTTCTACCTGTATCATTACTTTATACATCACAGATATCTTGGTGCCATTTACTGCAAGTTCCAGCACTCTGAATGCACGTCTCTTGCCTGTGTCTCATTTGCTGACCTAGGCTGCTTTCAAACAAGCATAAAGACCACTCAAACATAGTCCCTTTTGTCATATCCAGTCGCAGCCATGGATTTCACCGTGGAGTAATTTGCTCTGGTCGATGCAGGGCGTCCTCTGGAAGGACATGAGCAGGACAGTATGGCTCCCCCTAGGATCAGCAGGCAGGAGGCGCCCCAGCCGAAGTACAGCGAGTTCCCGAACTCCCTCTTCTGGGTCTCCTGCAGGAGCGGGTCATGGAAGTCCAGGATGATGGTGTTGGCCGTCCAGCACACGGCCACCAGCAGCAGCAGCCCGGCCCCGATGAACGCCCCTCCGGAGCCCAGCATGATGCGCGGCTTATTGGATGCATCCGATGTGCAGTTGGTGCACTTGGCCCCTGCCACCGCGAGAGCGATGCCCACCACCCCGACAAATGTGGAGACCACGGTGAGGGCACGGGCCGCCTGGAGGTCCTCAGGAAGCCCCAGCATAGAGTCGTAGATTTGGCAGTGCATCTGCCCCGTGCTCTGGACCACGCAGCTCATCCACAGGCCCTCCCAGACCACCTGTGTGATCACAATGTTCTGGCCTACGTATGCCGCCACACGCCACATGGGCAAGCAGCAGGCCACCATCACTCCCAGCCAGCCGGCCACGGCCAGAATCATGCCCAGGATCTCGAGGCCGGCTGAAGCCATCGTCCCAAGAGCTCCGCAGACTAACGTCCTCTGTGTCCCTGACACAGCCCTGGAAAATAGCGGTGCGATATTAGACTCCCAGCAGTGGATGAAGCTTTCTTAAAGGGAGACTGGTGAGGGAGGGAGGAAGAGAGGGTTGAGAGAGGGAGCGAGAGAGGGAGAGAAACAGATTCTACCTTCTTTATAGTGCAAAGAAGTTTGAAGGTGGAGTCAGACCACGATGGCATCATTTTTGCACTGGTATAAGAGCAAACAGGGACCCTCTGTCACTTTTTTTTACCATCAGGTGGCACAGTCAAATCCAAACAACTAGCAGTCTAAGGCACCTTGATGGTGGAAATATGCTAATGCACTAGTGTTGTTTTTCAATGGAACCCTAAAACTGCAAACTTATTATTGTTATTAGGATGTATAATTCAGTAAATACAATGAATTATTCAGGGTTTAGTTCAAATTATTAAGTATTTACTACGAATTATTCAGTCACTACTAATGAATTATTCAGTAGCTACTATGAATTATTCAGCAGCTACTATGAATTATTCAGTTCTTACTACAAATTATTCAGTACTTACTACAAATTATTCAGTAACTGCCATGAATTATTCAGTTACTACTTTGAATTATTCAGTTTCTGCTATAAATTATTTAGCAACTACTATGCATTATTCAGTATGTACTAAACATTATTCAGAAGCTACAATGAATTATTCAGTAGCTGCTATAAATTATTCAGTAGCTACTAGAAATTATTTAGTAAGTACTATGAATTATTCAGAATCTACAATGAATTATTCAGTAGCTACTATAAATGATTCAGTAGCTACTAGAAATTACTTAGTAACTACTATGAATTATTCAGTATCTACAATGAATTATTTTGTAACTACTACAAATTATTCAGCAACTATTATGAATTATTCAGTAGCTACTATGAATTATTCAGTAACTGCTACAAATTATTCAGTAGCTACTATAAATTATTCAGTTAATATTTTGAATTATTCAGTACCTTCTATACACTATGCAGTACCTATAATTAATTATTCAGCATCTTCTATGAATTACCTTACAGACCGACATTATATGAAATGGAATGCAATGCTTATGATTGTGGAACCAAACTGCTGGGTGCTTCTATTAATGCTTGCATCTATATAATGCAATAGGTTTGATAATCAAGATGATGTTCATTGCTATGTTTTCTTTGATTGTAAGACTAACAATAGGCTTTTTTTCCAGAAAACAACACCAGCAGCTAAAATTACTCCAAATGAGTAGCTTTTTGCCCTTTGTAACTAAGAAATTATAAGGTTTGAGTTTCAGGACAATTGTGCTTTATTCTGAAGTTTGCTATGTAGCCTGTCATTGTGCAGGAACACAGGGGTTTTCAGGCTGAAATGGGACTCCACTGGTGTCTCATATGGGCATTTCTCCCATTAACCTTGAGAAAAAAACTGCTGAATCACCTTCTCAATAAGACGTGTGTGAAGGCTGGACAATTCCGCTCTTTGTCTGTAGAAGGAGTAAGAGACGTTACCCGATCTCAGATTATCTTCCTTGTGTAACGGTTCAGAATTCCACTAGCTGGACTCATAAGCTGAGTCGGGCGGCTCTTGATTATGTTTTGATGGACTACACTGAAATGAATTTGCAGCCCATACGCCCAAATACTTTATCCCTAAGAAAATGACTGTGGTTGTGACGCAAGCTGCTTGCTTAAATGTTTATTTAATATTATGTATCAGAGGTGGGAACAAGTCACTAAGTTGCAAGTAACAAGTAAGTCTCAAGTCAAGATAGTCGAGTCTCGATTCAAGTCCCGAGTCAGTACAGACGAGTCTCAAATTGAGTCCCAAGTCAATAGTGCTAATTTTCGAGTCCTAAACAAGTCAGTCTGCGTTCTTCAGCTAATTTACGGCCATAACACTGAATAATGGTAACAGCATTATAGCCTTTTAATGACAGCACGTTAGCAGTGTATGGCTGTGTATTCAGTATTTTTAATGAACTTAATAAAAAAAACTTTTCCGTTCCACGTTTCCGTCACCATTTAGGTGGAATGTCAAATTTCAATATCAAGCTGGTGAATAACAAGTCAACTTCATCCTCGCAGTGGATGTTGCGCTTGTTTTACCTGCATAAGCTGTTAAAATCGGTCAGTTTGCCTGGTGAGTTTCTCCACTAAGACTGGAGTTTAAGTGCTGAGCGAGGGAGCATTGATGCTGTTGATGCTTCGCTTGTTACCAGCTTATGGAGGCGAACTTGAGCTCTAACGCATCCCTTCTGAAATAAAATAAACCAAGCATACATTCAATTTTCAATTATTCAGAAAAATCAGGAAACAAATCCATTCCCATGATAAGTAATCGACTGTGTGGAGTCCCGTCTGCAGTCAGACTCTCCACTAGTCTTCCAAGTCAAGAAGATGGTCCGAGTCAGAGTCCCAGTCACTGGTGTTGAAGTCAAAGTGGAGTCCCAAGTCTTTCTCGATTCGAGTCTAAAGTCATCAAATTCGTGACTCGAGTCAGACTCGATTCATATGACATGGACTCGAGTTGGACTCGAGTCACGAATTTGATCACTTTAGACTCGTATTGAGAAAATCGAGAAAGCCTTGGGACTCGACTTTGACTTCAACACCAGCGACTCGGACTCTGACTCAGACTTGATCGTCACTCGGAAAGACACCTCTGTTATTTATTAAGAAACATAAGTAATAGGTAAGGAATGTCATATGGGGAGGGTGTGCGCTCTGACATGTTTCCTCATTGTGTATTATATGGTAAACTGTGTTACACTGTTAGCCGCCAGCCAAAAACGGCTCTTCAGTAAAAGTTATTCATTTTTCAACATCTAGAAAAAAATCAGAAACCATATATTTAAAGCTGCACTCTGTAAGTTTTGGGGATTTGGGGGGACCTCTCTGGTGGAAACGTGTAATTGCATGCATAACATTTTGTAGTGAGGGTTGTGCTTTGGCCCCCTTCCCTGAGCACATGAATGTGATGACTGAAAGAGAATTCGAAGAGAACTCAGTCTAAACTTGGTGAAGTACACGTTTTCTGAGGATGTGAATTATCTACTATTGTCATCATATCTTCATCTTTATCAGTATAATGTTGATTTTGAGATTATTTGAGACCCAAACATCAAGTTGGACCTTCTTTTTAAGTCTATGTGTGTGACATTAATATGTAAAAATGTACGATGTGGTGTGAAGAACTCCTGACTCTACACCTCTGGCTTTTAAACGATTATCTCAGGCTTTACAGGGCGACTCATAGCAGCACACACTCACCATTTTAGCCTGTTTTTATTCTCTTCACTCAGTAATGACACTTCTTTCAGTTTTAACAACAAAATCTTACACAGTGCAGTTCTAACAGAAAATATCATTTATTTATCAGTTTTTGAACACACTGATTTTCCTTTAACCCTCTATTGCACAATGTTGCCTCAGGGCAACAAACTGATTTTCTTCACTTTGCAATAACGTTATATACATTTAAAGACAATGATAGGGTTAACAATGAATGGAGGAGTTTGAGTAAGTCAATAAAAAGCATGTGTTTGATCATACTATCTCTTAGTGGGCAGATTTAAACCTCTTTTTTAACGTTCGGTACCATTTTCTTCTGTTCATGAGAATTTGCAAAAATATAGAAGCAACATTGTGTGACAGTGGAATGGATTTAGCCAGTCAAAATCCAGGTTTCACCACTCCAGGGAACACAGCTCTATACCATGCTTTCCCATTGTCGCACGATGTTGCCTCAAGGCAACATACTCCAAAAGGACTCCTGCACACATTATTGTTTTTTTATGTTCTTGAAATTAATAATCAGGTCAGAGAAAATAAATCAAGGATCATTTTATGCAAGAAAAAGGGTTTCTTTTTTATTATGGAATTGGATTGTCATATCTAATCTCCTCTGAAATCTATCCTGAAAAAACGACTAATCCATACTTAATGGGGGTTTTGACTGAAAATTAAACAAATGAAGCAGATTAAAATGAGTTATCTGGAAAGTAAGCATGTGTTTTTCCAGTAACACACTGTATAACATTTGAATAAATACAAGTAAACATCAATAAACTCAAAAAACTCACGTTTTACTGTGGTCAGTAAACTTGTGATTATATTTGGTAGATAATCACAGGTTTTATTCCTGATGTTTATTGTGTTTTATTATTTATTTTTATTCTAATGTTTGTGTTTTTTGCCCTGCGATGGACTGGCGACCTGTCCAGGGTGTACCCTGCCTTCCGCCCAGTGACAACTGGGATAGGCTCCAGCACCCCACCACGACCCTGAAGGATAAGCGGTTTAGATGATGTGTGTGTGTGTGTGTGTGTGTGCGTGTGTGTGTGTGTGTGTGTGTGTGTGTGTGTGTGTATGTTTGTGTTTTTGAAAAAATTAAATGTTTACTGTCCAAGCAAATTGCTTTACACATCATTTTCTCAGATGACCTAAGACTTTTTCTCACTACTGTATACATTTACAAATGCAGGTGTTGATAGATTTTAATAAAAATCACACTTTATTTATCAACTACAGATTAAAGCCTTTTGCATTTCAGATTAATTCGTCAGTCTTCAGTTTGGAAAGAGGCTCTTAAATTCTTCTGTGACTGAGCAAATAACTGAGAAGTACCGAAAGATAAATAGCAATAAATGTCCGAAACAGCCTTCAGTTTCTGCATCTCATAGCTCATTTGTTTAGGTGTGGTCATTTGATTCCATTGATGTTGGAGTCATGCTTGTATTCTGGCCAATCATCAGCCAAAAAGCATCTTCATGAGTAAATACATTTATATGATTTCAGTTTATTAGTTTTAGTTGACGCAGAGTGAGTTTTGAATCATAACGGCCATGGTTGAGGAGTTTTGCTTCAGGCTTTACCTCGAACTGCAGACGACACCAACAGGCAGGTTGAGGGAACTGCAGGGAGGGGCTGGGGAACGTTTAGCTTTTCACTCGGACCAGTTTACACATATAACCTCGACAGGAAGACTGTTCTTAAGCCAGCAGGTCGTAAATCAGAACCTTTTGACATTTTCTGAACACGACACCGTTACGCCTTATAGGAAAAATGGGTAAATATTAGTCATGATATTAGCTTTCTTATGTGAAACTGACTCAAACTGAGGCTGTTTGCTTTCTCATTTATTCTCAGACATTCAGAATATTTGTGGCTAAGATCAGAGCAGCTGAGATAAGATATATATGTGGCATAAGTCACATACTTGTCTGTGGATTCTGAGAAATCTTTGACAAACATGAACTCTAAGCTATAGCTGGACTAAACATGGGAGACAAATGGAATTTTTGAAGTCACTGAAGCTTTATTAGTATTACACACTGACCAGGCATAACGTTATGACCACCTCCTTGTTTCTACGCTCATTGTCCATTTTATCAGCTCCACTTACTATATAGGTGCACTTTGTAGTTCTACAATTACAGACTGTAGTCCATCTGTTTCTCTGCATACTTTGTTAGCCCCCTTTTACCCTGTTCTTCAGTGGTCAGGACCCCCATGGACCCTCACAGAGTAGGTACTATTTGGGTGGTGGATCATTCTCAGCATTGCAGTGACACTGACGTGGTGGTGGTGTGTTAGCGTGTGTTGCGCTGGTACGAGTGGATCATTGATCTGAAATTGATCTGTGTGTTAGTGTGACCACTGCTAAAATTCTACTTGAGGAAGTCCAAGAATTTACAGTTACCATCTGATCAGTGCTTCATTAAATTATATCAGGCGCTGCTGATGACATGCGATGGCTGGAGTGCAGGAAGAAGTCTGGAACCAAACCTGTGTTCTCAAAACAACATATTCATAACTTTACTGAAAACAATTAATCAATTAATCAACCTTTATTCAAACTCACACTACGCTAAGGGTGACTCTCATTTACAAAGTAGCAGAGCATTTCCAATACAAGGAGATTGAATAAAGTAAATATGCATCTGTGGTAGTAAAAGTATGGCAAAGAAAATAAAATAGAACCGAGAAATTATTATCATTAAAACAGTGCATAAAAATAAAAATTAGGAAATATTAAGACAAACAAGACAAATCAGAACAACCGATTAAAACTATTAAACACATTAATAAAAAATATATGACAATCTAAAATAATTAAAATAAAATAAAATAAATAAATAAATAAATATAAATAATGAATGTACATAATTTCCCATCAAGGTGGCCATAAGTACATGTTATTCATTTTTCAGGAGAAAACTGTGTTGTACTGTCACAACCCACAGGTCATCATTTTCCCGTACGTTGGATTCACAGCACTCCCATTGTCTCCACCTGCCTTTTGACGTCCACTGAAAATGTGTTTCTGTTATTCTTTACTCAGTGCCAGGACTTCTGTTGAAATAATGACCTATGTGAAACAGGACTGACAGAGAGAGATTATGATTATCACTCTTTTTTAATAGCGTCTTTTGTCCACTTAAGCTCACATCACAAAATCCATGAAAAAAAAAACACACATAAACAAATAGGGTGGAGCACTCCAAAAACACTGGAGTATTCTTTAAAGGCCCCATATTGAATTAATACAAGAATATAGGCAACAGAATGTTCTGCTTTTTTGATAATAGTATGATGAACATGACATAAACGTTGTTGAAGTTGCACTCCCGGGTCCATACAGTCCATATATGGAAAATAAGCTGCAAAAACACCCCTTTGTTTTTATTAATGTCATAAAACAAACGTAATTACACACATCCTCCTATTCAGCACACAGCAGTTTAGCCTGAGAACAGAGGTCATTTACATGTTTAAGTCTGAAAGGCACAGCCTGTTTAATTGTTAGGGGTAAAGAGAGGTTGGAAAATGGTCATGTAGAAATATACTATGAATGTTTTTGGTACATAAACATACACAAATGTAATAAGTGGATCTCGGAGAGGGAAGAAAATGCAAAAAAAAGTAAGACATGGGACATTTGAAGGGCTAAAATCATAGAAACATTAATTGTAAGAGTGCTGTAGTATGTAAACACTGTTAAAATTTTAAAATGTACCATTGACTCCCCAATCCATACAGTCCGCACATGGAAACTAAGCCCGTTTTGAAATCCTTGTTTCTGTGATGTTATAAAAACAAATGCATTTCCACATCTCTTACCATTTGGCCTGCAGCATTTTAGCCCCACCCAGGTCTGTTTCAGCCTAGATTGCTTTTTGAATAAGGGCAAGTTGCATATATCAGTCTTAACCCTCTATTGCATGAATTATTACATAAACATGATAAAATGTTTTAATGTGTTTTGCTATTTAAAATTTCTTGAATAATGGAAACATTTGAATTTAAAGTGGGGTATTTGGTAAATTGTTGCCATATGGCAACAATGCGCAATCATACCACAGCACCATAAAATCTAAAAAAAAAAAGCACCATAAAATCTAATTTTTCTCTAAAAAAATCTTTTTATTAAAAAACCAAGACCAAACAAATCCAACTTAAACTTAGTAAAAATGTACGACCCAATATTCACAAATATTGTAAATTAATACTTTTTCAATTGGTATTTGGAATATATGGTAATAACAGCATCATACTAAGAATTCCTGGTCATGTGACATCATAAATTCTTTGTCCTTTCAAAGTAAAAGACCCTTTTTCCACAATTAAATAGGAAAACACAGATTTTATATTACTGCTTTTTAGTAAAATTGAGAAAAAGTAATTGTTGCCATATGGCAATACCGTGCAATAGAGGATTAAAGGCACAGTGACAAAAGTAGCTTAATTGCAAGGGAGAAAGGGTTTTGCTACATAAACCTGCATGTAAATGAGAAATGCAGGAAAATGCAGGATATGTGCCCTTAAAATCCCTATTAAATACTAATTCAGTAACTACAGGGACTTCAATGCAAACTGGCTGCGTTATTCTTAGGTTATAGAAGTGTGTAACAAACGTTTCGGCCCTGGGTCATTTAGGGGGTTAAGAGCAAATGCTCAGGTTACTGAAGGTCAGGATACTTGTTTGCTGAAAGCTTTAGTGCTTCAGTGTCCAAACAACATAACATTTTGCTTGGTGTGATTCTGGACTATACAGATACAGGTATAGACACAGACACGGTCAGTCTGTATGGGAGAATGTGAATGTATTGTCTAAGACTAATACGACCGAATGGGAACAGGTGCATACAGAGGTCTCTGAGTGTAGAACATGCACAGACCAGTGCTGACGCTTTATCGAGTGTGGGAGCAGGAACCTGCTCAGCCAGTCTATTTGTCAGCAGGTGTCAGTTCATTAATAAGTGACAGGCAGGAGCGAGCTTGCATGGTAACAGTTAGTCGGAGAAGCTGGGAGAGGAAACAGGTGTTTTGGAGCGTAGGGAGCTTCATTGATAATTGCATATTTTTAAACATATGGATCTTGTGGATTGTTTTACATAGTGGCCTATTTAGTATGTGCCACACAATACATTTTATGTTTTAGTGCACATCTGAACATTTGAACACACAGTAATTCTCTTTTGGTTAACAGCCATTTTAAATATCGTCACTGTCAGAAGAAAAACATGTATCTCCATATCTGGCCATTTTTATTTTTCTACATCATTTGAACACAGCAGTTCTCCTTTACATACACTTGCATTAAAAGTTAGGGTGTTTTTGCCCTCTCCTGAAAAGTTACCGTTTGGAGATACATGTTTTTCTTTGAACAGTGACGATATATGGTCAGTATGTAATTTTACAATGTATGAAAGTGGAAATGATTATCAGCACATAATCAAATTTTGATACACCTTTTTCATGGTCATTTGAGGAGATTAATGCTGTTTGTACTGTCTTTGTTGACTGAGGTTCTCGTGATTAAATTGTTCGCTGAAGTGTAACTTACAAAACCTCTGACATATTTACCTTATTTCAGTTGTAATAGTTAAAGGGAAATTCCACCAATTTTTCAATTTCTGCCTTATTTGGTGTTTGAGATGTAAACAGAGTCATTCAGAGTGGTTTGGTGTGAAATGGTTCAGATGTCTTTACAGTGGTGGTGATAGGAACCAGGGGTCACCATGACTACAACACAAATATAGACATTTTATTTACTATCCAAAACCACCAGTGAACCTACACGAGTCTTCTGAGTTTATGTGGAATCATGCTGATGAACTCAGGCTTTAGCAGAGCTCAGTGGCACTGAGATTAATAACTGATCACATTGATTTATCAGTCTACTCAGGCTTTAGCAGAAACTGTTTGTAAAAAAGCTGTTAATTAAGTTGTTTCTTCAGAGTAAATCTTTACATGATTTTAAAATATTAAAAAGTATTGATGGTGTTTTTTTCAAATATGGTATTTATTTTTACCCCCCTAAAATCCCTGACGTATTACATAGAAAGGCTTATTATTCAGTAACTACAGGGACTTCAACGCAAACTAGCTGAGCTATTCTTAGGTTATAGAAGTGTGTAGTAAAACTTTGGCCTCATTGGCCATTTAAGGGGTAAATTGAGTGAATATGTATTCTAAAAGTATTCTCCTACAAATAAAAAAGGTAACTGTATTCTGAATACTGCCTTTACAAAATAAATACCTTGGACTGATACTTCTCTCTGTTTTCTGAATACATATTCCAAACACTTGTATTCTGCTACATCTTAACCCTGACAATGGCACAAATGATGAGGATATCAAAGGGTGGCTGCACACACAGCAGGTATCGCTAATAAAATGAGGAAACAGACAAAAAATGTGAAACAAGTGTAAATAAAAGTGACTATAGAGCTTGGAGTAAAACAGAGTACCAGAGTTGTGTCACTGTCTTTGATTATTCACCGTGCCCTACCCACTAAGCCCTGTGATTAAACACAGCGATGTCACATACTGAAACCCACTCACCCCAGCCCCCCCACTCAGACTCTCACATGCCTGAGTTTCACCTTTATTATCATTACAAAGAGCCACACAGCACAGCTCACAGGAAGTGACGTTAGTTTGCATTTTTTAAGATTTTCTGATTAACATCAGCACAGACTGGTACATCTTCCCTGTTGGTGGAAAGCGTGTTCTGTGCTTGTCTGTGCTGCAAATACTTGTCAGGACATGTTTGTTTTTTTTTTTCTTTAGTCTCTAACATTTTCCCACCGTAATTTACTAAAAGCAAACCGCCCAGTTCTGGATTTGAATGTAAGATTGTTGCTGACAGCTGTCACAACCTGCAGGATCATTTAAGACTTAACTGTTTCGTAATAACTGTGTGGTCACATCACTGGAACAACATGTCTATAAACACTGCCAGTGTATTTAAGACTAAAATGTGTTGTTAGAAGCTTCTTTTGCATTTCTTTTCCCATTAACACTGTTATATTTAATGTACTAATACTAAAAGAAGTGTATCAAAGCTGGGCTTATGCAAATTAGGAAAGTACTAAAATAAAAACTTTTTTTTCTATGGTATTAAGCATTTCTCTTTGTACTTTGCAGCTACGTTCTTAAAAAAGATGGTTCTTCAAGGGTTCTTTAGTAAAGGGAATGGTTGTATTTATAACCATGAGTTCTATAAAGAACTATTTTATGCTTAAATGGTTCTTTTGCATGGTGATTGGTGGAGAATGTGTTGTATATGGTTGTTTATAGCACTAATTCTACTATTGTTACAACGTCAAGATTGTAAACAATAGCAGAATTCTTTTGGGTTCAACATATTCTCCATTAATCTGCAGAACGATTTCACCATGAAAAGAACCATTTAAGCATGAAATGGTTCTAGAACTCATGCGTCTAATAGAACCATTCCCTTTACTAGTGTAGGTTAAAATCAGATTGTCTCAAAAGGTCTCGAGGAAGTGGGAAAGATTTCAAAGTTACTGTGAAGTTATTTGCCATCCTTACTTGTTAGAATAATTCTAATTATAAAATATGAGTTTGTGTGAAAAGAACAATACTACAGGTAGGAGACTGACCAGGGATAGCCAGGCAAAATTTCAAATTTACAGCCTTACTTCAAATCTAGTCGATCAGCCAAGACATGTTTGGTGTCTGAAGTTTGCTTCTTTAGTTTTAGCACTGAAGCTATGAGGCTAATGTAGCTAACAGGTAATAGAAGACTTGTAGACTTCATATGTCTGACATGCTTTAACCTAAAATATTTGTCTATATGTATTTAATTCTACTTTTTTCTCCATAGTTCAGTCTCTGAGATGTAAACAGAGTGATTTAGAGTGGTTTGGTGTGAAATGGTTCAGATTTCTTTACAGCGGTGGTGATAGGAATCATGACTACGGCACAAATATAGACATTTTATTTACTATCCCAAACCACCAGTGAACCTACACGTGTCTTCTGAGTTTATGTGGAATATTGATGATGGTAAACAGGGAAAAATCTGAAAAAAATTAATTTCCTTTGGGGACTATTTAGTGTCACGACACTCTGCGTGTATCCCTCCACCATGAAATTACTTTTTAGGTCAAGCCTTCCTAAAACTACTGCAAATCAATGTCCCAGGCATCAAAAATCCCCACTTATCCCCACTCGGTAAGTTGTGCTCCTTATTAAAGCACTTTGAATGACTTGTTTACATCTTAAATATTTAATTTAGCAGATTAAAAAAAAAAAATCAGTGGAATCCCCCTTTAATATCTCCCCTTGCTTGCTGCCAAGTGTGCACATCCAGTTAGCGTGATGCTAACAGGTGATGTATGAGCTTCCATTATTTATTAACTACATTAGCTCCAAAACTAAAGAAGCAAACTTCAGACCCAACATGTCTCGGCTGATGGACTACATTTGGGGTAAAGGGGGAAGCTGAGCAAACTACATTTTCAGCCAAACAATTGCTTTAATGTTCGCACCAGCCAGCGTCTCACATTTCGGCTGCTTTCTGACAGTCACCTTAAAAAGTAGATGCTATGCTAGCCGTCTTTCCTCAGCTCCTTAATTGTGGAAATTCTTTCCCTGTGTACCTGCACGTGGAACTCTATCCAGCGACCCCAAGCCAGGAGAGATTTTAATGAGCTACCTTCTGAGAAAGAGTCTTTATTGTCCTAACGGCGGTTTTGGCTTCTGAACAGTGCTCTCTTTCTTTAATGAAACAATCAGTATCTCTTACTCTCTCCCTCTCCTTCCCTCTTTCTGGAAAAGGCAAAACCTGCGAGCCCCAAAGGTTTTGTGTTTTTTTTTTTTGCCCCCCACCGCCATGTCCTCCACGGCAGACCCTCGGACAGTGAACGCTTAAAGCATACAGAACCATTAACTGCTATAGAACCTGCTAGAGAGTCTTCAGAACAGACCTCATCTCTTCCTCAGGACGTTCTGTGAAAGGTCAGATAATTTTCTGCATGTTTTCAAGCTTTAATCAGTGTTGATTTTCTAGGAAATTATTGGGGAGGATCATTTTTCATGGACTTTAGATGTCAGAGCTCATGTTAAGGACGTAATCTAAGTAATGTGGTGTTGTTTTTGGCAGTGATAGGGATGCACAATGATGTCGGAAGCATATCGGTATCAGCTGATATGTCACCGTCGGACATTGTACTCCAGAAGAGCAGGTGACGCTGAGTTACTGTGCTATTTATGCGGCGCTGGGTTATTGTGTTATTGCGCTATTGTGGTACTGAGTTTATTATTAGAAATAAGTGTTGCTATTCCAGGTGAATCTAGTCTTAATTTCTACATTTTACAAATGTTTATGTATCGGCATTGACACATATGTACACGAAAAATATCGGATCTCGGCATCGGCCCGCTATTCCTATATCTGTGCATCCCTTGTGGGAATATTTTGGAGCTACCAGGGTGAAAACGCTGCAAGTCTGAAAGAATATTGTCAAAAGCACTGAATTAGCATTGTTTACTTTACGTTGTAGATTTAGGCCTGTTGTATTTTTGCCTTCGGTACAGTCATTGGGTTCAGTAGTTTGATGATATTACAGAAATAAGAGATACACTACAAGGGATGCATGATGTTAAAGGAAGCATATCGGTATTGGCTGATACTTGCTCAAAAAAAAATCAGCATCGGACAGATGCTAAGATTTGAACTTAGTTTTATAAACTTCGTACATTTATTTCTGTTTTTCATTTTACTTTTTTTACTTTTTCATAGTGTGAAAAGTCTTATTTAATTGACTTATATTATGAGTTCAGAATGTTTTTCTCTTCTCATGTAAAGTTACCATTGTAGTGGATGACATGTAATTATTCCAGTACTTTTTCTGGCAGAGCTGAATGTTTAGGCAACAATGAGTTACTGCACTAAAATATCTGCATTTGATTCCGCTTTCTTAAAGAAATGTGTTGCAATTCTCTGTAATCCATGTGGATCTTGTCTGAATTTCTATAATTTATAAATGTTTATGTATCAATGTCGGCTGATATGAGCATGAAAAATACCAGATATCGGCATAAATGCTTAGGAACGTCTTGCTTTGCTATCATTGTGAAAACACTGCAAATCACAAACAATATACAAACACTGTGTTAACATGGTCTTCTTCATAATGCAGATTTAGGCATGTTGTGTTTGTGCATTTGGTCTTCGTTTTTTGATGATATTACAGGAAGAAGGGATAAACTACAAGATATTTATTTACATTGAGTGATTTTTGGCATGTGTAGTTTTAGGTAGACACTGTGACTATGCACTGTTTGTTCAGGTTGAAGTTCCAGGTGCCAGAGAGCCTTAATTTAAGTTAAACAAGCACTATTATTTCTACCTGTCTTCACCCCACAGACACACCTATTCACCTGTATTTGTTCGCTTGCAACATACCTTTTCAAATGTCACAAAGTAACGCCGTTCAACGCCTTCTAAAAGGTCTTTTGATTGGTTTTCGCTGCTGCATACTTCTGTCCAATCAGGCTTTGTATTTGCTGCTGAAAATATTTCACTTGTGCACCACTTTTGATTCTCTGGAGAAGATATAACTCGATCAGTGTAGGTTTCTTAAAATATTATATAAATATTCTGTCTGGATCCACCCAGACACAAACATGGCTCAATGCTGAGATTTACTAGAAACCAGTTATTTCCATGAGCAGACCTGTAGACTCACTGTGTCGCTATGACTCACCTGGGGACCAGTCTGCTATGGAAACACAAAACCTGAAGAGCTGGGACAATCAGCTGGAGGGGGAGGGGGGAGTCATGTCGAGGTTACTCATACGTGCGAGTGTGTGTCACTGCCCCTCCTTATTTGAAGCATATAAAAAGGGGCCTGCTCTCACCCCTCATCAATATCACCCCATCTCCAGCAACACTACAAGACATATTCTCTTGGACTAAGGAATCAAACAAGAATGGTGTCCGCCGGGATGCAGATGCTGGGCACGGCCCTGGCCATCATAGGCTGGGTCATGGCCATCGTGGTATGCGCTCTTCCCATGTGGAAGGTCACGGCCTTCATCGGGCAGAACATTGTGACGGCGCAGACCACCTGGGAGGGAATCTGGATGAGCTGTGTGGTTCAGAGCACCGGGCAGATGCAGTGTAAGGTCTACGACTCCATGCTGGCCCTCACCTCGGACCTGCAGGCTGCTCGGGCCCTCTGCGTCATCTGTATTTTGGTTGGACTGGTGGGAATCCTGCTGGCCATGGCTGGTGGAAAGTGCACCAACTGCGTTGAGGACGAAAGCGCCAAGGCCAAGGTTGGCATCGCGTCCGGCGTCGTCTTCATCATCTCTGGCTTGATGTGTCTCATTCCAGTCTGCTGGACGGCCAATGCCATCATCCGGGACTTCTACAACCCAGTGGTCATTAGCTCACAGAAGATGGAGCTCGGAGCTTCTCTGTACATCGGTTGGGCCGCAGCCGGATTGATGATCATCGGAGGAGCCTTGCTCTGCTGTAACTGCCCACCCAAGGACAACTACGCGGCCACGTATTCGGCAGCCAAGTCAGGACCCAAGGGGTACGTGTGAGAAGATGCTCGGAGTTCGGACTTCATGTGGTTATCATGGTACGCTGTATATTGGTCAGCTGCTACGTGTTCTGCTGTGTTGTATCATAAGGTGCCAAGCAAAGAATGGCCTAACGGGCTGTAACAGGGAGGCAGAGTTGGCCAAAATTTGGTGTGACACTTTTTCGTTTACATTTACTTTTGTTATACATACATACATACATTGATTTTCAATGCTGTAATGTGTCTTTAGATTGTGAATATTCATTGAAAGCAGCATTTCAAATGTGCATGAAGCTGTATTTTAATCAGAATATCATAACATACATAACATTTCTTTTTGACATTGTATATTTTTTTAATGTGGTGCAAATTATTTGTTCCTCTGCTGTGTTTGACTGTAAATAAATGTTTTTTTAAAAGTAAAACACTAAAGTGGTTTCAAAATGCTGATGAGAACTTTTATATGCAAAGAGTACTGCAAACCATATGTTTTGTAATAGAGCTGGTGATGTAGACACTTTTTTATTTGAATTTTTAATAGTAAAGGAAGAGGTCACTCTGAACATCAGTGGAAATAAAGCAGATCTCATGTGTTAATAAAAGACTGGTCATTTCTGACATCTGAATACTTTTGGAGAAAAGAAGAGATTAAAAGGTTTTAACTGTAAGAAGTTCTGAAGACTTTTCAGGAAAAACATGAGGTCTTCTCATCTGTTTTCAGCATTCTAGAAAGACAATGAAGACAGCAAATGTGAAATAAGGATAATAAATAATAAAACATAATTAGTGAGGTTTTTTTGGGTTCTTTCATAAATTAGTTTCCCTTTGCTTTGATGTAGCTTTATGTACTCTTAGTGTTCTCTTAAACAGCTTCTTAAGGAACCACCTGAAATGGTTTTCCAGCAGGATACACCTATGTTTATTCTACTGGAAAACCATCTGTTTTTGGTCTGAGACCTTGTTATTACTGTCGGGGAGCCATTATAATGTATATGTATGTATAATTTACTTACACTTAGAAAAGCAAAGAACACATGGAGTATATATATCACTGTTGTCGGAAGAAAATGTTACCATCTCCGAAATGGTAACTTTACAGGAGAAGGAAAAAACATACTTTACGTTTAATGTAAGTCAATGGAACCAGAATTTTTCCCAAGTCATTTTGGGCCGGATCTTTTGGTCCGTTCTTCATGAAACTTACACACAATGTAAAGGGTAACAGGTACTTTGGAATTGTGTCAAAAACTGAAATACGTCAAAAATGGAGATAATGAGGTTTTCTTTTGACAGCAGCGATATATGTATATATACAGTAATTGTGCATTAAAATGTGCAGGAATGTGTGCTGTTTGTAGATAATTTAACTATATATATATATACACATTATCTACAAACAGCACATATACTTTTACCTAAATACATAAATAAAGCATAAAATGTGGCCTGTACATTTTATGTTTTATGTTTTATTTTTTGCCATATGTTAAACTAAGCAAATAAATAGAAGTTGTGGACTAAAATGTGCACAAAAATGCCAAATATAGGTTTGTTCCAGATATATGCCTTGATAATTTGGGAATAGTAAATGTTATTAAATAATAAACTCTACTATCTTTTTATAGTAATTTCTTGTCATGGAATTTCTATAAATAAAAATTCTTGATCAGCAACATTGGGTCACTGCTTTTCATATATGACATATTTTAGATATTGACATTCATTCATCTTTCTCAGTTAGCATGGAATCATCTGCAGCACCGTTAATCACTGACATAGTACACAATTTTACAGCTATAAAACAACAGCATCATATTACCATCACTTTACTTTAATCGACCTGCAACAAAACTGATTCCAAACTTGCACAGGTGCTGAACACTGCCCTTCAAAAGTTTGGGAACACCTTGTTTTCTTATGAAATTTTAGAGTAATGTTTGATTTTTAGTGTTTGTTAAGAGACAATGTGCTATGCAGCTTTGATCTTCAACATTCAAAGGATCTTCTTTCTAAATATTCTATTCTATTCTAAATTCTAAATAATGATTTGACAGTTTTCTTTTCTATTAACTACTATTAAAAAAACATACTGAAACTCTTTGGCCCAAAAGTTGTTTTAACACCTGGCAAGTCTGAGTGCTGACATCACCATTGTAGCACTTTTGGTTCTTGTTCCCTTAACTTTACTGTTTTTAAATGCTGAGTTATTGCAAAGCAAAAAGATGCTTCTCTATTAAAATAAAAAAAACATGCTCATGTACTGAAATGGTGGGTGGCCCAAAACACATGCACATGAGAATGAAACCCAGTGGTGCTTTAGTCTATGTTCTCTATTCACGGACTCCCAGATCTAATCACTACTGCCCTCTGCTGCTGATGTTTAAGCCAAGGCAAGCTCTGAGTCATACTTTCAGTCTGGAATTACCCCACAGGCAATTACCCCGCCTCTGGCTGCTCTCAGAAACCAGCCCATAAACATAAATACTGAAAACACAATTAGTTTTGGAAGATCTGGTGTTGTAAACTCATTATCTCAAACTGTCTTGTTGGTTCAACCAGTTTTTTGACATAAACATGAGCCTAAGATCACCTAGAGGGGTATAAAGCACCCCAGCATTGTGGAACTGTGTTCTCTGGAGTGATGGAGCTCCATCCAGTACCTTTGGGATGAGTTGGATTGATCCAGAACTGACCATCCAACATCAGTACCTGACCTCACTAATGCTCCCTGCGAATCACAGAAACCACTGAATGTTACTGTTGGTTTCTGATGGTTTTCTAACGTGTTCTTAAATATTTCATTGATGGGTCTTGATGGGTTGATGTCACACTGTAAAGAATCCGGTAACACTTACCATGAATACCATGTCAGTAAGCATCTATAAGCACTTTCATAACATGTTATAATGCATTCATAAAGTATTACAAACATGACTATAAATACTAAAGTAATCACAATATATACACTGTAAAAAAATGGCTTGTCAAATTAGCCTAAATAAATACTTTATGTGGTAACAAGTAAATGAACTAGTTTAACTCAACCTAAATAAATACTTTGAATGAATGATTCTTTCAGTCAATGTAATTTTTGAATAAACTAGTTTTATTGCTTGTTACAACATAAAGTAGTTTTTTGGGTTGATCTGATGAGCCATTTTTTGCAGTATAGCCGTGTTTATTGTACATTATAAACTGCTAACATCATGCATTATAAATAGTGCCAACGACGTCAGTCCCAGCTTACAGAGTGTAAATTAACCGTTGTGTGGTGTCAATGTTGTTGTTACTCAGTGGTCTGGTGGATCCTCCACATTATTGGTTTTTTAAATCAATACAGTCAGAGCAATTTATGTAAAGACACAAATGTTTAAAATATCACAAGTGTCCAGCATAGGGTTCTCCTTTAGCAGCTGTAGCCAGTCAGCAGCCTGTCCATCTTCACACACACACACACACACACACACACAGTGAGTGAAGGACACAGCACCTCCACACTTTTACTCCCTAGATGTTCACCCACATGTGTAATATAAATGTGTGGGGGGTGAACAGAGTGAAGGCACTGAAAATGGACTATTTTATATGTTCTTCACAGAAAATGAGCAAAGGTGAAGAATCTGAGGTTGAAATAATAATAAATCACATCATTTTTTCTTTTAGTAAACATTGAAAATGTAAAAAAGAACACACAAGGGTTAAGACAAATAAGTTTATTTACACCATGGCATTTCCAATAATTTTAATTCTCATTGCTGGTTTTGTTAGGGCTGGACCATCTGGGCTCTGTTCTAAATATTTAGATGCCCCAAACAAGCTGTCCAGCCCAGAGTTGTTACTACAATGTACTTTCCTTTACCAGCTCTCTCACTTTAAACACTGCATTACATCACAGAAACCCAAGTACCCATCAGGCCCCTCCCTCTGACATCACACTGAGCATGAAGTTACTGTGGAGTGAATGCATGCAGAGTAAGAGGCAGGTTAGGGCACTTTCAGAAATAAGGTACTAAACTGTCACTGGGGTGGTTCCCTCAAGGTAACATCTCAGTACCTTTAGTCAGGGAACATAACTGTACCATAACCCACTGATATTATATTTTCTACTCCAGGTTTTTTATTTTACTGTTCTGTTTTAAAACATTCAGTTATGAAAAGGTACAAATACAAACTTTTCACCTGGAAAAACTTATTTAAGGTTCACAATCAGACCTTAAAACCACTGTTGTACCTTTGAGGGAACATTTACATTGTTTGTACCTTGATGAGTGAAAAATATACCTGCACAGAACCTTTATTTCTAACAGTGTAGAGTGCTATCATTGTAATTTGCTCCCTCACTGGTTCTAACATTAACCACTAGAAACCCTCAATTTGTAACATCACTATTCTGCACCACAGTAATGCTAATTTCTGCTAGCATTCTATTGGATATGCCGTGTTACGTTAGCGCCAAGTTTATGGTGGTGTACATTGACTTTCCCAACATTGGGTGAAATACTACTGATGGCAGCACTATAGTTTAAACTCTGACATTTGAAGCTTGTAATATGCTTTACTTTGTATGTTTTAGTGTTTCAGTAAATCATTCAGCTTGAAGCTTCACTCTTAATACTGGAGGAGTCTTTAGAATAAAACACGCCTCACATTAATTACAGCTGACAAATACAACTTACAAGCTCATATAGCATTATTAACACTACTTACAGTGCATTAACAATTTATAATGTATAGTATGCATGGTAATAAAGTGTAATGCATTTTTATAAATATTTATAACCATGTTTATAATGAATAAACAGTTATTAGTTATTATGAATGCATCAGAATGTGTTATGTATTTGTTCATAGGTTATTTTGGACATGGTATTTCTAGAAAGTGTTACTAAGAATCCTAATGGTTTATCCCCACTACCCATCACGTAACCTAACCCTTAAAGAACCCTCTTTTATAGTAGTGTAGTGGAAGGCCTTCACAAAAGAGTAGAAGCTGTTACTGCAGCACAACTATTAAAACACTTAAAGTAAAGGTGAGTTAAGATGAATCGTCAAATGTCATAAGTAGACTTCAGGAAGAGCCAATTTACGGCCAACAACTTCATCTTCATCTTCATCTTCTTAACCCACTTGATCCAGATAGGGTCGCAGTTGCAATAGGGAAAGCAGAGAAGCCCAGACGGCCCTTTCCACAACTTTCAGCTCATTCTGGGGGATCCCAAGCTGCTCCCAGTCCAAATTGGAAGTATAATCCATCCAGCAGGTCCTGGGACGACCTAAGGGTCTCATCCCAGTCAGCCGTGCCTGGTAAACCTTCAATGGGAGGCGGCCAGTGGGCATCCTAATCAAATACCTGAACCATCTTAACTGGCTCCTCTCAATATGAAGTAGTAGCAGCTCTATGGCTTTACTACTATGATGATGGCAAAAATGCTGGTCCAAATGTTGCATATCGGTAGAAAAGCAGCAGGAAAGACCTTTTTACAAATATGAGGCATTCTGGATATTCACTGTAAGTCCATTTGTGATGCTATACAGCTTTCTCAGTTATTATGGAATCAGCGACAGCTTTGTTTCACCATTAAAAGTTATTTTTAAAGCTTCCTATAAATAGTTTGAAACCTATAGAATAATATGATCAAATCAGAACCATTTTATACCTGTATCTGCAACAAATTCAGTTTTGTATTATTGAAAATGGCATTTTTAAACTTTTGAATGGGACTATGAATTTTCTGGAGACTTGCGTACAGTTTTTCATAGAAATTTGGAAGGATATTTTTCCACACCTCCAAAGTTCAGTCCTAGAAATTGGAAGTTGGTTTAGCATTTTCAGCTTCTCACCATCCAAGTAGTCCTAAACACACTCAGTGATGTTGAGGTCTCGATTCTGGGATGGTCTGTCCACTGTTCTGAAAACACCAGCAGCTTCTTTGTTTGATTTGCAAACGTTCTTCTCCTGTTTTTCCACTTAATTATGTAAGCATATTATCTTATATGTAATCTCCTGACAAACATCTCCTGAAAAATGAACTTGTACTCAATAGGAATGAAATGAATGAAGGGTGGTCTCTGACTTTTACTGTTTAATAAAATAACCACCTCATAAAACAACAGTAACGGTTCTGATGGTTCCAATAATGATTCAAACTTTGGAAATAGATCCAGAAATGAAATCATGTGCCTGTAAGTCAGCTGACCTTGAGGTTTTGGCTTTTTCTTTGTCAGCGTTCTCTGAGGTCAACTGGGCTGTTTGTGTTGTACACATACTCCTTAAGAACCATCAGGGTTCCAGTATCGAATAGCAGCAATTGAGCAAGACGAACCAAACCCCACTACCCGCAAGCTATAAATACCGAAGACCTGCTGAATGCACATCTTTTGCTATCTGAAGAAGGTTCTTCATGCATTCTCTTTGCTGTGCTGGGTTGTAGAAAGTGAAAAGAACATGGCGTCTCAAGGTATTCAGATCATCGGCATTGTCGCGGCCTTGCTAGGCTGGCTGGGGTCCATCGTCACCTGCAGTCTGCCTCAATGGAGAGTCACGGCCTTCATCGGCCCCAACATTGTGACAGCACAGATCATCTGGGAGGGAATCTGGATGAGCTGCGTGGTTCAGAGCACCGGGCAGATGCAGTGCAAGGTCTACGACTCCATGCTGGCCCTCAGCTCGGACCTGCAGGCCGCCAGAGCCATGATCATCATCTCCATCTTGGCTGGCATCTTTGGGATTGTGGTGTCCATGGCTGGAGGCAAGTGCACCAACTGTATTGAGGATATGCGCAGCAAAGCCATGGCGTGCGTCACTGCTGGAGTCCTGTTCGTAATCGCCGGCTTGCTGTGTCTGATCCCTGTCTCGTGGTCAGCCCACACCATCATCTCAGACTTCTACAACCCCATGATGTCTGAGGCGCAGCGGAGGGAGCTGGGGACGTCTCTCTACATCGGCTGGGCGTCTGCTGGTCTGCTGATGATGGGCGGAGGACTGCTCTGCTGGAACTGTCCTCCAAAGGAGCAGCAGCGCATCTACAACCCCAAATTCTCGCCCGTCAGATCCACCACCACTTCCAGGGAATACGTCTGAGAGACTGGAACATCCATGTTAGTTCACTGACTTTCTGTTTCCAGCAAGGAAAATCCAAATCACTGTATATCCGTGATTCGTGTCATTTAGATTTAGTTTGGTTGAAGCGTCGAAACTGGAATGACCAATCAGCTCTGTACTGGAAAAGTGCATGAAAATGCCGTTTTCATTTACCTTTTTTCAGCAGTTGATTAAAGTACTCCAAGTGCACCTCCCTATCGCTGCTGCCGGATCAAAACCTCGTATCTGCAAAATGGTAACTTTACAGGAGAAGGACAAAACATACTCTACTTTTAATGAAAGTCAATGGAACCAGACTTTTTTAAGAGTAATTTTTGGGCCATTTCTTTTGGTCCATTCATCATGAAATTTACACACAATGTAAAGAGTAACAGGCATTTTCAAATTATGTCAAAAACTGAAAAACAACAAAAATGGAGATGCAAGGTTTTGTTCCAACAGTAGCGATATGCTTTATTGAGAAGTGACCTCTGCCAGGGGTTCCTCAAGAACTTAACTGCCTGCACTGTGAGTGGAAGCAAAAAAAAACAACAGGCGCTTCACTCTTATATCGCTAATCGGGCTTGTGTATGACTTTTATTTAATAATGGCTCAAATGCATGATGGCAGATTTCACTGTTCATTAAATGAACAATGTGCCCATCCCAAACTAGTGCTTCTGTCATTTAATGGGGCAAAATGTGGTAAACTGGACTCCAATGCAGGATTTAATGCTTTAAACCCTTACATGTCCAGGGCCTGTCGGTGGGCCCAAAGTTTGATCATATACTTCTTTAACCTAAGAATAGCTCAACCAGCTGAACAATTAGTCTGATTATGTAATAAGTCTTGGATTTCAATAGGTTAAGTAACAATGACTGTATAGTTTTTAATAATAGTCTGTCAGAACAAAATCTTGTGTCTCCATTTTTGTTGTTTTCTATTTTTTGACAGAGTTTGAAAAGGCCAGCTTTATGCTCAAATTTCACATTGAAATTGGTCCAAAATTGAATGAAAAAAAGAATATATGGTACAGTTATCTTTCTTTCACAGTTAAGAATGTTTTCGAGAATGGTTTTGCTTCTTTTGTAAAATTACTATTATAGAGACAAAATTTTGTCGTGACAGCACTGATATAGAAATATATACACTTCATATAAAGAACCATGTCTATAGGAGGTTTGGTACACCATCATTCAAAAGTTTGGAATCACTTTTCATGTTAATAATCTACAATCTTAAAAAAGATGGTTCTTTGAGGGGGGTTCTATATAGCAGCAAAAAAGGGTTCTTCTATTGTTACAAGCTTGACATCATAATAATAGAAGAACCATTGGTTCTGGATAGATTATTCATAATAATGATCTACACTCTTAAAAAAGACGGTTGTTCAAGGGTGGTTCTTAAGTAAAGAAAAAGGTTCTGTAAAGCACCAAAAAGGGTTCTTCTATTGTTGCAAGCTTGACATCGTAACAATAGAAATATTTTGGTGCCATATAGAGCCCTTTTCAAAAAGGTTCCATATAGAACCATCTACAGCAGTCTGAAGAACCCTTTCACCATGCAAAGAACCCTTTGATCATGCAAATTGTCTCTACCAAAGAACCCATGAAGAACCATCTTTTTAAGAGTGTATGTAAATTAATATACAATAATGACTAAATTCAAATTTCATAAACTAGATTTTAGATTATATGTTTGATGTTTTATTCAGTACTTTATTTCAAACTATTAATGACTCAATGTTAATGTTTATTTACAAGGTTATTAGCCTTGAGATTTAATGGTCACATTTAATGAAATACAAGGCTTACTGAATATTCGTTTATTAATTATAATTTCATTTTTGATGTTAGGTTTTTATAAATTTATCCACAGGAAAATTGATTTTATATTATTTAAAACATTGATTCCAAACTTTCAAACAATAGTACATACCAAAAAATCACTAAAGCAAATCCTGAAAAAATATCCTTCTGCTTACTTTTGTATCCCGACTGACCGTAATTCTGTATAAACACTGGGATGCTAACTGTTGTATTCTGAATTAATGATCTATATATAGACTTGTATGTAAACTGTCTATATTTTGTAGCTTTGCAAGGCTGATCTGTGCCAGTAAAGAAATAAAATGTATTTTGTAAAATTCATTTATTTGCTGAAGTATTTCTTCAAAGATTTCTTTGCTGATGGCTTTCCTTTCTCGTGTCGGTCACTCTGTGAGGTACGATGACCTTTGGAGAAGCCATGCTCATATTTATCTTGAGATTCTGGTTTCTGTGTTTGTTGTGAGAGCGTGACTGTAAATAAACTCTGACGAAGGTGTGGATCCAGTTCTCAAAACGATATGCTGTGCCAATGAAAAGCACTTTATTGGCCAAGAACAACTGTTGCACCATTGCTTACAGTACTGTGTTACCAATATTTAGGCCTAATTCAGGCATAACAGGTACAGACTGCAGTGCTTGATTTGTTGTTTTCGTTCGTGTGTGAAGACTTTGCCCCGTTTGACTGAGTTCAATTGAGAGGTATAAACAAATATGGTGATGTTTTGTCTTTGTAGAGCTGCCTGTTGACCGCCTGCTCTTCAGCTTCAGTGCACAGTGTGGCACAAATTAGCGAAGCTGGTGTAGCAGTTTGTCAGTGGCTGAATCTGGCTTTTATACCAAAACAGTGCACTGGTTGTCCAGTATGGAACTGTGCACGCATGGCTGAATCTCAGAAGGCTATTTAAGGTTGGTGCAGTGTAGTGGGTAACACCTCTGCCTTCTGTGCTCTAGACTGGGGTTCAATCCCAGCCTGGGAATGTACCCTATGCTATACCAAGAAGAGTCCTTGGGCAAGACTCCTAACACTACCTTCACCTACCTGTGAAAAATGATCAAATTGTAAGTCGCTCTGGTTACGCTCTCGTAATGTAAATGTATTTATTAGACATGATGCACTTAACGGGAGCAGGAGCCACTTTTTTTAACATGTAGTGCACTATGTAGGGAGGAGGGAGCCTTTTGAGATTCAGCCAGTGTTTTGATTAGGACAGCATTATTTTGAATGAAACAGCTTTATTATAGACAGAGCTGACTGTAGGGGCTGCGTTTCACGTGCAGCGTGAGCACCCATGTTGCGCTTTGGCCGAACATGAGGGGCGATTCAAACGTACAGTGTGAGTCACCAAAGAACACGATTTATAAATTGGCACAGTTTATGCCTGGCTTATGTTTTAGCGATGGCTTAGCCAAATAGTCACAATAGTCACAGTTCTGGATTCTGGCTTTTGTGCATGAATGTTGATCAACTATCTGGCACATTAGGAACGCAGGCCACAATAGGCCTGGATGCCTTACAGCTGAGCAATGTTTTTCCTCCTATCTATATTTGTGGGCCAGTTCTTTGTGCTTATTTATGGGTTTATTTTATTAAAACAAATGATTGGACATTCCATTTTATATGTATCATAATAATAATGAAATTACTGAACCTTTTCTAAATGTTTCAGTAGTGAGTGTTTTGGTGGTGACAGTTTTAGCAGTTTGAGCAGAACCCAAAAACACAGCCAGTACATGACTAACACAGCACTGAAACACAAAAAAATGACTTAACTTCAAAAAAATTGTGATGATTCTTAACTTTCCACACTGATTTTCAGAGTCTGGGACACATTTACTTCAATGGGATCTAACTGCTCACCATGTGGCCATGAGGGAGGTTCCACCTACAGACTAAAACTGTCTTTTACTAGTGACGTGAAACATGGGACAGCATTTTTATTCAACTAATGATAAATGTAAATCGTTCAATGTCACGTTAATAGGAAAAAAATCTTCAAAATATTTAAAAAATACATAAAATTGTAAGTATTATTTTCCCAACTGTAAGTTTAGGGATTAGGTTTCGGGACAGACACCCACCAATAGAAAGAGCCCTATAAATTATGATTTTGTATATTTTTAGCTGATTACTATCTCTATTAATGCCTTGTGTTTAAATAGATCAGAACATATATCTTGATTCATTGAATACAGTTGACAGAAGAGGAAAAATGGGAAGATTTTTTGTTTGTTTGGTTATTTGTTTTGCTAAACTAATCTTCATTCATTGTTTAGTTTGAAGATTTCCAATGTAACTGAACAATCTGCTCCCTTTAATGGAATAAAATGGGCTGAACTGTGAGCCAATGAAAGCTCTCAAACGGCCGTTTGGAGGTGATAAGTTGTTTGATTAACCTGATACCAACTATGCAAATGTTGTTGTGGAGTAGCAGCCATTAAGAACAGCGTCACACGTAACTGGTTTCTATGTGTCACCTGTGAACTCCTGCAGAACTTCATTACCTTCAGTATCTTAATGAAAGGAGAGGAATCAGAAAAAAATATTTCATAATTAATCTACTGATAAAATTATACATTCTGAGTATATTATTAACTTGATAACAACATTAATAACAAAATACTCAGGGGTCATTCTACAGAAACGTCCATTTTTGTGTTCCTAGCGTTTACAGGTATGTTACACTTGAAAAACATGTTAGGGTTACAATTTATTTATATTTTCAAATAAATTAATAAGTTATTTTAACAATTACACCTTCTTGATCCATCAATTTAGCAATAATGGTTTTTAAATCAATTACCTAGAATTCCAAGCACCACAGAAGTGCTCGTCCCCACAGTCATGTGTAAAGGGTGAGGCCATATTTTGAAGTAAAAACATGTTTTTCTGCAATTTTAACTACAATAATCTATACATGACTATGGAATATATGCATTAAATGACATAAAGAAAACAAAGGCCAAATAAATATTATAGAATATATAATGAAGGTTGTTGTCCCCAGGAGTCGTGTCACTAGTGTTACTGTGTAACAAAAAATCTCTTATTTTAAAATAAAAATCACACTGATGACATCACTTGACTTCTTATTACCTGTTTTATGAGGATCTATGAAGAAAAGCACATGGTGAGTCCACTGTGTCTTTCAGTTATCAAACATTTTCTCATTTATCTCATGAATTCATATGAAGCTTTTAGCTGAAGTCACTGGTGTGACCGACTTTATTCTGAGGTAATTGTGAAAAAATAGAATACAAATGGATTAAATTACATATTTTAGTGGACATTCCATGATTGACAACATGTGGTTTGATGCTCTGTAGCAGCCGTTTTGTAAAATGCATTGTTCATTAAAAATGTCTCTGGTGTTACCTTTCTTACATGTAACACCAATGAGGATCAGTAGCACCAGTGACTCCTATGGAGAGATAGAAAAGTGGACATTCCTGTAGAATGACCCTCATATTAATAGATTTGCTGCTTTAACTCTTCACTGTAGAGGTCCAGGATTCACTCTCAATTACCAGGCACCCACTGTGTTGAGACTGGATTCATATCTCCCACCATAAATGTTCATCTCATGACTTCTGTGATGACTCACTTCTGTTGCGCAATCACATGCAATAGTCTTACTTTACTTTCAGTACTGCTGTAATCTTTTGATCACCAAAAATGTTCCTGTGACGACTTACTCAGACTTTGTTTGGTGAAATGACCCATGAGTCACTCGTTTCATGTGAAGATGTTTTAGAACAATGTTTTGTTGCGTCTCCTTCCACAACATGCTTTGTGATCTGTATGGATGCCAGTTGACAGTGTTTACACTCCTCCTTCATTTTTCACTGCAGAAATGAAGCATAAATACCATTTCGCTGTTATCGGAACAAAACCTTGTATCTCCAAAATGGTAACTTTACAGGAGAAGGAAAAAACCTACTTTACTCTTAATGTAAGTCAATGGAACCAGACGTCTTTCCAAGTCATTTTGGGTTGTTTGTTTTAGTCCATTCATCATGACATTTACACACAATGTAAAGGGTAACATGTGTTTTCAAATCTTGCCAAAAACTGAAAAGCATCAGAGGTTTTGTTCCCACAGCAGCGATTACTTGTATAATATGTACCATGTAATACACTAGTGAGAAGAGAAGGAAACGTTGTGTAAGGCTGCCTTACAGGACACACATAACACATGCATAAGGTGGATGAAATCACTCTGGATGGTGAAGCAGAGTCTGATGTGTGTATAATGTCGCTGTTTTAACCCTTTGCTGGAATATGAAGGCCAAACAGCAGAGCAATAATATCAGGATTTTAGGTGATGTTCCAAGCCAAATTACTCACTGATGCTGACATCACAGCTTGATGACATGATGCTTGCTTGTTAGTGGCGGGTCTGCTGACTGTCCTGATATGTGGATCATGTTTGTATCTTAAACCATTCTGAAGTTATGAAGGCTATGCCATTTATATCATAAAACATCTTATGTAGCCTGACATGAGTTGTTTATATGCTCAAGTATTGCTTTACAAATACCCTGATTCAATGTTTTTGCATGTGTTATGAAACCCCTATGCCTTCAAATCTTGGACCACTTTTACCAGCATTCAAACAAGGTAAAGAGCAGCTGCTGTTTTCAAATGCTGCTAAAAAGTTGTGATGTGACAGTGATGATATGCTAATGCTAACAGTGGTGGTATCTGTTTGCATATGCTTTAGTATTTGCCTTAGTCAAAGCAGACTGGGGGGGGAAGCGTGAGCTTGTTTTAATTCAGAAGAATGCTGACAGTCTCTACTAGGAACTTGCAGAATCTGGCTGGTCTGGAAGAACCGGCCTCGCCCGTGAAAGTCCTCCTCTAACAGGCTAGCACTTCCTGCTTGCTGCTCAGATGTGACAGTGCGAGGAGCCTCAGTCGCAGCAGCTCTCAGTCTCAGCTGGCTTCAGGATGGGTAGGATCGCTAAGGAGGTGTCGGGTCAGACCCTCTGCTTCATCGGTTTTGTGGGCACGTGCCTCACCTGCGGCATCCCCATGTGGCGCGTGACCTACTACATCGGCGCCAACATCGTGACGGGCCAGATCATCTGGGATGGCCTGTGGATGAACTGCGTGATGCAGAGCACGGGCCAGATGCAGTGCAAGATAGAGTCCTCCATCATGACCCTGACCCAGGACCTGCAGGCCGCCCGCGCCCTCACCGTCATCTCCATACTGGTCAGCTTCATCGGGGTGCTCTTGACGTTCATCGGCGGCCGATGCAGCAGCTGCCTGAAGAACGAGTCCTCCATGGCCAAACTGGTCATCTTCGGAGGTATCCTCTGCATCGTGGCCGCTGTGATCTGTTTAATCCCCGTGTGCTGGTCGGCGGCCTTCACCATCTCCGATTACCAGAATCCTCTCGTACCCGCCACGCAGAAGAGGGAAATAGGCAGCTGCATATACATCGGCTGGGGCACCGCGGCCATTCTTCTTATCGGAGGGATCATCTTGTGCACCTCTTGTCCACCAAGAGAAGACATATACCCAAATAACCCCAACATGTATCCCTACCAAGGGCCGATGATGGGACCAGCGGGACCCTACATGCCGGTCAAAACATATGCGCCCAGCGTTGCGTATACAGGGACTGGAACTTATGTTCCCAACAAGCCATATGCGGCTCCAACATACTCAGCCGTACCTGGACAATATCGATAAGCCACATACATTACATGGACTCCTGTTGCTGTAAACAATGTTCCAACCTGGTAATATTTGTACAGTAGCCAGCATTCAGCTTCAGTGCTGACCTCTGAGGATGGATCTTCAGTAAAACTTGTTTAGCAACTTTTATTAAGTTCATTTTTCTGATGGTCAAGCTGCAAATGCCTGTAGAGTATTTGTTTGTATATTTAAGCACATTAAACAGATTAAAAGGCTGATTCGTATATAGTTTTGTGCTCTGATGTTGTTATTTTGCTTATTTTCATTGTTGCTAGTTTTAAAAAAATGCTTTTGGTGGAAAAGTTGTCCTCTCCCGCATCATTTGTCAATAAAGAAAATTTTGTATTACAATTCTGTGTGCATGCTTTGTTTAGTTGCTTTTCAGTCAGGAGTCCAATAACATTTTTTTCTAAAATTTCTGCCTAAATTTCTTCTGTCTGTAATGTTGATGAGGGTAGAACAGTGAAAAATCTGAAAAAAAAAGTTTCTATAATAAAAACAAGTTTTCTTTGGGGATTATTTTGCCTCACAAAGCTGTGCGTGTATCCCTCCGCAATAAACTAATTATAAAACATATGTTTAAGCTCACAGCTTATCACAAATCTTTCATGAAACAATGTCTCGGACATCAGGCATTGCATTCATAAGTATTTGTGTATTAACTTTTCTGTGAGGGAGCTTTCAGAGGTGGACGTCTGGTTTCCTATCACCACCACTGCAAACAATTCTGACTTTGTTTACATCTTAACTATTTAAGTATTCAGGAATTTGAAATTTTCCTATACAAATTCTTCTAAATCTTTTGTAACTACTGTATCATGAGTGATTATGCTCAGACATTGTTGTTGTTGTTGTAACATAAAGAAACAATAAAATGATTTTATTCCAAAGAAATTTTGGATTTCTTTTTTTTTTTTACTGGACATTTCTTATAAAATGTTCACAAAGCATAAAGCTGGTGTTGTTAAACAGAGCAAAAAAGTATGACAGCAAAAACCTAAAAATATATGAATAAAATAGCCTAAATAAACAAAATAAACATTATCATATAAAATGTTGCTTACTTAATATAAAACACTATGAAAAACAATACGTGATCCCACTGCCCTGAACAAGGCCAGTGATTTTAATGTCTGGACCGAAACGACACTTCCGTAATTATGTCTTTTATAAACATGACAGAAACTTTCATTTCACACTATCATTCCATAATAGGCTAATTATTCAGCTGCTACTATAAATTATTAAGTTATTACAATGTAATTACTGTGTAAATCTGATGAAGAGAATAATGGCTCCTTGGAGTTTGAGTTAACATAGTAAAAATGGTACAAAAAGTGTAACTGAATGAGAAACTTAAATTTACACAAATATATCGTGTTGTTTTTGTAAAGTAAAATGAAAATACTGGTTAATTTTCCCATGATTATGTCTCAGCCTCTCCCTTCCGCCTGAACGGGGCTTTCTGTTGACGCTTTGGGTATTGGGTATACATTTCTGGCCTGTTTACTTTCAAATGCCTTGTGTTTGATGCGCATCTCGTCGAAACTGTTCCTGAGGAATCCTGTCAGGCCTGAAACCAAACCTGCAAACTGGTTTCTGGTCTAGCCATTGGCACCTCAACTCCACCCTTCCAAAAAGACCTTATAACTTGAGGGGTAGAAGGACGTGTTTCATTATTCAGCCACTGCAGCAGATCGCAGACGAGCAGAAGTGTCCTCTCTGAGCAGAACAGAAGCAAAATGGTATCCATGTGTCGCCAGATGCTGGGCTTCGCCCTGGCTCTTATTGGTTGCCTGGGGACCATCATTATTTGCGGGCTGCCCATGTGGAAGGTGACGGCCTTCATCGGGGCGAACATTGTGACGGCGCAGATCATCTGGGAAGGCCTGTGGATGAACTGCGTCATGCAGAGCACGGGGCAGATGCAGTGCAAAATCTACGACTCCCTGCTGGCGCTGCCCCAGGACCTTCAGGCGGCCCGGGCGCTGGTGGTCATCTCCATTGTGGTGGCCGTGTTTGGGATCATCCTGGGAATTGCCGGAGGGAAGTGCACCAACTTTGTGGACAATGAGATCAGCAAGGTCAAGGTGGCCATCGCCAGCGGCGTCACCTTCATCATTGCTGGAGTCCTGTGCCTCATCCCCGTCTGCTGGTCCACCAACACCATCGTCCAGGACTTCTACAACCCGGTCCTCACCGCCGCTCAAAAGAGGGAGCTGGGGGCTTCGCTCTATATCGGCTTCGGCGCTGCTGCGCTCCTGATCCTCGGTGGAGCTTTGCTCTGCACTTCTTGCCCACCCCAAGAGGATAAACCTGTCTACAAGTACTCCCAGCCACGATCCACCGCCACCAGCAGAGCGTACGTCTGAGGATCACTAAGAGGTAGCACCTCTGCTGGGAAAGAGGAGATGGACATGAGATATGTAGATGTTTGCTGGGACGTGTGAATGTACTCGTGTGGACTAACATTTGCAGATTTATAGTGATAATAAGTGTTATTAATGAAGAAAAATGTATGCAAATGTTGGAGGGTGAAATTTTATTAGGTTAATTTCACCAGAAATTGATGAAATATTAGCTAACCATACAAAGATTACACTCCTTTAAACTATAAAGCTGTAAAATGTCTTTGATTAAAAAATATGGACTTTTTTATACAGTAAGTACGCTGGTTAACTCTCACTCAAGATGTACAATTATATACATATAACGTATACATATAACATATAATGTATAATTGTTATATTATACTGACTATTCCATGTGATTGTTACATTCACAAAAAATGAACAAATGTGAGCTCTGTGAAGAGCGTAACTGTTACCTTTCACTCAAAATGTAAAACTGTCTTTTTTATTTATAGTTTAACATTTTCTTTTCCTGAACTGTCTCTGAAGGAATTTTGCACATAAAAATAAAATGTTTGAACATAATTCATGGTTTCATGTCTTTTTATGCTCAATAAGACAGAATTTAAGTTGATGAATCACCAATAAACCACAGATAATAAAGGCTTTTAAAAAGCTACAGTACTCGTATGGCTGGTTAGACAACTCCTCACCGAGTTACCAAAATAGAACAAAAATGCTGGATACATGGTCATGTTGTTTGAACGCTATTAAAATAAGATCTACAAGACATAATTTAAAGCGGAATGTCACCAATTTTTCAACATTTCGACACAATCCCTAAATAAACTGCTGAGATGTAAACAGAGTCATTCAGAGTGGTTTGGTGTGAAATGGTTGATTGTAGAGACTCTAGACTCTAGATTTCTTTACAGTGGTGGTGATAGGAACCAGGGGTCACCATGACTACAACACAAATATAGGCATTTCATTTACTATCCAAAACCACCAGTGAACCTAAATGTGTCTTCTGAGTTTTTATAGGGAATGTTGATAATCAAGGCCATTTCACCAAAAACAAACAAACAAACAAAAACAATAATGATGTACATGGGGGAAATGATTAACCCCTTAAATGGCCAAAGCCCATCAGTAGGCCCAAAGTTTCATTACACACTTCTATTACCTAAGAACAGCTCAGTCAGTTTGCATTGAAATCCTTGTAGTTACTGAATAATATGCTGTAGTTTGTAATAAGCCTGGAATTTTAAGGGGTTAAACAACCTAATTGTCTATATGACATAAATAAAGACTATAACGTTTCTCCACCAATTTCATAATTATACAAATTATATCAAATAAATAAATGCATGCATACATACATACACACATATTTACATACTCGTAAGGTTCCCTTGTGGCCTGGTGGCCGACTGCTTGTGCTAATTATGGCAACAAACAGTCCTGTTTATGGTGGTAAAATAGTGGTAAATCTGTTAAAATAAGTTTTCATTGGGCACTGAGCCTGCATGGAGTGTTAAACTCTTCAGACATCTGGTTCCTATCACCACCACTGTGAACAATTCTGACTCTGTAAGCTTCTCTAGAACAGAGCGTTTCACACCAAACCGCTCTGAATGACTTTGTTTATATCGTAACCATTTAATTACACAGAACATTTCAAAGATCAGTGGGATTCCTCTTTAACTGAATATGGCCCCATAACTTTGAGACATTATGATCTGTAGTGTCATCTTCCCTAGGACTCTAGGGAAGCCCTTTCAAATGATTATAATAATGTATAATTATTTTAATAATTTTTTCTATTACTATAAAATAAACTGCTCAGAAATACCACACAGCAAATCCTATATAGTAAAAGATAGGTAGTTTGGGATCTGTTTGGGGTTTGGCACATGACCTACATTCGCTCTGTGCCCCTCAGAGGCTCTACATTCAAATATGATGAGTGGCAAAGCAAAACCTAAGAGGCGATATTTACCACCTTCCTTTTTTCATCAGCAGTGCTGTAAACTACAAATACATTATCTGATATCATTGTTTTCACTGTGATTTCTGAAAAAGGTCACTTTTAGTCTGGAATATTTTGTTAGCAAACAGTTTTTTCATCCTCAAACCTCATTGTGGGTATAACACAGTTCATATGCAGTACTGTGCAAAAGACCAAGCGTTTGTTTATTTAATTTATATTTAATTTATATTTAATATTTAATTAATAAACAGCCATTAAGTACAACTTCATTTTTAGGAGATATTTCTGAGGAGATTAGAGGTAAGATGATCCACTTCCATAAGGAAGGAGAAAGGCAAAGTTTACAGAGAAAATGGGACTCCTAACAACCACCTGGTAGACACCAAAACTGCCCCCATCAGATAAACAGCACTTAAAACTCTCATCTTTGAGAGAGAGGAGAAAAACAAGCTGCTTCAGATCTGAAAACATCCACAGGTGTTTCTATCCATCCTTCCACTGTGAGAAGACGACTCAGTGCTATGGGTGTGAAAGGATGTGTAGCTGTCAAGAAGAACCTCACTGAGAAAAGGAGACGGACACATCAAACAAAGAAGCTGAACAGTGGACTGACCACCCCAGAGTCCAGACCTCAACACCACTGAATGGGTTTGATTACTTCAGAAAATGATCAACCAGCTTCTAAGACTGAATGAACTTTGGAGGTGTGTCTGTAGATTCTTTGAGGAGCTGAAAGTGAGTCTCCTGAAAAAAATGGAAGCTGGAATGAAGGTAAAGAGTGACACACTAAACACCTCTGTAATTCTCTGTTGAGCACATGTTTTCTGCTGTTTTCCAGGCACTGAAACATAATCTGTACTTGTGTGCCATTTTGACTGGAGATTAAATAAATGAGGGCCGGTTTCAGACTTTTACAGTTTACTGTGTGGTGATTAGATCTGATGACGCTTTGCAATTTTGGATGTTCTGGTTTGTGTGATGCTCTTTATGAGTCTCAGTAGAATCCAACCAAACTGGTTAGACATTGTTCCACACATCTTTCGGCTCAACTGTCAAAAATGCCACCAAAGGGCATCTTTTAAAGACAGCAGCATGGTTTCAGTACAGCCTAATCATCGTACTTGTCATCCTTTAGCAAACTTCTAACCCAGCGGTTCTCAGTGGTGGTTCTGGAGCACCCCTGGCCTGTTTTCCAGGTGGTTGTTAGCTGGCAAGTTAGAGCAGGAAAACTACTAAAATAGGCCAAGGGTAGTTCATAATCTAACAAATATGGGCCCAAACATGGGTCCACCCATGATCTCACGAAAAAAATTCTTTGCCCTGTACAGTACATGAAGTTGGAGACTTGGTCCACAAACTAACCCAAACATATATAATACTGAAAGTAGGGCATTCAGCTGTTTCTAATAGGTGCAATTCCTTTCGAGGTTCCTTGTAAGTTTCAACCACAGGCTTGTAAATTGAGCTGGACTGGAGCAAATACAACCCCCGCCTTCATTGTCCCAGGCACAAAGAATCCCGCACAGCTGGTATTCTTTCAGATGTTTCTGAACAACAGCACACACCTTATTTCGATGAACATTAACAGCCTGGCTGGTTGTCTCAGATGGCTTTCTGAGGAGAACAGCAGTCTGCCTCTGAGCGTTGGACGTGGTTGGTGAGGCGATGGCATCTATGGGTTTGCAGTTGCTGGGCTGCACGTTGGCCCTGCTTGGCTGGGTGGGGGTGATCCTCGTCTGCGGACTGCCCATGTGGCGGGTGACGGCCTTCGTTGGCAGCAACATTGTCACGTCTCAGATCTTCTGGGAGGGAATCTGGATGAGCTGTGTGGTGCAGAGCACTGGGCAGATGCAGTGCAAAGTCTACGACTCCATGCTGGCCCTCACCTCCGACCTCCAGGCCGCTCGTGCCCTGGTGGTGGTCTCTCTGGTGGTGGGGATCATCGGGCTCTTCATGGCCTTCGTTGCCGGAAAGTGCACCAACTTCATCCAGGACGAAAACAGCAAACGGAGAGCTGCCATCGGTGCAGGCGTGGTTCTGATCATCTCTGGCGTCTTGTGCCTGATCCCCGTGTCCTGGACGGCCAGCATGATTGTTCGAGATTTCTACAACCCCACACTAATGGCCGCCCAGAAGCGCGAGCTGGGGGCTTCGCTCTACATTGGCTGGGGGGCTAGCTTCCTGCTGATAATAGGAGGGGCACTTCTCTGCAGCTCCTGTCCACGGAATGAGGACCAAACACCATCACTTAAGTACCAGCTGGCCAACAAAGCTAGATCAACGAACAACTCGTTGCCCAGTTATAAGCCACCATCACCGAGGCCTTTCACACCTACATCAAAGACCTACATCTGAACACATATGATGGACATATCTGTGTGTATATATATATATATATATATATATATATATATATATATATTATATATATATATATATGGATTATATGTATAAGAGGTATAGATATGTTTAGAAATATACATTCCTCTGTAGAAGATATACTTTGGCAACACATATATATATATATGTGTGTGTGTGTGTGTATGTGTGTGTGTATACATATGTATATAGATATACATTCTGCTGTAAACAACACTATCTGTTCTCTGTTTGAAGGTTTTTTGTACTTTTATAGACTGTATGTATATCTATATGTAGATATAAGTACATATGCTTATATGTGTTGTATTTATCTATATAACTACATATTCTACTGTGAAGATAATCTTGGACAACAATGTCTATTGGTTTACATCACTATATTTAGATATACGTAGTACATAGATCTGTACATTGATTTACATTCAGCTGTGAAGACACTAACGGGCAAAACTCTCTTTTTATTTGATTTTTTTTTTTGTACTTTTATTTCTAATCTAGTACTTGCGACTTTCGCCAGTTCAATCCAAAATGTGTTGAATATCTTGTGAATGAAATTGTGCAACAGTTATAAACGCGATTGTGAGTTCCTTCTGCAATGTGCACCGAGGAAAGTGTTGTATTGTCAAAAACCTTCTATATATTATAGTTTGAGCCATTTAAAGGTTTAGGTTGTGAATTGAGTCATTCTTTTCTCGCTGGATGCAAAGGGCAGCAGGTTTCCTCCCTTCAGGTCAGCACACAAAACAAACCGGTTTTCCAAGGAACATCTGAGTACGCTCTTCCAGCACGCCCACGCCTCCAGCGTACCATGCATGCTCTTAGAGACAGTGAGGTTTTCATAACTGTGCTGCACCAACACTGCTCCCTCACTTTATCAGAACCTCATATGAAATTCTAGCGAATTCAGATGAGCTCATTCTTCATTCTGGGAGAGAAATATCTGCACCATTTCAGACCCTGAAAGAACTCCGAGCGCCGATGTGCTCTTGACCTTGTTTATAATGATCAGACAGTTTGAGGTATTTCAGACGTCTCCTTATCTAAAAGGAGTTTTATTACTCAGAAGAGAAGTTTATATGTTCACATCATAAGTCATGACAGATATAATGAGTTCTGAGTGCCTCTGATTCCCAAGAGGAAGTTTAAGCAGTAATTCAAAAAGACTTTCTGTGTACAAACATGTGCGTCTCATGCTCTGAAATGTGGACCATCAAGTTATCTGGTGACAAAAGCATTCTATTCTGATGTGAGCAACTCAGAACAGTTTTGATTCTCCTTGTTGCGTTTTTCTCCTGTAAAGTTACCATTTTGGAGATATGAGGTTTTCTTCAGACAACAACATGAGACCAGCACAACACACATTAACACACCGCCACCACGTCAGTGTTACTGCAGTGCTGAGAATGATCCACCATCCAAATAGTATCTGCTCTGTGAGGGTCCATGGGGGTCCTGACCACTGAAGAACAGGGTAAAAGGGGGCTAACAAAGTATGCAGAGAAACACATGGACTACAGTCTGTAATTGTAGAACTACAAAGTGCACCTATATAGTAAGTGGAGCTGATAAAATGGACAATGAGCATAGAAACAAGGATATCATAATGTCATAATGTTATGCCTGATCGGTATACATATATATGAATGGTGCCAAAACTTTTGCACAGGCCCCATTTTATGTTCTTTTCCTCTAATATGTTAAATTCAGTCAATAAACAGTAACTGTGTATTTCAAAGTGCAGAACTGTGTCTCCATAGAGGATGTGTTCACTTATTCACACCTACAAAATAACTTGACCAGGGGTGCACAAACTTTTGCATAGCATTAGTTTTTTGAGATGTTTTAAGATGTAAATCATTCTAACCTTGGACTGATAATTGGTATTACTGAAAATTGTGATCATTTAAACAAGTGCCAATATGCAAAGTATCATTCTTTCAAATTATCGTTTATAAATTTATATATATATATATATATATATATATATATATATATATATATATATAATATACAATAGAAAACACTGCAGTTAATTGTAGTCAATGTGATTATTACCAATGTAATTGCAGTCAATTATATGTTATCAGTTATAATATATAAAACAGAGCATCACCAACTGATTAATTACACACACATACACATACTCTAAATGCCACTTAGAAGGATTATAATGTAGATTTGCAGTCTTTCTACCAGAGATCTAATCTAGAGAGAATAGGGACCAGAGAGGAAAATGGACAAGCTTGTCCAGAAGAAAAGCTGACATGCCAGTTTCTCAGTATTTTGGTTTTCAACCAATCAAACCTCTTTTAAAAGTGTCACATGCTGCCTGTAGAGAATATAGTTTATCATTATATCATTATAAATTATTAAGAAGCCCAGTTGGCAATTTTACGTTTTTTACTAGGGATGCACTGAAATGGGAATTCTGGGCTGATGCCGACATCTGATATTTTTCACGTTCATATCTGCTGATGCTGATACATAAACATTTATAAAATACAGAAACTGGGGTTAGATCCACCTGGATTAGCACTGCAGAAAGATTTAACGTAATTACCAATCAATATAACATTTTATATGTTCAAAGAAGTGTAAAAATACAATAAAATTAATAAAAAAGCAGATATTTTAGTGCAGTAACTCAGTGTTGCCTAAACATTCTGCTGTTCTGGAGTTCTGCTGTTCAGTCACTTCGTGACTGAATTTGGATCACAATGATATCGTTTACCGTCATATTTCTGTAGATGATAATTGTTTGCCTACATTTACGTTATCATCCACCCTTACCCCTGGCATCGGCCGCCTGAGTGTAGTACCCAGAACATCTGACATATCATGTTTTATTCAACACTGCCATCTATTGATGGAATATTGTAATGCAGGCAAAAGATACAGTATTCTTAAAGTGGAGCTCCACAGATTTTTCAAAATTTCAGAATAATAATCGTTGGGATGTCAGTCATTCTATGTTTTAAATTCTATGTGTGAACAGAGTCTTTCAGAGTGGTTTGCTGTGAAATGGTTGATTGTAGAGACTCAGATTTCATTACAGTGGTGGTGATAGGAACCAGGCGTCACCATGACTACAAAACAAATATAGACATTTTATTTACTATCCAAAACAAGCAGTGAACCTACACGTCTTCAGAGTTTTATATGGAATGTTGATGATGCGACAATAGTAGAAAGCTATTTTAGGGGGGACCATTTTATCTCAGAAGACCCAGCATGTACCCCTCCACCATAATTTTTATATTTTTTATATTTAAAAAAAATATTTCAAGCCAGAATCTTCTCAGAACTATCATAAAACAGTGTCAGACATAAGTCAGTATGTTCATAACCATTTCATGTAGTAACTTTCTGTGAGGGAGCTTTTGGAGGTGGACGTCTGGTTCCTATCACCACCACTGTGAACAGTTCTGACTCGGTAAGTTTCTCTAGAACAGTGTTTCACTCCAAACCACTCTGAATGACCATTTAATTACGCAGAAATTTTGGAAAATCGATGGAGTTCCCCTTTTCCCTTTCAGATTAAGAGGTAATATTCATCCTAGTACTGTCTTCAAATGCAATTTATAAGTTTAATTTCTTATCCCTCACATCATTCTCTGCTCCTCTCCAGGCCCCTCAATGGCTCTGCAGGTCCTGGGCATCACCCTGTCCATGATCGGCCTGGCCGGCACCATCATCATCTGCGCCCTGCCCATGTGGAAGGTCACCGCCTTCATCGGCACCAACATCGTGGTGGCTCAGGTCTTCTGGGAGGGCCTGTGGATGACCTGCGTTTACGAGCGCACGGGCCAGATGCAGTGCAAGTTGTACGACGCCCTGCTGGACCTGGACCCCTCGCTGCAGGCCTCCCGTGGCCTTGTGGTCACCACAATGGCACTTGCATGCCTGGCCTTCATCATCTTCCTGCTTGGGGCGGACTGCACCAACTGCCTGAGTAACCCTCGGGCCAAGGCCCGCATCGTGGTGGCCTCTGGAATCACATTCATGCTCTCGGCCCTCACCACCGTGGTGCCCGTGTCCTGGACGGCTGACGCCATCATCAGGGACTTCCACAACCCCATAGTGCACGAGGCTCTGAAGAGGGAGATGGGGGCGGCCATCTATGTGGGCTGGGTCACAGCGGGGTTCCTGTTCGTCGGAGGGGCAGTTCTCTGCACCAGCTGCCCGCCAGAGAGGGTCCACCACTCGTCCAGATACACCTCAGCAAAGTCAGGCACCCAAAGCAGCTACGCCTTTAAGAACTACGTCTGAAGAGTCTAAATTAAAGGGCGCATATCCTACATTTACCTGAGGTCGCCTTATGACATTTGTGTGCTTTTATGTACCAACAACAGTCATAATTCATTTCTACGTGATTATTTTCTAAATACCTTGCTGTTCTATTAAACAGGCTTTCTGTTACTGTACCTTCTAGACTGATACAGGTAAATGAGCTCTGTTTTGATTTGTTGTCCTATATTGTGTCTCATTCAAAAAACACTGTAACACCTCTTATAACTTCAGTGTGAGTGGATGGGGCTAAACTGATGTAGACTGAACAAGCAGATTTACTTCACAAAAAACAATGAGCTGTAGTTTAGTTTCCATATCTGGACTGGGAAGTGAATGTTACATTTTTTTGAGCTTACAATGTTTTTATAATACTTAATACACATTTAATTTACTTTTTTTTAATGATGTGGGCCCTTTGAGGTGAAGGAATGGTTGGGTACAGGTGAGGCACATCATATCTAGGCCAAAAATCAAAGTTAGTTTTCTTCTGAGCCCAAATGGAACAGATCAGTTTACTGAGTTATAAGTACTCAAAGGAGAATTCAGGCCTGAATCTACAGTTTAAATGGGAATTACCATTTTTTTCAAAATTTCAATATAATTTACTGCCACTGAGATGTAAACAGAGTGGTTTGGTGTGAAATGGTTCAGATGTCTTTACAGTGATGGTGATAGGAACCAGGGGTCGCCATGACTACGACACAAATATAGACATTTTATTTACTATCAAAACCACCAGTGAACCTACACGAGTCTTCTGAGTTTATATAGAATGTTGATGATGGAAAACAGTGGAAAATCTTACTTTATCCCTCCACCATGAATGGATTGAAATAAATGGATTAAAATACATTTTAAGCCAAAACTTCATCACAAAACTGTCATAAAACAGTGTCTCAGTCATCAGGCAGTGAATTCATAACGATTTCATGTAATAACTTTCTGTGAGGGAGCTTTTAGAGGTGGACGTCTGGTTCCTATCACCACCACTGTGAACAATTCTGACTCTGTTAGTTTCTCTAGAACAGAGCGTTTCACACCAAACCACTCAAAATGACCCTGTTTACATTTAAACAACTTAATTATGCAGAAAACTTAAAAAATCAGTGGAGGTTCCCTTGAAGAAGACAACTTGACACCAAACATGACTTGGTTGATTGACTGCATTTGGGGTAAAGAGCTAAACTGTAAATTTGACATTTGGCTGAACTTTCGCTTTAACTGGGTAAAAGGAGAGCTACCATCAGATTACAAAGAGGCTTTATTTGTGTGTCACATGAGGGACTTTTACTGTCAGATCATTCCATTAGATCATCTGAATGATCATTTTGTGCTGACAAAGGGGAATTTGACAACATTTCTGCATTAATTAAATGGTTAAGATACAAAAACAGAGTCGTTCAGAGTGGTTTGGTGTGAAACGCTCTGTTCTAGAGAAACTTACCGAGTCAGAATTGTTCACAGTGGTGGTGATAGGAACCAGATGTCCACCTCTAAAAGCTCCCTCACAGAAAGTTACTACATGAAATGGTTATCAATTCACTGCCTGATGTCTGAGACACTGTTTTATGATAGTTCTGAGAAGATTTTGGCCTTAAAATCAATTGGGATGCATGTAGGGTGTTGTGAGGCAAACTAGTCCCCAAAGAAAACTTATTATTTCAGATTTTCCACTATTTTCCATCATCAACATTCCATATAAAACTCAGAAGACTCGTGTAGGTTCACTGGTGGTTTGGATAGTAAATAAAATGACTATATTTGTGTTGTAGTCATGGTGACCCCTGGTTCCTATCACCACCACTGTAAAGCCATCTGAACCATTTCACGCCAAACCACTCTGAATGACTGTTTACATCTCAAACACCAAATAAGGCAGAAATTGAAAAATTGGTGGAATTCCCCTTTGACTATCATTCAGGCCTTTTAATTATATCCAAAAAGATAATTGTGAAATGTGTGTTAAATATGTTACAGTAAAACTGAATACAGTATAATGATGACCTAAAACCCTACTGTTTACAATCTGTTTCACAATAACAGAATATCCTTTCCTACCTTGTACTTATTGGACACGTCCCCTTTAATATGTCTGCATCTGTTTGAACAGTGTTTCTTATTTGAATAAAATTTGGTTACATTTTTCGTATTTCGAGTTTCAAGTGCATCATTGTGTCCTATAAAGAGCTCCACACAGGACAAAAGAGGAGGCACACAGTGACATCATTGTCTTGGCCTCTGGGTGGAAAACAAGAGATTGAAAGGGAATAGGGACTGTTTTGAAACCATGGAATAAAGAAAACTGCACAAGCCCCGGAGCCTCGGGCGAACACTGTGCAGCCTCCACACCCACTGCAGGAATTCAGAGCAGCCGGTTTCCCTCGGTGGTTAGTCAGCTCAGCTCCATTCTGCTCCTCGAGCATGGACAGGAGGTTCGAGCTGGCCGGCTTTGGGCTGGCCTGCGCAGGCTGGATCTGCGCCATCTTCACCAAGTGCCTGCCCATGTGGAATGTGACTGGAACTGTGGACAACACCACGGACACTCTTGCCTTGTACTGGGATGGCGTTTGGTTGAACTGGCAGGAACTCAACAAAGGGAGCTTGCACTGCAACTTCTACATGTCTTTGCTGTCCCTGGCTGGCAGCTTTCGCTCTTGGAATGCCCTGCTTCTGGCCTCTATCATTATGGGAATCTTCCCTGTGGTGGGCTACTTCGTAGCTTTTGTGTGGTTTCCTCAACGCGTACAGATTAAGGCAGCGGCCGGGGTGGTCTTTGTCTTGATGGGGCTGCTGCTGCTGGTGGTTATATCCTGGGCTACACACGCCACTTACAGTGAACTGGACACCGCCACCCACCTGACCAAGGGCTGGGGACCAGCTTTGTACTCGGGATGGACGGGAACGGTGTTGCTGCTGACTGGGGGAGGAGGACTTAGTGCCTTTTGCTGTAAAGCACCCCCACAGGAACAAAGAGGACCCACAGGGCCGGAGGCAGACGACCCATTCTTGGCAATACACAGTGCTGCGTTCAATTCAAGCCCGTACAGACAGACTACAAGACCTATTTGAAAAACCTGCCGTAAAGACAAAAACACTGTATACTTCCGATGGAATTTTTTACTTATGGAACTTTAGACTAATATAAGACGGCTGAAAATTTCAGCTGAAGCTGCTTTGAAAGCAACAACTTCTCAAACTTTCTGCACATTTAAAGGGTTAAGATGTAAACAGAGTGGTTCAGAGTGGTTTGGTGTGAAATGCTCTGTTCTAGAGAAACTTACAGAGTCAGAATCGTTCACAGTGGTGGTGATAGGAACCAGACATCTTAAGTGTTTCATGCCTCCCACACAGAACATTACATGAACACACTGCCTGATGCCTGAGATGTTGTTTTATAGCCTAAAACACAATTAATAAAATCAAATCATACTAAAAAAACTCACTTTTAGTGTTTTTTTTTTTTTTTAAAGATTTACCACTATTTTACCATTAAATATTAAATATTATATACATACAAAACATATATAGCAGACAAAACTGGATAGGACAAAAAAAAGTCTATATTTGTGTTGTAGTCGTGGCAATCCCTGGTTCCTATCCCCACCACTGTAAAGAAATCTGAGTCAGTAAGTTTCTACTGAATGAACCATTTCACATCAATACCACCCTAAATGACTCTAAAACAATTTAAATTAGGCAGAAATTTTGGAAAATCTGTGGAATTGCCCTTTAAAGGCGTTTAAGGGTCAAAATAAAGTGAGGTCGTGTGTGTACATTTCATCATGACACTGTGACCAACAATTCTCAAAATCAACCTCTATAATTTATTAACACAGTCTGGTCTTCAACTGTAGGCTGTATATGATCCACTTTAAAAAGAATTTTAGCCAAGTTGAACCCAGAGATGTGTCTGTTTTTGCACAAAAGCAAGACGAGAAGTGAATTTGTATTCATGTTTTATTTGCACCTTCTGTAAATGTCCCGAATTTGGACATTACCTCAGTAGAACAAGCTGCACTGTTAGAAGGCAGATACTGCGGCACGTATTTGAGGAAGGCAAGCTGGATAAATACGCCAGTGTTAATTAGTACGGATACCTAATTAAAGGTAATCACTGTCTGTTAATCACTACATTAATTTTGTGCTTTTATTTATTTTATTCAATCCACTGCCTGTTTTGCAGTCAAGCACATAAACCACTTTAATTTTCACAGAAAATAAACCCCTTAATTGTGATTTGAGTTGGATTATTTACTTGCTCAATAGCCATTTCTGCTTAAACCTTTCAGGGAAGATTTAGTGGAGCCTCAGACATTTGTGGAAGCACTTGCATGTGTAAATTATAATAAAATAATTGGATTACTGGTCCACAAAAACACTTCGGCCAGTCTCTGTCTTACGTATTGCACAAACTAGCTTCAACCAATGCTGCTGAGGTCCTCATTAAATCCAGCCCTAAGTTATATTAATTGACAATCTCGATATAAAACAAACCACAAATAATATGTATATAGTTAGTGTGGTGGGTAAGATGTGACTGGGATGGGCTATTCTAGCTTCTCGTCCCCTTCTTCCACATCTTTCAGACTCAGCAACTCCAAGGAACCTTTTCCCTTTGTTTCGCAGCGAATCAGCTCATCGATCTCCCGAAAGCAGCCCGGATCGATCAAACAGACCTACGGGGCAAGAGAACGTACTTTAGCTGGGAAAATGCAGTGTTACAGGAGAATTTCATTGACCTTTTAACATATCTGCATAATTAAAATGTTAATTAAATGAAGTTATTTAGAGTGGTTTGGTGTGACACGCGTCATTCTAGAGAAACATGTCAAGAATTGTTCACAGTGGTGGTGATAGGAACCAGACGTCCACCTCTAAAAGCTCCCTCACAGAAAGATATTAAATGAAATGGTTATGAAAAAGTTGCCATGAGCATTTTTTACCACAGTTTTGAGAAAATTTTGTATATAAAAATTTTTTAACATACATTCATAACAGAACGTGGCTGAATAGCTCACTGTTTTACAATTATAGCACATATACCAAAAAATGGCTATATTTGCATTATGGCTGTATTAAACATCATAATTTCTGGTTCCTATCACCATCACTCACAAAGACAGGAGCCTGTATGTTTCTCTACAATTCAACACTTCACATGAAACCACTCTGAATGACTGACTGTCGAGCTCCTGAAATTTTGGAAAAATCAGTGGATCTCCCCTTTGAGCAAAGCTCCTAAGCAATTAAAGGCTAATAAAGACTGTTATGCAACAGAACTGAGTGTCCTTCCTCAGAAACGCACATGCAATGGAAAAATCTTCTGAATTAATATAACTTTTTATATATTAATATTTTTACATAAGCCAGTCAAACTTAAACTGCTCACCATCTCCAGCTGATCGTCAAAGTCTTCACTCTCCACCACCTTTATGAGTGGTTTGAGCTTCTCCTTCAGCCTCTTTCCTTCTTTGGCCGGCAGGATAAAGCGAAGCCGCATGTGAGCTCTCTGAATCTGCATGGACTCCTTCAACTGTCTGATGACCTCGAGTGCCTAGAGGGATTAAATGACATCGAGATTACTGACCAAAATTAAAAAGAGGGTCTGCTATCATTATTATAGTGAAGTGGTTACTGTAAGTAATATCTATATATGTATATCAATATACTGTGTTGATTTTACACATTATTCATCAGGCCTGCTTTTATAATAATAACAATAATAATAATAATAATTTTATAAAGCACATTTCACACAACAGAGCAGTTCAAAGTGATTTAAAGGGTATTAAAATAAAAAAGTGACATTAAAAAAAATGAGAAGAAAAAAAAAATAATGAAATTAAGACAATAATAGTTGAGAATCAAGTGAAACAGATGCAGGCAGAGCAGAGGTGGAGAGTAAAGAGAGTAAAATGACTGAGTGACCCAGCGCTGGTCCTCGCTGGTGCTCTGGAACTAAAGGCAGATTTTCCCAGTTCAGTAAAAAGTTCTCGGTACCCAGCATCTGATCCAACCACTGGATTGAAGTAATATATGCTGGCATACGGCCAGAGAGTGTTTTAGAAATAAAAGTAAACCAATGCATTTCCTGCTGTGTTGCTAGTGAGGGCCAACCAGCTTTTTCATTCAGTCTGCAGTGATGAGTGTTTATGCCTGAGGACATTTAAAAAAACAATAAAAGAATTCTGAAATCAATTCTAAAAGACACCAGTAACCAGTGGACCAGTGGTCTTTCTCTTGCGGGTCAGGACCTGAGCAGCTGCATTCTGAACTCTCTGCAGATATGCGACAAAGCTCCTGCGTAGGCCAGACAGGAGAGAACTACAGTAGTCTAGTCGAGATAACAGAATGAACAAGTTTCTCTCTATCAGCAAAGCACAGAACATCCTGATCCTCTGAGATGTAATCAAGGTGATGACCTGCTCTACAGATTGTATTTGTGATTTTTGAAGCTGAGCTCATCATCAAAATGACTCCTAAATTACTCACGCAGGTTTTGGCTCGCAGAGATGAGGACTGCAGTTATGCTGACGTGTCCTTCCTCTGTACTTCACTTCTGTCTTTTCTTTGTTTAGTTGTAAAAATGGTTTGTGTCAATTTGACAAATACAGTCGAACAGAGAGCTGATGGACTTGTAATCATTAGCTACCTTCACATTACAAGCCTCATTTCTCAAATCCGATTTTTTGCTCAAATCCGATCCTTCTGAGACGATGGTTCACACTCATTTAGCTAAGTGATTCAAATTTGTCATTAATGTGAACGAACCGGTGTCCTGAAATGACCCTCATGCGCACATCCTACTCAGTAATGTCACGTGAATGAATCACGTTCATCATCAGCAAACAGACTAACGAGCAGAACGAGCTTCACTGAGAAGATAATTAACTCTGATCAGCTCTCAGCTTCATTATTAAAGCGAGACGAAGGAGAAAAAGGTGAGATGAGCTGCTTTTCCATCTTTTACAGGCTTTAACTTCTGTTCGATGCTGCTGCCATGGTAACGCTGAATGATGGCGCAGCGCAGTGGAAGAAAAGCACATGAATTCCGATCTGAGCGTCACATTATGGTCACATATCAACGAATTGGATATGTATCCAATCTAGAACCACATATGAAAGTGGCTCAGGTCGGATTTGAAAAGATCAGATCTGAGTCACATTAGGGCAAAAAATCAGATTTGTGATACTTCAACCTAGTAATGTGAACGTAGCCATTAGGAGTCAGAAACAAGTACAGCTGGGCATCACCTGCGTACTGGTGCTAACCTATATTCTTCTTAATTCTACCATGAAGCAAATGCATACTGCATGACATTTAGAAGCTTAACTGCCTAAAGCAACAAAGCAGTCTCGGCCACTTAAACATGACCTAAACCAGGGTTTCTCGACCACTGGCCCCTAGACCACAAGTGGACTTCAGATACCCTCTGATGGTCCTCAGGCCAATACTGAGGGTGCGCCAGTACTGGCCAATCCTCAGGCCAATACTGAGGGTGTAATGGCACTTTGTTATTAAAAAAAAAAAGAATTGACATAACAATAAAATATTAAATGTTTTAAATAAAACGTTACACAATATTAATACGAGGTCTTAAACAAAATATTCTCCTCCCAATGTTTCACTTGTCCACTCACAAGCACTTAATTACTGCCATTCTGGTGACTTTTTATGCTCACTTATACACGTCAGGTACTGCAGGAGTGGACACAATAGCCTCATTTACATGCAGCCTGATAATCCATTAATAATCCGACTAATAGCTCAATTGGGATAGAATACGTCCATCTATACACTATAGGTGTCTATTCCGATTGAGGCCATTCGGAATACAGTTTCTATCTGATTAAATGTGGTGGGTAATCCTGTGAATAATCTGTTAAATAGAAGAATAATATCCGTGTGAACACCTGTATCTGATTACATTCCCAGTCTGAAAGTTTAAGTCCGTTCTGATCATGTGCGTCACGTCATAGTGAAAGTTTATACCGTCCAACATGGCGGAGCAGAAACTGGTCTGCAGAGGAGACGAAGTTTATGCTCTGATCTTTAAAAGACGGCGGTGGGACGGACGTCCAGTTTATGTGTCTCAGAACACGACGTCTTCCTCTCGGCCTTCTTTAATAAGGACATGTGAAGGACGTTTTCCTGAGACTGACATCATTTTAAAGTAATTAAAAACACAAGTGCTGCTCACTGCTGCTCGTCTCACTCTGACTGGACTCATGTGATGCTGGTTGTCATGGTAACGTCCACACTAAGTGTTACTCTACGCATGCACATAATTTTGGATCAAATTACTGGTAGTGTGCATGAAAACAGAGATTTTCATCAGATTTTTCATGACCGTGCATGAAAACACCTTAGGCTTAATCTATTATCGGAGCGTATTTAATCAGATTGGCAAAAATCTTTGCAAGTAAACAGCCAGTTTGTTAAAACATTTCACAAAAATTTTGTTTTTCAGCAAAAAAAGCTGTGTTTTTTTCCTGTGGGCCTTCATGCTTACTACTGACAAACAAGTGGGCCTTCAGGTAGAAAAGGTTAAAAACCCCTGATCTAAACCAATTTAAGACATTGCTAGTGAGTCCTGCCAACTTTTGCGGGCGGTAAAGCAGAATCTAGTGATCAACCTTATCAAAAAGTTGTTGCCCAAAAATGCGACGTGCCCTAAAGCCAGGCTGACACGTTTCATTAAGATGATTTGTATTAAGACAATAGACCACCGCAGTCGTGCATCATCCTGTAGTCCATATTAGGATCTCTAAGCTAAGAGTCTAAGCTTGACGACTCTATGGTCAGAATGAATGGGGTTTTCAAAAAACCACCTCTATTGCAAACAGTGTTAAATAAAAATGTTCAGAACCCGATAAGTTTTGTCCTGTGTACATTTTTCTCCCGAATACCACAGGATCCTCCGAGGTCGTTAAAGAGCCTTAATACTAATATTGCTACACTCAAGCTGATGCTACTGCACATCAGTTTGATGTCATTAAGCTACATGTCAGCAAGTTGGGCTGTGGCGGTGCTTTGACAAGCCGTGCTACCTAATCAAAATGTTCCATAGCGCATATTTACAGGTATACCTGGAAATAAAACCTCTAGGTAGGACCCCTACAGTCCTCTCGGCCCCATAAAGCTAACATTTTCATAGACAGACATAGTCAGGCATCCTACTGACCTGCTGCTTTGTGCTCTTAGTGGCTTTGACTGAGTAGTGAATGTCCTTCATGGCTCTTTCTATAAGGCTGACCGTGTACGGGCGCTTGGTTTCCGGATTTACACATTTCTCTGCCACAATCGTGGCAATGTCCCGGAACATCTGCTCCAGCTGACTCTGACGCTCCTTATCAGACACCTGAAGCTCTCCTTTTGCTAAAATCTGAAAATAAAGGAAAAACAAACACTGAGAAATAAAAAACACAACGTCCTAATTAAAACTGAACAGTCAGTAAAGGGAGCTCCAATGACAGAATGAAACAGGAGATAAATTTAATTATAAATCATCGCTGTCAGGATAAAAACCTTTTAATTTGCCAACTGTCTTTTACTTTCTGCCAAAATTTCAAATGACCAAGTATAAAATCTTGACAAAGTTGAAAGTTAAGACAGATTTTTCTTCTTCTGTAAAGTTACTTTTTTGGAAATATGTTTTGTTTTTTGTTTAATGGAGAAACAACTTTCACTGTATGTCCAAAAGTCTGTAAACTGTAGTCTGTAATGCTTCTTCTGAAATGAAGGGTATTAATAGTGAGTTTGTCCTCCTTTGCTGCAGTAACAGCCTCTACTCTTCTGGGAAGGCTTTACATGAGATGTTGGAACACTGCTGTGAGGATCTGATTGAGCATTAGGGAGGTCAGGTACTGATGTTCGATGGTCAGTTCTGGATCACTCCAACTCATCCCAAAGGTAGTGGATGGAGCTCCATCACTCCAGAGAACACAGTTCCACTGCTCCACAGCCCAATGCTGGGGGGCTTTATACCCCTCTAGACCATGGTGGGCTTACGTGCTCAGATCGTCTACTGGTTCTACTGGTCATTGCTTCTCTATAGAAATTACACAAGCTGTGGAGGTGCAACTGGGTAAGCAATAGATGCACCTTTAGGTAATAATTAGAAGGGGTGTTTGGATACTTTTGGACATATTACGCAGAATTTCAGGGGGCGATGAAATCATGGATAATATACTCGTACTAAGCGAAATGTTAATAGACAGGGTGATTCAAAAAGATTGATCCGATTTCAAAGCGTCAGGCACCATAGGAACCAATCACAATCCAATTGAAAGAAGGGGTCATAGAGTTTCTGTCAGTGGAAGATGACTCCCTTCAGTCTGTGAGGTGATGTGACCCCTGAGCAGAAAGCGTTCTGCGTTCTCCACTTCAATAAGAGTGAATCCGTCATAACTGTGCAGCCTGATTTTCATAGGCAGTGATCCTCCAACAGCTCAGAGTGTTCGTTGTTGGTTCCACAACACTGGATGATCTCCGAAATCGCACTGAAAGAGCCGCGAGTGCAGTGACACCTAATATGCTCAATCAAGTATGGGATGAGTTTGACTATGGCGTTGATGTTGTCCGTACAGCTGGAGGAGGTTCATACTGAGCACTTGCACAATTACATAATAAATTTATGCTCAATGAAACCATTTACAGTTTACTGCATTGTTCTGTAATGATTTACAAGTGAAATTAATTATTTTGAAATTGGATGAATCTTTTTGAATCACCCTGTATTATAATGCACTGGCTGATGGAAGTTGATCCTGTGCTTTTATGTAAAACTAACACTTACCTGTTTGCATATTTCTGTTAAATCATCTGTTCCAAATGATTTTGACAGATCATCCTTTTTGGCCACCTGGCCCTTTGACACATTTGTAAACACTGTGTGTGTCTGAAGTACTTCATCCAGATCTTTCTCCCTAAAATAGGAAATAAGACATACATAACTTCAGTACAGCTGTGGATAACAAATCAATAAAGTTATCTGTGCTGCAGGCAGATCCTTCACAAAGCAGACCTTGAGTCAAAAGGCAGAGGTAAGAGAAACTTTAAAAAAAGCAGATAACAACAGTCCAATAAGATGCAGGAACGTTTGCTCCTCGCTTTAACCTTCTCAACTCCTTGAGACCACCGGTGGTTCCAAAATGCACTTTGTCATATTCTTCATAACTTTCATATTTCATAAGCTACATTCAAAAGGTGGGTGTCATATGAGAGCTGTAACTGTCTTCTTTCCAGTCAAATAGATGGGTCATGTTATTTTAAAACTTTATAATAAAAGAAGCTGAACTCACTATTTTTTTTTCTACTGAAAGTCGACCCGTTTTTCCACAAGTCTGGGATATAAACTATAAACAGATGGTGTCTCTTCAGTGATCTGCTTTGTAAAATTTATTTTTATAAAAAAATACAAAGACCGTCTAAGTTTTTGGCTTTCAGCAGTAAATTGTAAGCATGTAGTAATATGTGTATGATCATAAAACACATGTTCTGTTAATCTGATGTCAGCTTTTAGAAAAATAAATAAATAAATAAAATAAAAATTTACATTTATTTCATGCAGTTACTGAATAATTTACCTTACGATTTGGTCACGTAAATTCAGAGGGAAAAACCAAAATATATTACGATTTACCTTTACTTCAGTTTTACTTAGGATTACCTTCCCTAAACTTATAGACTGGCTTTCACTGTTTACCGTACCTTAGCTTTGCAATTAAGTTTTCTTTGGGGACTAATTTAACCTACAACTCCCTGCATGTGTGGATGGATTTTATATGCATTTTAGGCCAAACCTGTGTCTAAACTATAATAAATCAATGTCTCAGACATCAGGCAGTGAATTCACAACCATTACATGTAATAACTTTCTGTGAGCGAGGTGGACGTCTGGTTCCTATCACCACCACTGTGAACAGTTCTGACTCTGTAAGTTTCTCTAGAACAGAGCGTTTCACACCAAACCACTCTGAACAACTCTGTTTACGTCTTAACCACTTGATTATGCAGAATTATTGAGAAATCAGTGGAATTCCCTGTTTATCAGTATAACTGAAGTTTGTTGAAGTTTATTCTTTTCTTCTTCTTTCTTAAAATGAGGGATGTCAAAAAAGAGAGGAGTGCCCTGTCACAAAGCAGTAGATGCTGACTAACAGAATTAAGTTGAAGGGGAAAATCACTGCATAATTAATAGGTTGAAATGTAAATAAAGTTATTTAGAGTGAATGATCTGTTCTAGAGAAACTTGCTGAGTCAGAATTGTTCACAGTGGTGGTGATAAGAACCAGACGTCCACCTCTAAAAGCTCCCTCACAGAAAGTTATTACATGAAATGGTTATGAATTCACTGCCTGATGTCTGAGACACTGTTTTACAATAGTTCTGTGACAAAGTTTTGGCTTAAAACGTATTTTAATCTTTTCACAGCAATGGGGCACATGCATAAATGTGAATAGTCTCTCAAAGAAAACTTTTCAGGTTTTCTTCTATTTTACCATCATCAACATTCCATATACACTCTGTATATCTATATTTGTGTTGTAGTCATGGTGACCCCTGGTTCCTATCACCACCACTGTAAAGAAATCTGAACCATTTCACACCAAATCACTCTGTTTACATCTCAAAAACAGGAATTTAAAAAAATCGGTGAAATTCCCCTTTTTAGCCGAACAACGCTGCTTCATATTAACGTTTGCCAGATAATAACATGGTTGAATCATTTTGGCAATTAATAAGCTACAAATTCCGCTGCGGTGTACGGAGCCCCTCTAGTGACACCCTGCATAAATACAAATAATTTTAAACACGACTTAGTAAGCCTTACTAAGTCGTGGCCAGGCATTAGAATCTCGTTCCCACGCCTTGTTTTTATTTATACAGGACGTCACCAGCGGGGCTCCGTAGTGGTGACAGAAACACAAGCCGATGATCTTTATGACGTTAACTGAAGGTAGTAACTATCTTATTCGAACTTCCCGTTCCACCTTAAATGGAACAGACGCCAGAATGTAACTGTGGCACCATTTAAGGTGGAACAGGAAATTCGAATAAGAAGCTGGTGAATCCGATTTCAGCCTCGATGGTAGAAACACACTCAGTTTAGCTTAGCTTAGCCACATTAGCCCCGTCAGATTAACACTGACATGCTCAGCGGAAGCTGCTACTCACGCTCCGGATCTCCAGCTCATCACTTTATTCTTATAACAGGCGATTTCAAAGCGCTTCCCGCCCTTCTTCATCCTCACCACGGCCACGTTAGTGAGCCGGATCTGATTTGTGGGTGTAAAAATCGACATTTCGGTATTTTTGATAAACGTGACAGCACACGGGTTCGCCCGGCCTCACTTCTTCTGCTGCTGCTCGAATCTTCCTTACGCCGTTCAGATGGCACTACTGCCCCCTTCTGGACCGACCACTCTTATTTTTTTTAGTTTATTTTTTTGTGTAAAATGTTTTTCTTTTAGTTTTTTGTATATGTTTTTTTTAAGTTTTTATGTGCATTTTTAAGTTTTTATGTGTAATATTTTTGAGTTTTGTTGAGTTGAGTTTTGTTTTGTGTTTTTTTTGTTTTTATGTGATTTTTTTTAGTTTTCTGCTTTTTTTTGCTTGTAATTTTTAAAAATGTATCAGCATATTGTATAAACAAGTAAGAGGCCACAACCATCATAGCACACAAACCATGAGCCTAAAAAAGGAAAAGGTGCAAAAATATGAGCTAAAAATGTCATTGAACAAATTCACCAATTTACCTGCTAATTACAAGGTTTTCCATGATCAACTGTGAGTGGTATTGTTGAAAAGTGGAAGCATTTAGGAATCACAGCAGCTCAGCCACGAAGTGTCAGACCACACAAAGTTACAGAGCGGGTCGCCAAGTGCTGAGAAGCATAGAGCATAAAAGTCACCAACACTCTACTGATCAATAACTGAAGAGTTCAAACCTGCTCTGGCATCAACACCAGCACAGAAACTGCACCAGGAGCTTCATGACATGAGTTTCCATGGCTGAGCAGTCAAATGCAAGCCTTACATCACTAAGCACAATGCCAAGTGTTGGATGGAGTGGAGTAAAGCGCCGCCACTGGGCTCTGGAGCAGTGGAAACTTATTCTGTGGAGTGACAAATCAGCTTCTCTATCTGTCAGGAAGAACCTTTTCTGTTCCAGCATGACTGAGCCCCAGTGCACAAATCAGCTCCATAAAGTCATGGCTGGAGGAGTTTGGTGTGGAAGAACTTGGCTGGCCCTCACAGAACCTTGACCTCAACCCCATCCAACACCTTTGGGATGAACTAGAACTAGATTGTGAGCCAGGCCCTCTCGTCCAACATCAGTGTCTGACCTCACAAACGCTCTTCTGGATGAATGGGCAGAAATTCCCACAGACACTCTCCAAAATCTTGTAGGAAGCTTCCCAGAAGAGTGGAAGCTGTTATAGCTGCAAAGGGGGACCAACTCCATATTAATGCCTATGGATTTAGAATGGGATTCATAAAAGCTCCTGTAGGTGTCCCAATACTTTTGTCTATATAGTGTACAGTCAGTGAGCTTCTGCCTTTGGTGTTTTGAACTAACCAGAGCTGCAGCACTGCTCTGCCTCAGGGTGGCGCTGTAGCAGACTGGTTCACCCAGTTGTTCCATTATAACCAGCACCTATAACTAAGCCCAGGATTCCTCTGAAAAACTTTACAATATGCCTCAGCATGTCTGTAAATCTGAAAAGACAGGAAGGAGATCTGTAAAATGTCAGTTAATGTGAGGAAGAGCGCATTTCCAAAATTCAAAACCAAACATTTTGCTGCCATTGAAGCATCAGCACATCTATGGTGAGTGAGATAGCAGCCAGTAAATGCTGGAGTAGCCAGCCAACATGGGACCCCCCAAATACCAGGGGGTATTTCACACACTGGCTAATTTGTCACAAGAATGCAACACAACCATATAATGTTCACATTCAGCATAGAAGGAGACAGACTGGTCATTTACCACTGATGGATAAAACATTTGGACATGAGGGTAACAGTGTTCATAAAGAGGTCAATACCAAAGTCACTAGAATGATCAAAAAACACATTTAAAGTATTCAGAATTAAATGTAAGTAGGCTGAAATTAAATTTGGCTGTACTGACGTTTCTGCTTCCAAGAAATCAAGAAAGAAGAAATTATTTAAATTTAAATTTCTAATTTATTTTATTTGTACAGACAATATAATCAATTAAATTTCTTCTGTATGTAGTTAATAAATATTTATTTTTTAAATTTTTTACATAAAATTTTCATTCATTTTATTTTTGCATTAGCATGTCCATTTGGCACTTATCTCACCGAACAGCTGAGGTACTAAAGTGCAATAGACAGTGATTTTCTTTTTTTGATGTAAAATAAAAGGATAAACTTCAGAGGTGCGAACAGTGTGACATAACACGATTAAACATAACACAATGTGAAAAACTGAATTTTCCTCACTTTCTTAAATATAAAACAAAAAAAGTGTTTGATGTAGTAGGTAAACGTTGGTAAAATTCCAGTCCATATAATACATTTAATAATGCATTTACATATATCCACTTCAGTCTACCACAGTTTAGCCCCACCCATTTATGTTCAAGTTGTAAGTAATCCTGTCTGCCTGGACTGCTTTTTGAATGAGGCAGCCAATCAGAGCTGAGATAATTTACATATATCAGTCTTGAAGGCATTGTTAAAAACAGCCTGTTTGAGTTTGGGGATAAAGAGATGTTGGAAAACGGCCATGTTAAAAAATGAATCACACTCATTTTTGTTGCATAAAACAACACAATGTCATAAGGATCTCAGGGGAGTTGGGTGTGTTGGGGTGGGTGATGAAGTACAAGACAATTGTAGGATATGAGCCCTTTAATGGCTAATGTAACTGAGTAAATGCACCCGTGCTGTAGAAATGAAAGTCTTATCATTTGAAGCACAAATCCATCAAAACTAAACTTGGAGAACAGTATTAATTACTACCCGCCTCGCCTTTGAGTGGCACGAGTGAGTAAGATATGTAGGCTGTGTTGTTTAATGACGCATGACTGGAGTCGACTCTTCAACTCCACTTAATTTTAACCAAGGCAGCTCCAGAGCTGGTGATAAAAGGACACAGCAGAGATCCTAAGCATTTTGAGTAGCAACAGATTACAGTGATTCAAAAATTCAGCTTATTTCACACAATGAGGTGCAGAGTGATGCACTGAGACAATCATTGCTGTAGTCCTTAAGTCTTTTTTAAGTACCTAAAAAAGAAACTACACTGATTTTTCAAAAAATTCCACATAATTAAATATTTAAGATGTAAACAAAGTCATTCAAAGTGGTTTGGTGTGAAATGTTCAGTTGTAGAGAAGCTTACCGAATCAGAATTGTTCACAGTGGTGGTGACTGACAGAAAGTTATTACATGATGGTTATGAATTCACTGCCTGATGTCTGCGACACTGTTTTATGACAGTTTTGTGATAAAGGTTTGGCTTAAAATGTATTCTAATCCATTTATTTCAATTAATTTATGGTGGAGGGACACATGCAGAGCACCATGAGGCAAAATAGTCCTCAAAGAAAACTTTTTTCCATTCCATATAAAACTCAGAAGGCTCGTGTAGGTTCACTGGTGGTTTTGGATAGTAAATAAAATGTCTATATTTGTGTTGTAGTTATGGAGACCCCTGGTTCCTATCACCACCGCTGTAGAGACATCTGAGTCTCTACAATCAACATTTCACACCAAACCACTATAAATAAAGGCTTAAAAAACAGTGGAGTTCCTCTTTAAACAAACTCACACCACTCAAACTCAGACTCTCTCCTGCATTATAAACTCTGTGTCCCTGGAGTCAATTACAATAAGAAAACACAGTTGAAGAGGCGACTCTAAGCATTTAAACTCTTAGAGTCTTTAGACCAGAGTCGACCCCAGACTCCCAGACATGCAGGAGTCGAAGAATCAATTCTTTTGGAATCAATACCACATCACTAGTGTTGTTATCATCCTCAATCTCTGTGGTACAGAAAAAGTATGTACATATGTTTTTTTTTTTTATTTTATTTTATTAAAAGAGCGGCACTCACAGCAAGAATGGCCTGGGTTCGATTCCCGGCCGGGCGACCAGGGTCATTTCTGTGTGGAGTTTGTATGTTCTCCCCGTGTCTGCGTGGGTTTCCTCCGGGTACTCCGGTTTCCTCCCACAGTCCAAAGACATGCAGTCAGGCTGATTGGACGTGCTAAATTGCCCCTAGGTGTGAGTGTGTGTGTGAATGTCTATGTCTGTCTGTCTGTCTGCCCTGCGATGGACTGGCGACCTGTCCAGGGTGTATCCTGCCTTCTGCCCGATGACAGCTGGGATAGGCTCCAGCACCCCACTGCGACCCAGAAGGATAAGCGGTTTAGATGATGGATGGATGGATGGATTTTTTTTAAATATATTTATGTATAGGCATTTAGTATGAAGTGAGCTGCGATTCAGGGCCATGAAGATGTACCCAATGTAATGGAATACAAATACTGGGACTGCAGATTCAGAATATAGAATTTAAGTATCTGTATTCAGTCCAAGTTACTTTTAATAAAGGCAGTGTTCAGAATACAGTTACTTTTATACTATTAGGCGAATACTTTTAGAATATTTACCTACTAAATAATAAAAAAAAATACAATATTCAAAAGAAACACCATCAATGCTTGTTAAACTATTAACTATGGCATGTAGCAAACATGCTCATTAAATGAATTCTAAGGAGGACTTCAATTAACGCATCATTACAAATACTGAAGTTCCCACTAAAGCCTGAGTAGACTGATAAATCAATGTGATCAGTTATTAATCTCAGTGTTACAGAGCTCTGCTAAAGCCTGAGTGAACTGATAAATCAATGTGATGATCAGTTATTAATCTATATGACTTAATATTTCATAGCAATTACTTACTATCTCCTAAAAATGAGATTCAATCCCATAATTAGGATTTAGCATGTCAAAATTATGACATAGACTCTCATAATTATGACTTAGTATCACATAATTATGACAGAATCTCATAATTATGACATGGAATTTTAGAATTATGGTTCGGTATCTCATAATTATGACTTAGCATCTCATAATAATTGCTTACAATCTAATAACAATGAGACTAAGTCTGAAACTAAGTCATAATTATAAGATTCTATGTCATACATATGACATGCTAAGTCATAATTATGAGATGCTGAGTTATAATTATGAGATATTAATAATATTGGAAAATTTTCTCATTATTGTAACTTACCAAACGGCTATATGTTTTTTCCAGTTGTGGAAACTGGCTTCCATAGTACATTGTCTTTAAGATAGTAATTAAGTAAAAAAAATGTACCTTAGCAAGATGTATTGTAAAAATATTAAAAATGTTTTGTGAATATGTTACTTATGACGGCATTTTAGGGCCACTGTTAATAAAATAAAAAAGTTGACTTCAAGAATAAAGTCGTACTATTTCGAGGATAAAGTGGGTAGAGTATTTCTTTATGGGTGAAATTGATATGAAAGCATAACTCCACCAACTCCTTCCCGCTCGTCATTTAACACGAGGAGGTGCTGCCTCCCCTTTGCAAAGCCTTTGGCCACAATATTGTGACCTTTCCTGGTAATAATGCCGCTTTAATGTCGGAATTCTACTTTTTTTTCTCGAAATATTACGACTTTTTTCCTGGGTAGACTGATAAATCAATGTAATCAGTTATTAATCTCAGTGTTACTGAGCTCTGCTAAAGCCTGAGTAGACTGAGTAGACTTTTTTCTCTAAATATTACGACTTTTTTCTCGAAGTCTACTGTTTTTATTTTCATTAACAGTGGCCCTAAAACGCCGTCGTAGGTTACTTTTCATGTATTGTGATTGAGTGCGTTACTGAACACATTTAGGACGGTGTATTCAGCCATCACTTCTTGTCAGATCACCCTGCTCAGCCCTGATGAAGACAGCCTGTCCTGTGGGAGGGATTGCATAACCCTGACCTCTCACCGGCTGCACTTTGAGTTCTGTTTCACGTGCTCGCACAGCCGAAACCAATCCGGAGAAGCCTTGGGACGTTACAAAACGGTGGATCCGTCCACAGTAGGGGAAAGGCGAGAGCCTACGTTATAAAATACTGCTTATAAACCAAGAAAAACGACATAGCCGGCCAATATTCGTATATTTACAACGTGTTTACATATATTTCTTCCATTCCGTGTACTGTATATGCGATCCACGGTGCTGTGATGGCGAAAATAGTCGCCCCCCACCTTTTCCAGCAGAATGGACTCGGCCCGTGTTGTATGTGCAGGTCGTGACGTCAGCAGACTTCCACACCGTCTAACAGCACGTTCACTTGTCAGAGCGAGAGAAGTGAGAAGGTGAGTTGTTTCAGATTTTAGAGGTATTTTAACGTGTTTTTTGAATGCGAACGATATATTTCACCCCATCCTGGCTCGGGATAGACTGTATTTATTTGTGTGCTGTGCTGCTTGTTGTCGTTTCTCACTGAAATCCTCGCTTAAACAGGTGTTTATTCCGGCCCTCCGAGTGCCGAGCTGAGCTGGCGAGGAAGCAGCATTAGTTAACGCGAGCTAACGCTAACGTTAGCTAGATTAATTTGGTTTTATTTTGTTTTAAATGGGTTTAAAGTAGTAAAACTGCTGACTTAAAGTCAGAAAATGTTTCGCAGTGTCTGAGTCGCGCTCCCCGATTAGCTATCCTAGCTTGCTAACGCTAGCTCACTCATTGGCGTCAATCTTCTCGCTAAAACGTTCTCTATTAAAAGGAGACTTTCCCCATTTTTTCAAAATTTCCACACAATTCAGTGTTTGAGATGTAAACAGAGTGATTCGGAGTGGTTTGGTGTGAAATGATTGATTGTAGAGACTTCTTTACAGTGGTGGCGATAGGATCCAGGGGTCACTAAGACTACAACACAAATATAGACATTTTATTTTCTATTTAAAACCACCAGTGAATCTACACGTGTCTTCTGGAGTCTTTTTTATGGAATATGGATGACGGCAAAACAGTGTAAAATCTGAAATAATACATTTTCTATTGGCACTATATTGCATTTCACACCAAACCACTCTGAATGACTTTGTTTACATCTTAACCGTTCAATTGTGTAGAATTTTTAAAACATCGGTGGAGTTCCCCTTTAACTTTGTTCGACAGTCAGTCTTATCTAACTGTAAATGGACTGTAAATAATTTAACGAAGGTGTTTATTCCAGCTGTGGTCGCTTGCGCATGCTTTCTGATCTAAAAAAAATATGGTTCTTCAAGGGTTCTTTAGTAAAGGGAATGGTCCTATTTATAGCTATGAGTTCTGTATAGAACCATTTCATGCTTAAATGCTTCTTCAGATTGATGGAGAATGTGTTGCATATGGTTCTATTGTGAAAATGGTTTTATATATCCCTAAAAAGGGGTTCTGCTGTTACAAGCTTGACATCTTAACAATAGCAGAACCCTGTTTGGTGCCGTATAGAACCAAATACAACACGTTCTCCATCAATCCGAGGAAACATTTCACCGTCCAGAGAACAATTTAGGCAAGAAATAAGTCTGTATAAAACTCATTGATCTAAATAGACTAAAGAACCCTCGAAGAACCATCTTTTTTGAGTGTGGAAGAACAAAACAGTGCTTTTTAAAACATTTTCCAAGTAACTTAGCCATGTTCCTAATGATGTGTTCTACAGTGTTGAGCAATAATGTACTCAGTAGATAGACAGAGACCTTTTCACATTTTTATGGCGTTCAGTGGGAGGTACCTTGGGTAACCTATGACCCATTATCTTTAAGAATATGTTGATAGTAATTATGTCTAGGTAATAAGGCTTTCTGGCTGCTACAGATCTACAGATCATGTGGCAACAACTAAAGTTAACTGTTATACACAAAATGATTCTCAAGTCGTTTTGTAGGTATTTATATCTTTCATTAATCCCAGTGTGTTGTCAATGGGACTGTCTGCCTATCTGTGCTGTGTTTAGGATAAGAAATACTATATAGCCAGAGCAGTTTTCACATAACATATAGTGACTGTTGTCTTATCTGAACACTAATAGCTCTCAGACTAAGTGCCAATGTTGGATAGGCACATTCCTCAGACACTTGTTGAGCTGGACCAGTTATTTGTTGGCTCTGTTTCATTGTTCCTGCTCTGCTAGAACAGTTTAGGTTAGTCTTATGCATTGTGTGGTTTCAGATTGCAGAGTGCGGCTCTGAGCGTCCTCAGTTACACTGCATGTCCGTTTTGATAGGCAGTAACAGCCTCTACTCTTCTGGGAAGCCTTTACACTAGATGTTAGAACATTTCTGTGAGGATTTGATTGAGCATTAGTGAGGTCAGGTACTGATGTTGGGTGGTCAGTTCTGGATCACTCTGGTTCTGCTGCTCTAGAGTGTCCCATTCTATTGGTCAGTGCTTTTCTATAGAGATACAAGCCGTATGCGCACAGTTGAGCACAGCGCTTGTGCCTAAAGTGAACAGTCTGATGTAGGGCAGTTTAGCTCTGCTCATTTACATTGAAGGACAGCAGTTATCAGCCCAGACTGCTTTTGAGTGAGGGCAGCTAGGCAGAAGTTAATTGTATAGTCATAAACGCAACCATTTTTAATTCTAAAGCATTAAAAAGTTGAAAAATGTTCATGTAAAAATGTTTTTTGGACATAAAGTGTATACAAAGTATACAACAGAATTGTAGGATATGGGCCCTCAGTTTACTCAGTAGAAGGGCTGTCTGGGTATGTTTCAACGTGCTACCCTTTCCCAGCCAAAGAAAACGTTCCATTTTGACGCTAGGGAGCAGCACAGGGTATCCCACGGGATAATGACTCTATAGGATAGTCGTCAAGGTGATCAGTAATAATGCACCACAGAGCTGTTTTGTCGGCTGAGGTGTTTTATAGCTGAGACTGTGAGGAAACAAAGAACTTGCCTGGATTACATGAAAATGGTGACACAAGTTAATGAGCTCACTATGTGCTGATATGTCATGGTTGTAATTCATATGTTGTTTTTTTTCCTATTTTCTTAAAATTACACCAAGAGGAATGTTAGAGTTGGGCAAGATGATATTTATCGTCATTGAGAAAAATGACGTGTGTTTTTCTAAGTATATTGTGGATAGTGTCAGTACTTTACTCACCGACTGCCTGTTTTATTACCATGAGAGCATAATTAGTCCAGTTTAGCTGGATTGAGTGACATAAAAAGAGTTTGTTCCAACTTTTTAGACTTCAGAAAAACTAAACACACCAGATAGAATGCACACCTATTGAAAGGAAACATGCTATTTATTTATAGGGGTTTTAAACTGTTATTTCAAAGCAGAATGAAAGTAAATGACACGCTGCAGTAGGGCTGGGCAGTTAATTGAGAAGTAATCAAAACCAACATTCAGAAAGTCTAACCGACGTAATCTTGCCCATTTTGGTTATTTTGATTTTTCTTTCCCCACTCTGTGTGTTCATGTACTGTCCCCTTCAAAACTTATTACCGTGTGTGTCGTCATGTGACTCCACCTCATCCACTCTGCAACATGGAAGCAGAGGCTACATTCACACAGCAGGTAAAAGTGGCCCAAATCTGATTATCTCACCAAATCAGATTTTTTTTGTTTGGCTGTTCACATTATCTTTTAAATGTGATCTGTATGCGACATCAGTCTGAACAAATCAGCTCCTAAACTGACCCGCATGGGCAAAAGAACAGAGCGTCACGTTGCTTCACGCGGCTCATCCAGAGGTAAACAATCACGACCGCCAACGAACGCCAGTCGCTCCCAGAGGATCAGCTTCATCTTCACCAGCATCACAGGAGCCATCATGAAGCTTCACTGAGTGACAGCTGGGCTCATCACCCAGAATGTGTTAGAGTTCGCTGTAAAAAGGGGGTGGTCACTTCTTTTGTTCACATACTTGGATTCTTTAAACTTTGCTTTCAGACTTTAATTGTTCTTTGACCTGCAGCCTCGTTCTCCTACGGCCACGTTCAGCTATTTCTTTCGAAACCTCTTCAAACACGGAGGGTTTTGGATGAGTCTCTTCTAATTTTTGTACAGAAGTATCAGCCCAAATGTTTGAGGTCTCAGCAGCGTGAAATTATGACGAATGTCGAGTTGGATTGACGTAAAAGTCACATTGATTCCGATCTGGCTATTAAGATGATTTACATTAAGATGTGCCGAGCATATTTACAAACCTTGTCAGTGAACTGTGAGGGCAAAAAAACAAACAAGACCAAAAAATCAATCAAAATAATTGTTCATTTATCGTAATCGAGGTAAAACATTCAGTTAATCGTGATATTGATTTGAGGTCATATCACCCAGCACTACGCTGCAGTTAAGTGTCAGGTCCTGAAGCACAGCTACTTTATTTCATTGTTGTCTTGGATGTAAATGCATATTGTGAAATATAGCCCTGTGCAAAAGTCGTAGGCACCTAAGCACTTTTTTAAAAGCCATTTATCTTGTTTATAAGTGTGTTTGCTTGGGAAAAAAAAACATATCATTGGAATAAATGCAAATAAACAAATAGTGTAAAAATAACAACAAGAAAATAAAACACTAGTTGATTTGTTGTGCACTGGTTAGAAAAAGAATGAATCCAGCTGTCTCATAGATTTGGTAAATCCCGTCAGCAGTAGGGTGGGCGATATGACAAAAAAAATTATATCACGATACTATGATACACAATGTGCATCACTATTTATTTTTTCTGAGCTTTAATAAGTTGGAACAGGCAAAATGGATCCTGTACATATAAAGAAACACTATAATAATCAAATTATTATTACATTGATATTTATTCAGTATTTTACAGATTGTGCTGAGAGAAATCCAGTTAAACAGGCCTGATTATGGTCACTTTATAATAGGACATTTAGTTAGTTAGTTTTATTAAAGTACTAAGTAGTAGACAATATTCACAGGATGCACAGCATGCTTAGAAAAGCATATTGTGATAAATTATATCACCATAATGATAAAATATCATCATATTATCCACCCCGACTAGCAGTACCTGATTTACCATAAACCCAAGTCGAAGTGTTGGATGGTAACTACAAATATTACTGGGCTTCCTCTAGGAGTGATTTGGAAATGGCTAACTGAAGATATTGACGTTCATAAAAGAAATACTTATTGTGTAAAGTGTTAATATGTATTCCAATGTTTGATTTTTCTGCCCACATTAGTAGCTTTTTGGATTATAATCTTCTCAGGTGCCTAAAACCTTTGCACTGTACTTGAGATCACAAAAAATGTTGGTAAAACTGAAAAGCCTGTGAGAAACTGAAATCACCCAGCACTACCAAAGACAGTTTTGAGAACATGACTAAGCTGAATCAAATGACTCGAAACCAGACTTGAGCATCTTGCGTAATATTTCTCTAGCATCTGTATGCTGACGTTTCAGCGCGGGGGGGAAAAAGGAAATAGATTTTTTTCAGTGGTCAGAAATTCCTGTTAGAGCTCAGTGATCACACTGTACAGTGAAAGCACATTTACACATCACCAGATGAGCCCATAATCACCCCGATTTGTGTGCTTTGTTTGTCAGTTTCGCTGATGTCTTCTGGTCTGTTTTCTAATTCTGGTTTAAAGCCCTCACATAACATGTCATTGACGACAGCAACGGTTTGAATATTACGTTCTCACATTAGTGCCAGTAATAGCTTAGTGGAGAAAGGCCTCCAGGCTACGTGTTCAGTTCGTGGTGTCTTCTGGAGAAGTGGCCCGGCTTGTCACGAGCAGAAAAGGGAAATGAATTGAACAATTTATCCCAACCGTTTACCGCTTATTATAAAATGGATAGTTTGCTTTAACCTCTTCAACTCCTTCAGACCACCGGTGGTTCCAAAACGCACTTCGTCATATCTTCATAACTTCCATATTTCATAAGCTACATTCAAAAGTTGGGTGTCATATGAGAGCTGTAACTGTCTTCTTTCCAGTCAGATAGATGGGTGATGTAGTTTTAAAACTTTATAGTAAAAGACAGAAAGTCACAAATTTTTTTTTCTACTGAAAAAAAATTAATTTACATTTCATGCAGTTACTGAATAATTTGCCTTACGATTTGGTCATGTTAATTCAGATGGACAAACCAAAATATACCCTGGAGAATAAGCATCTGTGTTTTAGTCAGAAGTTGTTTATCGAGTGTGGATGTTTCTGAGTGCCAATTGACTGTTTCTTAGCTGTTGCTCTGTTGTGCTGCAGGATTCCTATGTAGTGCACTATGTAGGGAGCAGGGAGCCATTTGCGATTCAGCCCTAGTGTGAGAAGAGAGGTGCCGCTGGATTGGTGCTAAATAAGACTCGTGGTGGTAATTTGGTGAATAAAAGTAGTTATAAAGCACAAGTTTTTGCATTAAACAGTGCTGTGTTATCATATGTTCACTGTTATATGACAAAGTTTGAAAAACATGAAATCGCCACCGTATACGGCGATGGGCGACCAAACGTTCTCCTCATTCAGCGGTCTGTGGTTGCTTGGCAATGATACCGTAATCTAAAGGAACTACATTTTTGTAGGAATACTTGTTTAGGTTGATTATTATTAACAATAACTTACACAATTTTTCAGAAAATAATTCATTTTGTCATATTTCATGTTATCACAGAAAATTCCCTGAAAATTCCCTTCCTGTGATAAAACCGCAGTAACACACAGCCTCTCGTGGCTTAAATGTTCATTACAAAGAATTTTCTTGTAAGACGGTGATTTTTAAATGTGTTAACCAACATGAATGATTTAGGCTCTGCTGGTATAAGAAATATAAGAACTAAATAGGTCAGCAACACCAGAATGAACCTAATTTAACTTTTGGGAAAATAACATTTGGTCTTCACTCTGCTTCTGTTTGGCATGCCCAGCAGGGCTGCATGGTGAATCTCATTTTTATCTTTAATGTGAGTTTCCCTGATAAACATAACATTAAGAGTTGACCTCATACACCTGGCACAAGCCATTAGAAGCTTAATGAGTGTTTCCCTGTGCTGGGATTGAACTCTGTTCACCCAGGTGGAGGAAAAGTAACTTAACCATTAGGCTATACAGCTAGTTACAAAGTGCAGAGCTAAAAAACTCCTTCCATCCTAAACTACACACCTGTAAAAACGCATCAAACATTGTGATGGTTCTTACATGCAGTATTGTGTTTTAACTATGCAAGGCAGTAAAGGCTACTGTCATAACAAACATATTAAATAACTAAACAAATTGATATCATATTCATTTGTTAGTGTCTGTATGAAAAATAAGTATATATTTATTCATTTTTGTAGCCTTTAGAAAAGGCTGACTGTGTCTCAGCCTTTCAGTGCACACAAATGCTCTTGCGGTTCTGATGTAAGCAGCTGATTTATTTATTTTCATTTTGCACAATAGTAAATTGTGCTTTGTATTTTGTTATTTACTTAAAGGAGAGGTTAGACACATCCAAAAAAGTGTCTGAACCTGTCAGATCCAGTCCACACTGTTTTAATAATAATTTATAGCTTCTTATTGAACATTGTGTTTTATGTACATATTTTACAGCCCTAATGTCCAGTGATTATTCCAGATGGCCGTTACAGGGATTCAATAGCCTGTTTTTTTGTGAATTACAAAGAACGCAAAGCTTCAGGGTCAAATAACCCAATTACTCTGTACACATTGTGCTCTCTTAGTTGTTTCCTCTTTATTTTCTTCTGTCAGTTTGTTTCAATTCAGTTGCATTCAACAAATGTTGCTCAGCAGTTTCAGCCTGTCAGGCTTTTGGTCCAAGCAGGCATGTTAGTGGTGCTCTGTTCTGAATCCATCATTAGAGGTTTTGGCAGAATAGCTGATCTGTAAACAGGGGCATTATTTGCTGTTGGTTTGTTAGATACATTTAGTTATTCATTCATAGTCACAAGAATCTTGTCAGGAACAGAATGTCCTCTCAGCACAGCGAAGGCCTGTGAGGTTGTGAGAAGAATGCAGTTGTCAAGTTTTTTTTTGATTGAAAAGATTGTCTCAAATTGTAGAATAGAGTTGTACACTTTAATGTTAGCCTTTGGCTGGGTAGTGTGGTGATTACAGCCTGACGTAGATGAAAAGTCTGCTTTTTTTAGATTAAAGTCTAAAATCATTATTGGTCTTTACCATAAAATCGTTACCTGTTGCCCTTTTTTTAGTATGTTAATTTCATATGTGTGTGTATGTGTGTGTATATATATATATATCTCAGAACAGAGCACCACTAACACGCCTGCTGAGCAACATTTGTTGAATGCGTGAATTGCCACACTGACCCAAATATTTGAGGTCTCAGCAGTGTGAAATTCTGACAAATGTTGAGTTGAATTGACGTAAAAGTCACATTGTCGCAAAAGTTGCATTACCGCATATCAGATATGTATCAGATTGGATCGAATTTGGGTCTTTTTTCCCCTCGAGCCAACAGTTGGCATTGAGCATGGTGACCTTAGGCTTAGTGCGGTTACTCCAGTGTCGCATTCTGTTAGTCAGTATTTTTCTATGTAGCTGCATGAGTACATTTGATCACCTGTATCAGCGGTGGGTGGCCGAATTTACTCATTACAAGGACTGTCTGTTAACAACAACAAAACTCTTTTCGTTTTTTAGAGCTCCTCACAGACATGGCAGACCCGCAGATGGAGGCCTCAGCAGGGGCTGAGCTAATGGAAGAAGGAGAGCCTTTCCTCAGCAACCTGGACATCTTCCTCTTCTCCCTCATTGTGGGTCTAATCATATACTGGTTCATGTTCCGCAAGAAGACTGAGGCCATCCCTGAATTTAAGAAGCTTGAATCTCCGTAAGTGCAGATTGTTTGTTAGATCTTGGACCTAAATAACATCTGAGAAAAGGGCTGCGGAGTCTTTTGTAGGGCTGTAGGTTCTTTACTGAAAACTTTAATACTGTAAAACCGTTCTGAGTCTTTGTGTTTGTCCCCTTTGATTCAAATCTGAGTAGTTGGTGAGCATGCGTGTCCGCATTAGGTCAGTAAAATGGATCAGTATGAGGAATCTGAGCTTTCTGTGAGCCACTGTGTTTCCTATCACTGTATAAAAGAGGCTCCATGCTGCCTTTATTGTTGGATGCCCTGCGATGATTTCTGAGCGGCGCACGCCTTTATATCACTATGCAACCCTCATTAGTGATCTGTTTCATCAGAGGAACAGTAAAAAAGCAGCTGATATGTAAAATACAAAGTGATTCAAAAAGATTCATCTGATTTTAAAATTATTTGTTTCACTTGTAAATCATTACAGAACAATGCAGTAACTGTAAATGGTTTAAGTGAGCATAAAGTTTATGTAATTGTACAAGTGCTCAATATGAACCTCCTCCAGCTGTATGGACAACATACATATATATGAACAACTCCATAGTCAAATTCATCCCATACTCGATTGAGCATGTCGGGTGTCACTGCACTCATGGCTCTTTCAGTGTGATTTCGGAGATCATCCAGTGTTGTGGAACCAACGCCAAACGCTCTGAGCTGTTGGAGGTTCACTGATGACCAAAATCATGCTGCACAGTTCTGACTGATTCATTCTGATTGAAGTGGTTTCCGCTCAGGGGTCTTATCTCCTCTCAGACTGAAGGGAGCCATCTTCCACTGACAGTCAGAAACTCTATGACCCCCTCTTTCAATTGGATTGTGATTGGTTCCTAGACGCCTCACGGTTGTGAAAATATGGCACTTTGAAATCAGATGAATCTTTTTGAATCGCCCTGTATTTTTGTTTTCTTGTGTTTGCTTCATGTACACGTTTACAGATTTTCTAGATTTACTAATCAAATTAATGCAACAACTGATATTTAACATCCTGTTATTAACAGAGGAGCCATGTGAATTTAACACCCTTCGATGAATTGTTTAAGCTTTTTTGGGAGGCAGCTATAACTTAAATTTTTATATATATAGTATATTACAGAGGTGTCAGATTAATAACGTGCAACAGTACAATGCAGAAACAGTTTCAGCTTTGTTCTGAAAGGTCAAACTGCATCACCTGAGTGTCTCTGAAAGTTTCTTTACTCTTATAAGCTGCTCTTAAAGTGGGGCTAATGCTAGTCAAAATTTTTTATTTATTTATTTATTCCTAAAGGCCGTATGAATTCTAGTAGTTGTGATTTTTGGAATTTAATTTGTTAGAGGGCAGCACAAGAGACATTGAAAAATAATTTGAGAGCTTCTGTTTATCGCTGCAGTCGGAAGAAAACCTTTTTGTATTTTTGTCATTTTTCAGTTTTTGACACAATTTAAAAATACCCGTTGTCCTTTACATTGTGTGTAAATTTCATGATGAAAGGACCAACAACACGGTTATTCTATTTATGTGCTATATAGAGTTAAATTATCTTAGGGAACCATTATGAAGGGGTGTACTCTGAACGTGATTTGGTTCATAACCTTCAAAGTGCACTGAAGTTCGTTGAGAAATAGTTTCTAGTAGGCAGATGTCAGAATGTTTCTGACTAGACTATTGATTTGTCCTCCCTTAACACCGAAGGTCAGTATCACTGAGTTATTGCTGTACCACGTTTAGTGCACTGACCACTCTTAATGCAGCTCACCTTTGCACAAACACCGGTGTTACATCTTCTGCCTCGTTTACCTTCCTTTCACTGATTACAGTCCTCCACACCCACTGAGAGGTGGTGAAAAGTTCAGCATTTAGCTCCCAGGGAAATAGCCAACATTCCACTTGCTTTTAGGTAATTTCATGCTTGTAACAAAACCTTTCTTTAGCAACCCTATACAGCCTGTTTCCAAGGGCTTTTCTCCTTAAAGGGACCTCAACTGCTGTTGAGGACATATCTGATTACAAAAGAGATTATGTCACATTTCCCCTTGCAGTCTGGCTGTGTGAAATGATGGAACTGAAATCAGTTGTTGTACAATCTTTTGTTAATAATAATTTCTGGGCTCACAGCTCAACATTTATCCTTTTAGCTGTGTGCTAGTAAGGATGTCCAGGTCCAGCTTATCTTTTTCGGTGTTGGCATGAGTAATATTGCTTTCTATTTTAGTAAATAAAACAGCCACACAGTCCACTTTGCACAGACACCGATCCGACATATCATGACCACCTCCTTGTTTCTATGCTCCTTGTCCATTTAATCAGCTCCACTTACTATATAGGTGCACTTTGTAGTTCTACAATTACAGACTGTAGTACTATTTGGGTGGTGAATCATTCTCAGCAGTGCAGTAACACTGACATGGTGGTGGTGTGTTAGTGTGTGTTGTGCTGGTCTGAGTGGATCAGACACAGCAGTGCTGCTGGAGTTTTTAAACACTGTCCACTCACTATCCACTCTATTAGACGCACCTGCATTGTCAGTCCACCTTGTAGATGTAAAGTCAGAGATGATGGCTTATCTGCTGCTGCAGTGACACTGAGGTGTTTAAAAACTCCAGCAGCACTGCTGTGTCTGATCCACTCGTACCAGCACAACACACACTAACACACCACCACCACGTCAGTGTTACTGCACTGCTGAGAATGAACCACACCCAAATAGTACCTGCTCTGTGGTGGTCCTGACCACTGAAGAACAGGGTAAAAGGGGGCTAACAAAGTATGCAGAGAAACAGATGGACTACAGTCTGTAATTGTAGAACTACAAAGTGCACGTATATAGTAAGTGGAGCTGATAAAATGGACAATGAGCGTAAAAATTAGAAGGTGGTCATAATGTTATGCCTGATCGGTGTATCTTTCCATGTTTTGTGGTTCTAGCTAACACCAGCTTGACTGGATAGCCAGTTACAGCTGCGCTTTCTCTGCCTTCATGTCCTTAACAGCGCTTCTTTGGCAACACGTTGCTTACTTTAAAGCAACACTATGTAGGATTTGGGGATTTGGAGACCTCTCTGGTGGAAATGTGCAATTGCGCGCAACATGCGTATGAGCGTTTTGTTGATTGTGCTTCACACTGGATTTTGCAAAAGTGTTGAAAGAGAATTAGAAGAGAAATCGGTCTAAACCTGGTGAAGGACGTGTCTTCCGAGGGTGTAAGTGAATTGCCTACTGTTCTCATCACATCTTCATCAGTGTAATGTTGATTTTGAGATCATTTGAGACCTAAACATTGAGCCTGACCTTATTTTGAGTTTTGTCATGTGACGTTAAAACGTAAAGACGTGTGATGTGGTGTGAAAAACTCTCACCAAATCCGCCCCGGTTTTTTTAAATGCATATCTTCTTTCTAATTTGTTATTTCAGTTTTTTAATGCTGCCACCTTGACTGGTTAACTGAGCACCCATGCAGAGTACTGATGATGCTGCAAGTTCACATTAAGCACAATCTGTTCATCTTGTCCTGTCTTTGCAGATGGCTGACAGATTGTTGTTCTCTGGTTTTGTTCTTTGGGTTTTTCTGATTATATCAGTGCAATGTTTGCCTGTTGCTGTGCAGCAGGGCTGCAAGATATGAATAAAATGCCATTTTGCAATTATATTGCTAGATATTGTGGTTGCAGTGTATCTCGCAAGACGTTTAAAGTTTATTTTCATGCTTTGAGATAACAGTAAATGTAGTGTTCCGCATTATTTTAACCAACATTGGTTGCATGTGTTGGATGAGCTCAACTGAATTAAACAGGCTGTTACTGTGTCTGCAGGACTGGTACATGTACTTATGCAAAAAGAAGTATGGGCTAACACTGCTTATAACTTCAGTCTGAACGGGCAGAGCTAGACTGCTGTAGGCTGTGTGGGTGGATGTGTATCGCTGTTATCGGAACAAAACCTTGTATCTCCAAAATGGTGACTTTACAGGAGAAGGAAAAAACCTACTTTACTTTCAATGTAAGTCAGTGGAACCAGACTTTTTTCCAAGTCGTTTTGGGTCGTTTCTTTTGGTCCATTTATCATGAAATTTACACACAATGTAAAGGACAACAGGCATTTTCAAATTATGTCAAACTGACAGCGATATGCAAATGTGCTGTTTTTTTTTTTTTGCGACGTCACAAACAGTGAATTCAAAATGAGCTGCTTTTGCCGCATAGTCTATATGGAGTCCAGAGTGAATGTTTATATACTACATCAAACTTTATAGGCCCTTTAACAAAAGCTAATACCCAAGATTATTTTGTTAAAACAGCTTTTTGGTCGACGCTTTTAGTTTTCTGATACAAACACTTCATTTTAAATCATCTGAATGCACCACAAGGCCTAATGTGAATGGGACCCCTGTTTAAAGGCCAGTTCTTTTTCTCTCTCTCTCTGTCTCTCTCTCCCTCCCTCTCTCTCCCTCCCTCTCTCTCTCCCTCTCTCATGCTTAATGCGAGACCATTGAGCACATGTGAAAACGCACGCAGGCATGACTTGATCAACCCTAAGACGAGTCTTCTTTCTCCCCTCGTTCCCTCTCTTCCGTGGGGAGGATCTTTGTTAGACTGCAGCGAAGGCTGTGCAGGAAAGTAAAACCACATATTCTCTTGGGGTCTCAGAGGAATGGAGCGAGTGAAAACTCTGGTTCGTGCCTGGGTTCAGTCCCTGCCCCCATACTGTTTCCGTTCTTGTTCCTCGTGAAAGAGAGTGCATCTTGTACTGAGCCTCCACCTCCCCCCACCCCCCTTTAGTTTTTTTGTGTCCCAAAACCTTGTAACGTTCCCTGGAGAGCGTGAGAGTAAAAGGCCAGCCAGCGCTTTCTCTCGAGGTGGAAAGTTGAGCCGAGAGACAAGCCCCCCATTCTGTTTCCCTTTCTGTTTTTCCTCCCTGCTTCCTTTCTCCAGCCGAGACCATCTCTAATTTGCTTTCGCCACTTCCCTGAATGGCACAGGGCCTGGCTTGTCACCGGAGAGTCCTCTTATGACAGATGAGGTTGCCATGGCAGTCGGAGTCCCTCCGTCTCTCCGGTGATCCAATGGGCAGCCCGGGTTAATGCCGAGTGAGGGGCGGGCGTCCAAGCGCATAGGGGACATTCAGTCATTCTTCTCCTCACAAATGCAGCAACGTTGTCATTCTTATAACTGTTGCCAGGGTGACAGAACTGCAGACATTGTGCTTTTCTTTCTCTGCTTTTTTCCGTGCGGCTCAAACGCTGGAAAAAAGGGGGCAGGATCTGGTGAGGTCCCCTTTGGTTTTGATTTTGAGTCAGTATTTATTCGAATGCTGGTGTGCGCCAGCATGCTGGCTTTTATGGGACGTTTCATTAGGCGGTCTAGGTTTCTTTCCCACCATAACAGCCTTTGTGGTTGCCAGATGTTGCTGGCGCCTGTGGATGTAGAGTGAGAGAGCGAGTGAGGGAGTATAGAAAGCATGCAGCCCGCTCCTTTCGTCACAGTCGTGAGTGACGCAGGGCATGGTTTCTGAACAGTGTGCTCTGATGCTGCTCTCTCCTCAGTTTTAGCCAGTCATCTCCTCTGGATTTCACTGTTGACATTCTCTGTGTTTCTGGATTCTGGGATAAGACTTTGGCAAGCTTTCTTATCCTAGGGATTCCGAGCTCCTTTTATTTATTTATTTTTTTTGATCTATTCTACTGGATAAACCACGTCTGATCTCCGACTTGTCAAGTTCTCTTCGGATTCGGCCTCAACTGGTCCATCTTTATTTGGAAATTCTCCCTTTCTTTCTCAGCATGAGGAAGAAATTGTCGTACACATCATACAAATGACGTAGTGATGTGTGGCTGCCCTTCATTCCTCCTGTGGACCTGTGGTTGTTGGACTATTGTATCCTGTTGTGGTGGTTTTGCAGTCTTGCTGCTACACTGAGGCTATGGGTTGCGTGTTCTCTCTTCCAGAGGACCGACTGGCCGCTGCGGACAGGTGGGTAATTACCTTACCGCTTGCTTCCCGGTGGTCACCGTAGTAGTGTGTTCCTGTGTAGTCATGAATGGACGTTTCTCGGATCAAAACAGTTGGCTTTGTTAGTGATTTTGCATGTATATTTACATGCAGGGATGCAAGACTTGTGAAATGATGACACTTGCGTCCTCATGATAGACTTCTTTTAGATTTTATACATTGGAACAGGCAAAAAGAAAACACCAGAGTGGCACAAAATACATAATACTTTTTAAAAAACTACTAATACTGTACTGCACTAAAAATCCAATTAAACAGGACTAATTATGTTCTGAAATCAGGCAATAATATGAAACGCTGTTTAACTACTGATATCCGCAGTACGCTCATGATGGCGATATTACTCACCTTTTTAAATGGTTATAAATCTTGCAGTGCAAACATTACGCAGGCAGAACATGCGGTAATAAATATGTGGATTCTTTTAGCTTTTAAACGTCACCAATCGCCCAACTATACAAACCTCTTCACAGGCAAGTGTGGACATATTCCAAAGTTCATAGGAAACAAGAGCTGGGCTGGTATGCAAACTAATGACAGTTCCTCATCCTGAGCTGCTGTCAGTTAAGATAAACACGCAGAGCATGATGGATGGTCTGCAGAGCACTGCTTTGTTTCTTCAGGCGTCTTACTATCTGCCTAGAGTTGAATGATCAGCCAGGGATCCTCTAGTTTTGCACTACTTTCCCACCAGTCATGACAGAAAAGTGGTCAGGGTGGATGGATCCTGTTAATCATTTTAAATGTGCTTTTTTGTATGTAATGCACCGTTTAAAGGTCTTAAATATATGAGATGCATAGTACATGATAAGTGATTCTGCGTTCTCATCTGGGGCAGTTGTTTGCTGTTTCTCTTTTTTTAAAATCCATAGTCTCAAAATGATTGGTACAGTCCTTTAAAAGGCCCATATCATGGACAAACTAAATTTCCTTACTTTTTTGAAACGGAAGAATTTAAAGTAGTATTTAAACATTGTTAAAGTCTCAGAACGTCCCATTCTCTCCCAGGTCCATACACTCTTAGCAAAAACGGTATAAAACTGACACTGGGGCAGTCCCCCTCTTGTCACTTGGGTGGTTCCCTCAAGGGTACATCTCAGTACCGTTAGTCAGGGAACATAACTGTACCATAATCCACTAAAATGATATTTTCTAAGTTGTACTGACTCCACACACCCCGTCTCGTCCCCAGGCTTTTATTTTATTGTTCTGTTTTGAAACATTTGGTTATGAAAAGGTACAAATACAAAATTTTCACCTGGAAAAACTTATTTAAGGTTCACAGTTGGACCTTAAAACCACTGTTGTACCTTTTGAGGGAACATTTACATTGTTTGTACCTTAATAAACGAAAAATGTACCTGCACAGAACCTTTATTTCTAACAGTGTACGTGTGGAAGCTAAACTGCAGGACATTCCATTTTTGTAATGGCCAGCCAATCAGAACAGAGCTAATTTACATACATCCTAAAGGCACAGTAACAAAAACAGCCTGTCTATATCTGAGGCATAAAGGCTACGTTCACATTACCAGGCTGAAGTGGAACAAATCCGATTTTTTGCCCTAATGTGACTCAGATCTGATGTTTTCAGGGCTGTGTGGACACACAAATCTGATCTTTTCAAATCCGACCTGAGTCACTTTCATATGTGGTCCTAGATCGGATACATATCCGATTCGTGGCCATGCAACCTTAATGTGACGCTCAGATCGGAATTCATGTGCTTTTTTTCCACTGCGCTGCGCCATCATTCAGCATTACCATGGCAGCAGCGCCGAACAGAAGTTAAAGTCTGTAAATGGTGGAAAAGCAACTCATCTCACCTTTTTCTCCTTCATCTCACTCTAATAATGAATCTGAGAGCTGATCAGAGTTTATTATCTTCTCAGCGAAGCTCGTTCTGCTCGTTAGTTTGTTGCTGCTGATGCTCGTGATTAGGATGTGCTCATGCGGGTCATTTCAGGACGTTATTTGTTCACATTACTGACAAATTTGAATCACTTACCTAAACGAGTGTGAACCATCGTGTCAGAGAGATCGGATTTGAGCAGTGAGGCTTGTAATGTGAACGTAGCAAAAGAGAGGTTGGAAAAGGGTCATGGGAAAAATGAATTATGGCAGTTTTGGTAGATAAAACTGTGGATCGTAAAATGCAAGAAATGTAATGTCTTTAAAATATGGGCTTTAAATAGTCTTTAATTTAGTAAAACTACCACCATATCACAGTGTATACACTATGTATACATTCAGGTCTCAAAATAGGACTTTTTTTCCCATTATAGTTATTTAGATGTTGCCGCTTACTTCCAAAAAGCTTAACAGCAGTTTGAACATGCTGAATAACTTTTATTTAGGTTCTTTTGCAGCGGTTGGCTCCGTGCCTCGAGCTCCGTTCTCCTTTCTCAGGGCTTTTTGTTTCAAGCTGTGGGCAATTACATGTTTTTTGGCCTCTGTGAAAGACAACTGTTCCATTAATGCATTGTGTTTAGTGATATTTCCACTGCATCCTAATCAAGCGTTCTTTAGTCATGTTGCTTATGAAATGAGCTCCCAGAATAATTGTTTTTGTCCCTTTGAATGTTTGGCGATCGTAATGATAATTCGCAGGTGTTCATGTAGATTTTATCAGTTTTTGTAGAAACCCTTGCTTATTCCTGCACCACAGGGCTGAATAATCTGGCCGATTTTGTCATAAAAAGTGTCCCGATTTCAGGACAATATTTACCCCTCCAGTCTATTCACAGTCACTGGTGCTAGCATTACTGAATAAACACTAGCCACGTTTACATGCAACCCAATAATCCGTTAATAATACGACTCATAGCTCAATCGGAATAGAATACATCCATGTATACACTTCAATCGGAATAGTCTAGTCTGATTGAGGCCATTCAGAATACAATTTCTATCCAACTGATCGAGGTGGATAATCCTGTAAATAATCCGTTAAATAGAAGAATAATATCCGTGTAAATGCCTGTATCTGATTACATTCCCAATCGGAAAGTTTAAGTCCGTTCTGATCAAGTCTGACATCATTTTGAAATCATTAAAAACACAAGCACTGCTCACTGCTGCTCGTCACACTCTGACTGGACTCACGTAATGCTGGTTGTCATGGTAACGGCTACACTAAGTGGTTCTCTACACATAATTTTGGATCGGATTGCTTGTAGTAAGCATGTAAACGGAGATTTTCCATCAGATTGTTGAGTTGAGTGAGAATAAACACCTCAGTCTTAATCTGTAATCGGAATGCATTCAGTCAGATTGGCAACAATCTTTGCATGTAAACACAGGCAATGATTCTCTCATGTGGAACACAGTGTCATGCGTAAAAGAGCGTTAACCAATGTGTGTTAGTTATTGACTAGTTTTGAGCTGAGAACCAAATTAATGGAAGGATAATCATTTTGCCTAATCAGCACTGAAACAGAAACAAATTACAAATATTTTCTATTAAGGCGGAACAATTTGGGTAAAATGTCTATTGTGAAAGAGCCACGACTCTTTAAATTGTAATTATACTCAGTAAATTAAGGTCCAGAGCTGTTATTTTGGCCAAGAAGACCAGAATACCCATTTTTTTCTGGTTTAAGGCTTGATCGCTGATCATAGTGCACCAGACTGCCAGTTGTGGTTGTGGTGTCACAGCACATGGGTGTTTGGTTGCTTCTGATTAATGTTATTAAGTCAAATGTTCCCTCTTAAAACTTATCAACAGCATTGATCTAATCAGGTAAGCTAAAAATAAAAGTGCAGCTCTTCATAATGGCAAATTTGATATAAAAATGAGGCCCACACTAGAACCGCCCCTAACTAGTTAGTGTGACGTCATTAAGTTCTGATGTCATCATCAGTGACTGATTGGCTCGGAAAATCACCCAAAATCCTGATATTATTGCTCTGCTTTTTGGCCTTCATATTCCAACAAAGGGTTAAAACAGCGACATGATTCTCACATCAGGTCACTCATCAGACTCTGCTTCGCCATCCAGAGTGATTTCATCCACCTGTGACCATCCATCAGCCAGAGATCCAGCTCCAAAATCACCCAAACCCACTCGCTACTGTTATATTACATCTCTGCTTTTAGCCTTCATATTATAAACAAAGGGTTAAAAGTAGTGACATGATTTACACACCAGAACCTGCCATCACTAGCCAAAGTGAGAGAAACCAGCTCTAACATCCCACAACCCAGAAATACAGCACAAACACACAGCCAGATCACTGTAAAACCTGCTATTAGCTCTCTGCTTCAGCCTTCATACGGCAACAGAAGGGTTAAAAACAGCGACACAGTTCACACATCATGCTGACCATCAGGACTTACCTGTGTCCAGAGTGACTCTGTGGAGATTTTAACCATGATCCAGTCAGTAGTCCAGTTCAGAAAACCACCATTCAGATCCTGCATAGTGAAATGATTCTGGACTATGGATAATGCCTTGTATATGGTTCTAAACAGAACCTTGTTGAAAAGGGTTCTATAAAGCACCAAAAAGAGTTGTCAAGCTTGTAACAATAGTAGAACCCTTTTTCATGCTAAATAGCACCCTTTTCAAACAGGTTCTGTATAGAAGCATCTATTCTCCATTAATCTGAAGAACCCTTTAATGATGCAAAGGGTTCTTCGAGTGTTCATGGTTCTAATATAGAACAATTTTCTTTACTAAAGAACCCTTGAAGAACCACTTTTTGTGCTGGTAAATGCCCACGTTACTAGCACAGTAATCTGTTTGTCTCCCATGTTTGTTCTGATCTAAAGTCATGTTTGTTCACAAGAAGGTCTCTGAGGTTTTAGGTTCTGAGAGATGGCACGATTTGTCTTCAGCCTCCCGAGGAAAGCTGGTTTCACTCGAATTCATCTTCATTATCTCTGGTTAAGGTTGTGATAATTGTGATCATTTGAAAATACGTGTCTTTACTGATGTACTGATCTCTTCTTGTAGAGCACCGGCCGCGAGGGAAACCAGTTTCATTGAGAAGATGAAGAAAACGGTAAGCGCACATATTCATATTGCTTTATTTCTGTAGAACAAGCCTAGAACTCAACGAGTGCAAAGCTGTCCCGTGTCTTGTGTTGCGTAGTTATGTCTAGAATCAATCTCGTCAGCTCTGACATTAAACAGATTGTGGTATTATGAAATAGTACAGCTACAAATCCTAATTTGCTTTTTATGATGTTCTGCTGTCAGAAGGAAAACCTTGTATCTCCATTTTTGACGTTTTTCAGTTTTTGACGTAATTTAAAAGTACCCGTTGTCCTTTACATTGTGTGTAAATTTCATGATGAACGGACTAAAAGAAATGACCTAAAATGACTTGTAAAAAAGTCTGGTTCCATTGACGTACATTAAAAGTAAAGTATGTTTTTCCTTCTCCTGTAAAGTTACCATTTTGGAGATACAAGTTTTTTTTTTCCCACAACAGCAATGTTTATGCTGCCAAAACACGCGACTACAGTTCCAGGGTTTTGAGAGAAATAGCTCACATCCTGTGCTCTTTTTGGGCTCTTGCTGCTTGATCATTTGTAGAGGTTCTAGCTAACAAGAGAACTAACAAGGTGGGTATTTCACAAAGCAGGATTTCTCGGTTAACCTGAGTACTTGAGCCTAAAAAAACAAGCTAAAGAGAAAAAACGAGCTAAGGAATGTTTCTATTGACCGCAGTGCATGAGAGGTACTTGCCTTTTGGCTTAAGTTAATCAGCTTGAGAGATAAGGAAATCCTGCTTTGTGAAATACCACGCAGGTGTTCTGGTAAACCCATGTTTCGCAGTACAATCCAGAGTTTCTAGTTTACGCAGTCGAATGCTTAGCTGTCGTCAGTGAACGAGTGAGCAAAGTGTCGAACAGAGTGGTCATCTGTAATGTCATGAAATGAGATGTAAACCATGAGAATGTATGAATAAAAATTTTGTTTGCAGATTTGAGTTTCATGAAGTTACAGTTTCAGCGTGACATTGATGAATAGTTCTTTTTGACAAAAAAATGAACTACATGAGCAGCATTGTGCTGGTTGTATTATGGAAGAAAAGAAAAATAGTTAAAAGACATTACATTTTATGTCTGTAAAATTTAACATTAAGTTAGCAAGGCTTTAACAAACAAAATAACCTTTTCACTTTTCATAATCACCAGGGCAAGAACATTGTGGTGTTCTATGGCTCGCAGACAGGCACAGCTGAGGAGTTTGCCAACAGGCTCTCCAAAGATGCCCAGCGCTATGGCATGAAGGGCATGGCTGCAGATCCAGAGGAATACGAAATGGTAACTTCACACTGCAACACATTCAGTAATAAAACTTACTGATACACATTTAAGTTTAGTAACTAAATTTAATATCATTAGGCCACAAAACTTGTTGTCTATAGTGACTTTTTTTGTATAATACCTTGGATGAATATCTAATAGTGTCCGTTGGAGTTTTTTGGCTTAAATGTAATTTTTATGCTTTGGTTTACAATAAAAAAAAAAAGGTGATTTCTGTTGTTTTGTTAAAATCTGTAGTGCCCGAGTGAGTGAGTAAGTAAGTAAATAAATAAACAAACAAACAAATGGAATTTATTTATCTATTTAAACCAACTTATTTGCAGGTGCGCTTGAGTTACCTGAAAAAAAGTTGAAGGATGCAAATTATATTGTGTAAATTGGCCTTGCAATTTTATTTTTATTTTTGACTTTAATATAATAAATTTGGGCGATAAAATTCACTTTGTAGCCATATAGTTTAGTCATTTCCTTAGATTTGCGCTCAGGAAAGCTCAGAAACCCTATGAAATTTTATACAAGGACATTAATGGGTTAATGATACTGCATCTGTCCACTAAAACTGGTCAGTCTAAGCTCATCCCTTTATGCTGTAAAGGTCTTGTTAGGTCTATTAAAACAAATTAATGTGATTTCATGTGCTGGTGTGATTTTCATGACATGCAGAGATGAGCCATTCTCTGATGTTCTTATAGCCAAAGGATTTAAAACCAGTTCATGTCATTGTGTTTTGAAGGGGAATAATTCCTTGCTGATGGGTTTATTGTGTTCATATCAATAATATGAAGCATATACAGATTAATTTTGTTTTTGCCCTTTTAATAAGAGTGAACTTTCTCGCTTGAAAGAGATCGACAACGCCTTGGCCATTTTCTGTATGGCCACTTATGGGGAAGGAGACCCTACAGATAATGCCCAGGATTTCTATGACTGGTTACAGGAGGGTGACACTGACCTGGACGGAGTCAATTACACGGCAAGTTATTCTGATTGCGTCTTCATGCATTCTTGTTACTGTAAATGTTCACAGTACATCATCCGCTGTTTATGTAATTATACTGTTTGAATAGGATGTTAATAGTGAGTTTGTCCCTCTTCGCTGCAGTAAGAGCCTCTGCTCTTCTGGGACGGCTTATAATAGATGTTGGAACATTGTTGTGAGGATTTGATTGAACATTAGTGAAGTGTTGGATGTTCAGTTCTGGATCACTCCAACTCATCCCGAACGTATTCGATGGAGCTTCATTACTCCAGAGAATACAGTTCCGCTGATCTACAGCCCGATGCTGGGGGGCTTTATAGGGATTAGTAACTAAATGATAATGACTAAAATGAGGAAGTAGATTACTTACCTTACTAATATACGTGAGCAGAAGCAAAAAGGATATTGTGAAAATATTCTAGGAGGTACAAATCTGTTGAAAGTTTATTATATTTAATGGGAGTAAATGTAATTAGTGATCACCCACCATTGCTAATTTAATGAGGTGTCTGGGTACTTTTGGACAATAGTGTAGCTTTTTTCTTATTTTTTTTTTTAAACCCCAGCTGTTTCTTGTTGTTAAGCTCTGTTTGTACTCTTTTGGAAAGCCTGAATCACTCGGGATGTTGTAAACAGGCCAGCCATTCAGGATTTGTCCAGAACTTCCCAAGGGACTCTCAGTAACCTTGTGTTTTCCCACTGAAACACACCAGTGCACATTGACATGGCAGTGGTACCGTGGGCGTCATCATGTCATACTTCAGTGTTGAGTAAGGCTTCACCGACTTAGCATTCAGCTTAGACAATCTGACAGGAAACCGTTTGCTGCGTTTAGCGCCCTTGTAGCGTTCCAGTAACTGTTCCAGTAAACTTTTTTACTACAGTGTAGTAAAAAACTTGGTGACTAAGCACAGTGACTGAGAGTGGAAACTTTTTGGCAAATATGTGGATCTTTACTGATTCTAATCAGGGGGAAAAAAATGACCTGATTATAGTGCGAGTTACTACATTTGAGTTGAAAACTTTATCTAATGAATTTACCCTTTGTTTACTTCAGTATTTTTTATTGAAGCAGAGCATAATTGAGAAGCAAACAAAAACAAGCCTGTCCTTACATTTACCTAGTTAGCAGATGCTTTTGATTGTAATGATGTTATTCTTGTTTTTATATCGAAATCTCAGTTTAAGAGAGTGCAATTTTCAAATTGCAAGAGCCGCAGATTTTTAAAATTCTAGCCTATATTATTTACAGCATTGTCTTTGAGTTTTAACTGGGGAAATTTAACCTAATAACACAGAGCTTGTGAACTGCCTGTAGAGTTAGAAGAATCAGAGGCAACCAAACCTCCATGTGTTGTGATATCACAAGCACAACTTACTAGCAGTCTGGTGCTACATTCAGGGTTTAAGCCTCAAGCCTAAAAAACAGGCCTGAACATTGATTTATATAAAATAATAGCAATTTAAATTGCAGTTGCCATGTTAGTCGTTCAGTCGTTTAGTTCATTTATACTGTTTTTAAACCAAAAATCACTGTGATATTATACTGTGTCATTTCTTCCTCCCATCGTGACTCAGCACAGTTAGTGTCAGACAGTACAGTCACGTGGAGAACTTCTGTTTTTTACTGTTTAATGACTTTGCAAATGTATAGATTTTGCTGATGCATGAGCAAGCAGGCATGAGACCCAACGCTCAGCGGTCCTGTGACCCAGCAGCATGTGAAGGGCAAGATGAGTACAGCAGGTCCCAGTACCCTTGCTCGCCGTTGGCTTGCTGCCAGATGACACATCATGTTCTCAGAGTGTTTTTTGCTGCCAGTTTCGACAAAGGTTACTGTGTGTCGCAAGCATGAATGCTGTTATAAAGCAGCTGCTGCTTTTGTCCTGTGTTATATTCTGCCCTGATGCCGCTCTTCATCGCGTGTCAGATGAAAGTGTGCGCTAGAATGCATTAGCATTCAGAGATGAGCAGTGCTCATTGAAGTCGGACTACAAAGGGCTTTGGCCGGGTAGCTGGCCTTGCTCGTGCGCCTCTTCTTTCTGAGGCCTCGGGGGAGAATTCAACTTAAACAGTCCTTGAGCTTGAATAACAGAACTGAGCGAACTTCTTGGACGCTTTTCCTGCGTGCTTGTGCTTCTCCGCATTGTCCATCTGCTTTAGACTGGAAAGGGATAATTGATTATACCTAATCTGAGTTGATGGAATCCATGAAACCTGTCAGGCTGTTTTGGTTGGTTTGGAACGTCGCACCTAGTGCTGATATGACACCTGTCAGCTGAGAGTCTCTAGGCACCTCACAATTCGATTTCAAGTCAAGGTGCCAAGATGTTGTAATTACGTGATTCTCAGGGCATCTTGGTTTTTGATTCCCGTAGGCAACATTATGTTGTTCTCCTGTATTTCTCATTAATAATTACTGTTAACTGTGTTGAATTTAGATATAGCCTTTTCTCTGTGCATGTGTTAAGTCTATAGGCCTGTTTCAGTATCTAATTTGTTTCAATTAAAATCTTAAAAATAGAAAATAGGAAGGAAACAAATAGAAATGAAATAATAAGGTACTAATGAAATATTTTTTTATAGTCAGTGGTATCATAAAAAATATAAATGTATATTATTTTACTTTATTAAAAAAGAATTTATTTTTTTATTTAATTTTGTGCTCTTTACTCATGGTATCCAGCATAGTTAACTGCAGTGTATGTTATCTACTGGGAGCTTCAAATGGTTTCAAAAGAACAGTTTAAAATCTGTTAAATTAAATAAATAAAGAGTTTTTATTTCTGGAAATGCAGTTTCGGTCTGGTTAAAGTTTACAATACAGCGTAAGATTCCCTTTGGTGTCATTTTAGGAGAAGAAAACGGAACCAAACAGTTGGGTTTTATCAACTAGTTGTACATTTCTTAGTACTGTTATCGACTGTTTAAACATTTTATGCTGATTCCCACACAGCTGTTTTCTGAGACTTCATACAGATGTAAAATAACTGCCTGTAAGCATTAAGCTTTACTCAAAGGCATAGTTTAACCAAAAAAATAATAATAAACCAAATTTTTTGAAAACACCAGACCAGTTTGGGTTTATTCATTCAGTCTGTAGTTTTGCTTGGTTAACGTTGCTTAATAGGAAGTGAAAGCATGCAGCCCTAACTGTCCGATGCAAATCTGACGTAATAGACCAGGGGTGGGCAATAGAGTCTGGCTGCAGACATGCACTCTCAGCCCCAGTGACGAGGTTGTCTGCATGGTGCTCTCAACATTAGCACAATGTTGAAATGTAATTCCTCGTAAATGTAAAGTTATGACAACGTTGTCTTGTCAACTTTCTAGGAGGTTGTGACAGTAATCGGTACTACGTTGACTGTACGTTTTCACAACCTCCTAGAATCCTAAATAAGTTCTATTTTAATCACTATTGCAGTTTTTGATAACTGATTCTAACCGATTCATGGCTTTCATGAGTTTCAGTAGCCTTTTTGTTTTTTCTGCGAATAAACCTGACATTCATGTATTATTGTCCTGGTTTTACTGTGAAAGTTTCCATATTTAATTACCTTATTATCAGTATGGCAACATTAATATACATTCAGTGTAACTCTTGTTGCCCAGCAGTACTTGATTCACTGTTTTGCCTCATAAAACCGACAAAAACGCTGTCGTGGCAGAGCAGCACTGACGTCATCAGTAGGCTGGCGGTGCATGTCAGGCTGAGAGTGCATGTCTGCAGCCAGACCCTTCTCGGGGTGGGGAACTTCTGTCCTGGGGGGCCGGATTCCTGCATAGTTTTTTGTTTTCCTGCTTAAACACAGCTGATTCAGCTTGGCCCTAAATTACCAGGTTAAGTTGGTATTAAAATGGAGAAACTCTGCTGGACTCTGGCCTTCAGTTCGCCACTCCTGCGCTAGACTCTCCTCTGAAGCTTTGTGTTAATGAATAATGACATATGAACAATTCCCATTTAGTAATTGATTGTACAGTTAACACTGTGATCCCAATGTGTGTTTCATATCTGTTAAAATGTGTAAAATGTGGTGCTGGCCATCTTCACGCAGTCTTGTCAGAATGCTTTTATGAACAATTACGGTTTACAGAATTCTTAAATAAATTTTATGAGTTTGTGCCTTGAAGATGTGCTTTATATTTAATGTTTCCATTTTTTCGTTTATTAAAGCGTCAAACATACAAAAGTTAATTAACCTCTTATTCTCCAGGGTATATTTTGGTTTTTCCATCTGAATTTAAGTGACCAAATCGTAAGGCAAATTGTTCAGTAACTGCATGAAATAAATGTAAATTTTTTTTTTATTTATTTATTTTAAAAGCTCCCCTCAAATTAACAGAACATGTGTTTTATGATCATACACATATTGCTATATATGCTTACAATTTACTGCTGAAAGCCAAAAATCTTAGATGCTCTTTGTATTATTTTATAAAAATAATTTTTACAGAGCAGATCACTGAAGAGACGCCATCTGTTTATAGTTTATATCCCAGATTTGTGGAAAAATGGGTCGACTTTCAGTAGACAAAAAAAAATAGTGAATTCAGCTTCTTTTATTATAAGGCTTTAAAATTACATCACCCATCTATTTGACTGGAAAGAAGACAGTTACAGCTCTTATATGACCCCAACCTAATTGCTGGTTACAGTTAAATCAGTGCATAACTGAATTGAGTGTGTGAATTAAATCAAATCTCTTTCTCTTCGTAGGTGTTCGCACTTGGCAACAAGACGTATGAGCATTACAATGCCATGGGCAAATATGTGGACAAAAGGCTGTCGGAGCTGGGTGCCAAGAGGATCTTTGACCTTGGCTTGGGAGACGACGATGGCAAGTGAGTATAGAATTCTAACCGTTTGGTAATCTTAATCTCCACCCTGATAAAAATGACATCTCCTTAGATAAGACATCTGATCAGTGATGAAATGATCTGTGATTTGTCCAAACTCTACACTGCAATTCCCACCTGATGATTTATCATATGCTCTTTACATTGTGTAAACATTTTGTGACAAATATACCAACGGAAATGAAATAAAATCTCTTAATATTAACTTGTGATTTTTCCATCCCCTATAAATCATTTCAGAGATGCACTGTATGCAAACTCTTGTAGACACCTGCTTCTCCAGCGTTTTATTCTGAAATGAAGGGTATTAATAGTGAGTTTGTCCAGATTTGCTGCAGTAACAGCCTCTACTCTTCTGGGAATGCTTTACACTAGATGTTGAACATTGCTGTGAGGATTTGAGCATTAGTGAGGTCAGGTACTGATTTGGATGGTCAGTTCTGGATCACTCCAACTCATCCCACAGCCCAATGCTGGGGGGCTTTATACCATGCTTTTCTATGATTATACAAGCCATGTGCACAGTTAGTGCCTTAAAGTAGTTGACTTCACTCATTAGAATCCTAAAAGCGTTTTTGTTTCTCTCTGTCTGTTTATAGTCTCGAGGAAGACTTTGTGTCATGGAGAGAGCAGTTCTGGCCAGCTGTATGTGAACACTTCGGAGTCGAAGCGACTGGAGAAGAGTCCAGGTACGACAACTGTTTGTCTTTTTCACAATTTAATATAACGATGAAATCATTACTTTTTTCATTTGTTTCTCATGTCCAGTTTGTCTTGTTTTCCTCCATGTTTTTGTCTTTTATGTGTTGTGAATAACACTCATACAGACCATTCCTTTTCTTATTTGTTCTTGTCTTTTTTGCTTTGATTAGGTTTCCCTTAAATACCTGCACACAGACTTACTTGCTCTCAAGCCTTTTGTTCACAAAAAGCCTCTCTAGCTGTGTAGAGTTCTCTGGTTTAAATTAAACAAAAGTGCAGCTGTGTGTAGGGCAGGCTGACCTGAAGCTTTTTTTCACCCCTCTGTCTTTCAGACTCCCTCTTTCACTGTGTACATCTTGTTGTGCACTCTCCTTCGTTCTCATGCTTTGTCCCTTTCTCTCATTCAGGGGCTGAATGTGAATTTTAACAAGGTTTTTGGAGAACTCAGGATGTCAGCAGGTCCTTAAAAAGTCTTAGTTTGGCTGAAATTCTAAGTTCAAGTTGTTTAGGATACAGAAAGTTGCTGCTTTTTTATTTACAAAAAACTGCTGACATCAAATCACTGGCACATCACTGCAGCTTTTATCTGAACCCTTGCTGCGCGGTGTTGCAGTTGATCTCACTACAATATAAAAGTCCATCTTCAATTTCTTTAGGAAACAAAGAGCTTTATGTATAATATAGCATACTTTTATATGATCACATGCCGTGGTGTTGCAGATTGTGTGTATAATTTAATATTTATACACAAATACTTCTGGAAAATAAAATGTACCACAAAATGTGAGAATTTAGCTTCCTTTTCATTAAATTTCATTAAATTTGAATACTTTGCTTTTATATAAAATGATAAAATATAGTTGTCATGTGGCGACAGCAGATGACCATGGAACTGCAGTCTGCGGTGCATGTAGTGGGAGTAAATAAGCACTCGCTATCGGACATTGATCCATTGATTGATTAGATGATAATTGTTAATTAGAATTATTTTCATACTTTGTGTTCTTAAAACATTTATGCATCTCGGTGGGACCTTCTCGTATTTTGGGGGCACTCGTGGGCTGGAGGTTAGTGAACCAACCAGGTTCGATCCCCTGAGCCAACAGTACGTGACTGAAGTGCCCTTGAGCAAGGCACCTAACCCCCAACTGCTCCCCGGGCACCGTGGATAGGGCTGCCCACCGCTCCGGGCAGATGTGCTCACTGCCCCCTAGTGTGTGTGTGTATTCACTAGTGTATATGTGGTGTTTCACTGCATGGATGGGTAAAATGCAGAGGTGAAATTTCTCTGTTGTGGGACTAATAAGGGTCACTTAATCTTAATATATGGCAGTTTTTTTTAATCTTGGACAATAGTGTCCAGTGGCAGAGTGTTGTCCCCCCCCCATTGTATGCTTTGCAATTTGCAGATCTGTTGTTGCATGCTGTTGCCATTATGGGAACAAAATGCAAAGCACCCTCTTTAAAACAATTCAAAATGTAAATGTCATTTTCAGTAAGAAAACATTTTTAATGTGTATTAATTCATGCATCAAATAATGCAATAAAGGCTAAAGCCCATAAATGGTCAGGACCCACTGGTGGCTAAATCAGCTATATTGCATTGAAGTCCATACAGTTAGTGAATAAGACATTATAGGATGTAATAAGCCTGGGATTTAAAGGGCTTAAGTCACTTTTGAAGTAACAAAGTCTTACTCCACACTAGATAAACTAACAGAGTAGTTTGGAATAACATTTTTTTATGAACAGTCACAAAACTGTTAGCTTTTGGTTGTAATAAGCCTGCAATAGACACATGCATGCACTCAAGAGTTCACACGTCTTCTTCTTTTCTCTTAGCATCCGTCAGTACGAGCTGAAAGTCCACGAGGACCTTAATATGAATAAGATCTACACAGGAGAGCTGGGACGCCTGAAGAGCTTTGAGAACCAGAAACCGTACGTATTATTTAATCGTCCCTCACACTCACATGCATCCCGCCACATTTTACGTCAAACTTTATCATTCCTGTCATCGCATCTATGTGCTGAGAACAAGTTTCCTCACAATTCGGTGCAACATTTAGCACAAAATAGCAGCAGACAAACAGAAAAGACAACAAGGGTCAGTAAATTCCATCTGTAAACTGGTGTGGTAGTTGAGACCATTAGAGGTGAGACTGAGTCAAGTTTAAATTTGGCTCATTTTGCGTTCATTTTTCATGACTGATGCCATATTTTGGACTAAAAGTTAATCCATAGTAAGTAAATTAGCTCATCAATCAACTTTTTTGGTTCAACTCTGCTTTCTGACATTGGAAGGAGATGATGGTAATATTAAAAGATATTTCTGTCCCTTTATCAGTTTGAGTTTAACTCAGGTTGCTGATGCTTGTCTAATAATCAAACGGAGATCTTTGCTATTATTTCAAGGTTCGTCTGTCGTTTTTCACGGCAGCTCGAGTTACAGAAACGATATGAGAGCAATAAGAGTCTGTAAAGAGTCAGAGGTTAAAACAGGCAGATTATACTGACGGTACAGTGCTGACGTGCTGCTAGATAAAGGGGAAAACCGGCTCTACTGATGAATTCCCTCGTTTGGTCATAAAATGTGTCCCACCAGCAGTGAACTCAACAGGGTTGGTTGGAAACAGACCCAGACCCACAGGTTTTGCCGAACCGGCGTCTGATGCAGACCCTAATAGGGGTGGAGAGTTCACACACGTCAAAATGGAGCGAACTAAAGAAAACAGTTTGATAGGTCCGCAACAGACAAGGTAGGAGTAACACCCTGAGGAACCTATCAGTCTCTGGCTAACTCTGCACTGTGCGCCCACCGCTGCATCATCTCAAACTGATGACGTTTGATCAGCCTGCGACTGCGATATTTTATTTATACATCTGCACCGGCCCACTACGAACGACTGTCTACCCCTGAGAACACGCCCACGGACCACTACAAGGTGCTTCACGGCCCCTGGTGGTCTGTAGCCCACAGGTTGAGAAACACTGCTGTAGAGTCAGAAATGAATAGGTTGCGATGTGTGCACGATTAATCATTATATTACAGAAAAATGCACTCTTTTTCTTAACGCTATCATATTTTTAAAATGCAGTTTTACTTCAGTTATAGAACTTTAGAGTGAACATAGAACATAGAGTGCCTTATGGTCATTCATGACCTGAGTGAGTGCAACCATCTTTACTTAGACAGTGAGCTGCTCTGCTCACCAATCAGTTGCTAGTGCTCCACTTTAACTGGCTCTGTAAAATAGCTCTACCAGACATTATACAACAGTTAGTTCCAACCACGCAAGCTGATTGGTTGAGAAGCGTTCTAACTTATGGCGAAATAACAGCACATTTTTTTCACAAACGCTGTATAACTCGACAAGCCATTTGAACGTTTTTACTTCTTACTGTGCCACAAACAGAAAATGGATACTTTTAAGATCACATTTGACCGACAGCCGATTTGGTCAGACTCTAAAGATGAGACTACACTAAATTCCCGAACTGTCATCACCACTGAGCAGCTTTTCAGTCGGAAGCTGTGACAGAAGAGCAGCTAAACAACCTAGAATCAGCCAGAAATGAACCCAATACCATTCGCCAAACAAAATGGGCTGTAAGATGCTTTACAGACTGGCTGGAACAAAACAACATTAATATTGATCTGACAAAAAGTGACAAAACTGAGCTAAACTTAATATTGCGGTGGTTTTATGGTCGATTGGTTATTGGTCAGACTCTTAAGACGAGACTACACGTTTGGTGAATGGTATTGGGTTCTTTTCTGGCTGATTCCAGGTTGTTCAGCTGTTCTTCTGTTACAGCTGCCGACTGAAAAGCTGCTCAGTGGTGATGACAGTTTGGGAATTTAGTGTAAGGAGCTGGAGAACGAACTGCAACGAGTGAGCGGAGCTCGTTCCCCTGATGTAGCAACAAGCTGCTTGTTAAGGAACTATAATTTGGTGGAAGGAACTGCAAACATTAAAACATTAAACGCTGCGTTCACGGCCCGATTTATTTATTTCTTACTTTATTTATTTAACTGTTGTATAAAAGCAATAGAACACTTGAGGTCGTGTGTTATTGCCAATAGCATCACATTATTTTGCGATAACACACTCCTTCTCGTGTTCTATTGCTTAAATATAGCATATCTTTTGCATAAAGCAGGCAGAGGTGACCTAGGGTCCCAAGCCCTCTACAATACAGTGCTCTCATTCAAAGTGATCTGCATGAAATTGATGGTGTACATTATTCTTTAGATTGTTTTAATATATTGTTATACCTTTTCATATCAACAGTGTATTGTTTTGACAGATTAAAGCTGATATTTGAGTAATAATAGCCGTTGAAGAAGAGTCTCTCTGTTGACGAGTGCTGTCTGTTTTCAGGCCATTTGATTCTAAGAACCCATTCCTGGCCCCTGTTACTGTTAACCGCAAGCTCAACAAAGGAGGCGACCGGCACCTGATGCACTTGGAACTGGACATCACAGGGTCCAAGATAAGGTTTGTAGTCTGAAGCTACAGCTGTTAAAAGTACCGTTTGTGTGTGTAAACAGAACATCTCAGAATGGGTCTAAAAGTATGCAGTAACAGCCTCTTCTTCTCTGGGAAGGCTTTACACTAGATGTTGGAACATTGCTGTGAGGATTTGATTGAGCATTAGTGAGGTCAGGTACTGATGTTGGATGGTTAGTTCTGGATCACTCCAACTCATCCCAAAGGTACTGGATGGAGCTCCATCACTCCAGAGAACACAGTTCCACTGCTCCATAGCCCAATGCTGGGGGGCTTTATACCCCTCTAGCCCACGCTTGGCATTAGACATGGCAACCTTAGGCTCGTGTGCGGCTGCTCCAGAGCGTCTGATTGTATTGGTCAGTGCTTTTCTATGGAGATTATACTGGGAGATTCACTCGAAAGAGGCCCCGAATATTCTGCTGTAACTCCCGTTAGGATGAAGCAACCTGAACCAAAAAAATATGCTACATACATTGATAGATGTGTAATCGATTGCATTACATGCAATGCTGGAAGTGATGTCTGTTTTCTGCCAGACAACTGGGGTTTGCACCGCGAAGTTGCAAACGGAGGTTAAATGTTGCGGCGGCTGTCCAGCACCTACCTCATCGCTCCGACGCAGGGGCATCCCAGCTTGTTCGAAGCTCCATATACTGAGGAGCACATTGCACGTTGTTTCATTCAGATTGCTTCGTCCTAGCGAGAGTTATTACAGAATATTCGGGGCCTCTTTCAAGTGAATCTCCCTGTACAAGCTGTGTCAGCAGTGGGTGCCTCAAAGTAGCTAAATGACACTCCTTAGAAGGGCTGCCTGGATACTTTTGTTCATAGTGTGCTTAAAATGTAAAAGTTTTCTTTTAGAAAAGGCATAGAACTCAGTCAACAATAAATGTTGTACAATAAAACAAGTGTAATAAAGATTGATTGTAATATATGTTGCAATTGCCTTATTGTTTGCTTTTCATATAGACTAAAGGTAAAGCAATTAATAACTAACTGCTAAAAATAACATTTAAGATGAAAACCAGGATGGTGATTGACTGACAGTGGGCCCTGTTTGTTTTGCTGCGTTATCTTAATGAGCACTGAATGTTTAGATAATGTACTTCTCCTTCGTATTGCATAATGATGGAACCTTATGTTATCTTATTCAGCATAAAGGTTAAGCTGAAACTGTTCTCAACCAACCAGGTATGAATCAGGAGACCACGTAGCTGTATATCCCACCAATGATGCCACCATAGTGAACAGGCTGGGGGAAGTCCTTGGCGTGGACCTTGATACCGTTATCTCCCTGAACAACCTCGACGGTATGACCCTGACCTTGAGCAGCAGTTGGCCCAGCTGTGTCTTGGAAAACTTTGACTGATAATGATAACTTCATTCACAATATGCTTTTCCATATTAGCTAAGCCTTGGCTCGTTTGATCCATGGCCCATATTCCAATTGGTGATCTCTTCTTTAGTCTTAACGGGGAATTTCACTGTTTTGTTATTATTTCTACCATGAATGAATGTTAAAAATATGCTTTTAGCCAAAACTTTCTCAAAAATATCATACAACATTGAACTCAGACATCTGGTTCCCATCACCATCACTGTAAACAACTCTGACTCTGTAAGTTTCTCTACAATGGAGCGTTTTACATCAAATCACACTCAATGACTTTTTACTTCTTAACAGTTGAATTATCTTTACATTTATAACAGTTGATGGAATTCCCCTTTAAGATTAATCATTCCTGGTGTACTTAATTATGCAGAAATTTTCCAAAATTCAGGTAGATACATACAGTCCCTTACCACAGATCTGTACATGACTGGTTTAGGTTTTTTTTTGTATTTTTTTGTATAGTTAGAGCAGCTAAACAACTTGGAGTTGGAGTGCAGCTCTTATGCACCCCTGTATTTTCCCCTATATAACTAGTTTCTATGCATCAGCATTGAAACTGAAAGCTTTTATGTGCTGTTCTCCTCTTTTTGGTCAAAAATAAAATGTTAAGCTCAAAAAAGAGAAACAAAAGCAAAGCAGTATGGATTCTGTTCCCAACAGAAACGAATGAAATTAAATCCAGAAAAAAATTAGTAAGTGCTAATGATTAAAGTATAACTTGTTAAAAAGCAAAAGTGTGATCAAGTACAAATCCATCAGATTAGTGCTTCATACCCCTAACCACATCTGCACATGTTGATTTGTTGTTGTTGTTGTTGTTGTTGTTTTTCTTTTATTATTGTTTACAGAGGAGTCCAATAAGAAGCACCCGTTCCCGTGTCCCACCACGTATCGCACCGCCCTCACTCATTACCTGGACATCACTAACTCCCCACGTACCAACGTCCTGTATGAGCTAGCCCAGTACGCCTCCGACCCCAAGGACCAGGAGAACATGCGCAAGATGGCTTCATCTTCACCTGAGGGCAAGGCACGTACCACGTCCACCTCCTGCCTTTCAAATGAACGGCCTAAAGTGCCTCTTCACTCAGGGCCTGTCTCACAAAGCAAATTCAGCTCGGTTTCAGCCTCGTAAAACCTAATAAACACAGCTGTGATAACAAATTTTACGACAGGAGTTAATTTCCTCTGTCAACCAAAGTTTATATATTCAGGCTCTGATTATTCCTCATGCACATGCACATGAAAGCATATCCTTAATCACGAAAGAGATCAAAGAAGGAAAAGTCAAACTATGAAAATGCAAGTGTCGACGAATGAAAGAGAATTTATGACTGTAAAAAGCAACACTGTATAGCCTGCTAGATATTCTTGTTATTCATTTTGTCCCCAATCAGGCATTGTACCAGAGTTGGGTGCTAGACTCATGCAGGAACATTCTAGCCATTCTAGAAGACTTACCATCATTACGGCCCCCCATCGACCACCTCTGTGAGCTCCTGCCCCGCCTGCAGGCTCGTTATTACTCCATCGCCTCCTCCTCCAAGGTAAGTCTTTATCTCTCTCCTTTTTTTTTTCCTCCTCACGTTCCTCCACAGCGTACGTGCCACTGCGTGTTGTATCATGCTGTGTCATACTTGCTGCTAAACAGCACCCTCTTGTGACAGGTGCATCCCAATAGCATCCACATCTGTGCTGTGGTGGTGGAGTACAAGACAAAGACTGGTCGCACCAACAAAGGTGTCGCCACCAACTGGCTGAAGAGCAAAATGCCCACCGACAACGGGCACAAGGCCACCGTGCCCATGTACATCCGCAAGTCGCAGTTCCGGCTGCCCTTCAAGGCCAGCAATCCTGTCATCATGATCGGCCCAGGAACCGGTATCGCTCCCTTCATGGGCTTCATTCAGGAACGTGCCTGGCTCAAAGAGCAAGGTATAAACTGCATCTATTTCACAACCGGTCCAAACTAGCTTACGGTATCTGAAATGTGTAGTTTGAAGTGTCAGTTTGTGGATGTTGAAGGGGTCAAGGTTATTAAAGTTTTAAATTTTCATTGTTTTTTGTTTTTAATGGGCTTTTATTTAAGATTTCAGTGTCAGTTTTAGAAGTGTGATAGTTTTTTTGTTCTAATTGTCTGAAGAGGGAGAGCTTCGTTATTAGTTTTTATTAAACTTCATTCCTTTTTCCTTTACTGAAGGAGTCACTAATTTATAATGGCTCTGGTTTATTGTTCACATACCAGTGATTTACAAACTCTTTCACAACATTCCTGTTGATTTTTCCCCAAATCCAGCATAAATTAAGTTTTTCTTAAATAGGTATGTTTACTGAAAATCTGTCCCAATGCAATGAATACAATACCTCGATCCATAATACACTTCTAACATTATTTTTGATTTATATTTTCTTTTCTAGTTCTAAAATGTGCTGTTTAAAGGGTCACTGTGTGAACGTTTATAAAAAAAAACAATTCTATTCAGTTCCTTTCTGTTTTTTTTTAATTTACTAGATATAGATGTGGTGATTTTGCGGTGTCATCAGCTTGTTCCCTTTTTCCCCCTCAGGTAAAGAAGTGGGAGAGACCGTGCTGTACTTTGGCTGCCGTCACAAGAATGAAGACTTCTTGTACCAGGAGGAGCTGGAGGCGTTCGAGAAGGCAGCAGTGCTGACGCAACTTAACGTGGCCTTCTCCAGGGACCAGGAGCACAAGGTACTTTTCCCACATTCCTGAGCTTCTGTACAGAATCAGCTTTAGCTAGTAGTTGTGGTAGCAAGTTAAATACCCTCGCTGTCCACTTTACAAACACTTATGTCCTTCTGCTCACTGGTCACTTTAGAGACACTTACCTTGTGCTTCTGCTCACTGGCCACTTTGAGCTCCATTGGACTCATAGGTCCAATATATAGATAAAATAGATGTATAGAGACAGACTGTTGCCCATCTGTATCAGTATCAGCCCACCTCCCTCCAGGTCAGTGTCACTACTAGGTTGAAAGTGGTCTGCCACCCAGTCAGAAACTGACCATTGATGAAGGGCTAGAGGATGGACAACACGAATTGTACTTCTACACCAGCACTAACTGTGCATTAGAAGGGTTTCTAATAAAGGGACCAGTGAGCGTACACCGATCAGGCATAACATTATGACCATCTCCTTGTTTCTACACTTGTTGTCCATTGAATCAGCTCCACTTACTATATAGGTGCACTCTGTAGTTCTACAATTACAGACTGTAGTCCAGGTCTGAGTGGATCAGACACAGCAGTGCTGCTGGAGTTTTTAAACACTGTGTCCACTCTCTGTCCACTCTATTAGACACTCCTACCTTGTCAGTCCACCTTGTAGATGTAAAGTCAGAGACGATGGCTCACCTGCTGCTGCATAATTTGTGTTGATCATCCTCTAGTCCTTCATCAGTGGTCACAGGACGCTGCCCACAGGACGCTGTTGGCTGGATATTTTTTTGGTTGGTGGACGATTCTCAGTCCAGCAGTGACACTCAGGTGTTTAAAAACTCCAGCAGCACTGCTGTGTCTGATCCACTTGTACCAGCACAACACACACTAACACACCACCACCACGTCAGTGTCACTGCAGTGCTGAGAATGATTCACCACCTAAATAGTACCTGCTCTGTGAGGGTCTATGGGGGTCCTGAGCACTGAAGAACAGGGTAAAAGGGGGGCTAACAAAGTATGCAGAGAAACAGATGGACTA